>NC_134522.1:28163848-28522598 GCF_027942865.1 Odontesthes bonariensis | reverse complement strand
GTCCAATTCAAACCAATTAGATTCCAATTTATTGTGATCATAATTCAATCAAATCCAATTAATTAAATTCTAAAATTAGTCCAATTCAAAAACAATACAGAGCCAATTCAAAAACAATTTCCTAGCTAAGGAAACCAATTGATTGAACCGAAACTTCTCTTTGGTCCAATCTCCCTCCTGAGCATGCATGAGGCGACTGTGGGGAGAAACGACTCCCTTTTAACAGGAAGAAACCTCTGGCAGAACCAGACTCAGGAAGGGTGGCCATCCGCCTCGACCAGGTGGGGTTTGAGAGGACAGAAAAGAGGAGACAGCAAACACCATAACACCATTCAAAGGTTTTAAGCCTAAGTTAGTGAGGGTGTCTGCTTCTCAGACATATACTGGCAGCTTATTCCACAAGAGAGGGGCCTGATAACTGAATGCTCTGCCTCCCGTTCTACTTTTTAGAAACTCTGGGAACAACAAGTAAACCTGCAGTTTGAGAGTGAAGTGCTCTATTGGGAAAATATCTAACATTGAGATCTGATATGATGGAGTTTGGTCATTAAGACCTTTATATGTGAGAAGAAGAATCTTAAATTCTAAATTTTCTGAATTTAACAGAGAGCCAATGAAGAGAAGCTAAAACAGTATAAATATGATCTCTCCTGTTAGTTCTCATCATAACTCTGGCTGGAGCATTTTGGATCAGCTGGAGGCTTTTCAGAGAATTTGTGGGACAGCCCAATAATAAAGAATTACAGTAGTCCAGTCTTGAAGTAACAAATGCATGGACTAGATTTTCTGCAGCTCTCTGACACAGGATGTTCCTAACTTTTGGCAATATTACGAAGGTGAACGAAGGCAGTCCTGGAAACCTGTTTTACATGTGTGTCAAATGATCAATTCTGATCAAAAATAATTCCAAGGTTCCTCACTGTAGTACTAGAAGCCAAGGAAATGCCTTCTAGAGTAACTATATAGCAAGACAATTTATCCCTAAAGCCCTTGGGTCCAAAGATAACAACTTCAGTTTTGTTTTAATTTAGAAGCAGACAGTTTTGAGTCATCCAGGTCTTTATGTCTTTAAGACATGCTTGTAGTCTGACCAACCTACTGGGTTCATCTGGTTTCATAGATAAGTACAACTGGGTATCATCAGCATAGCAATGGAAATTTATGCCATGCTGTCTAATAATGTTACCTAATGGAATCATGTATAAAGTGAAAAGAATCGGTCCAAGCACAGAACCCTGGGGAACTCCATGACTTACTCTGGTGTGTGAGGAAGATTCTTCATTTACAAGAACAAACTGGAATCTCTCAGAAAAATATGACTTAAACCAGCCTAATGCAGTTCCTTTAATCCCAATAATATGTTCAAGTCTTTGTAATAGAAATGCTGTGATCACAAATTTTCTCGTCACTAGTTGGAAAACTGAAGCCACTGTTGAAGCGCCTTAGAGTGCAATATTGCTGGTTGCCTCGACACTGGAACAGAAACATTTCAGTATTCAATCAACTGCAGTTCAAAGAACATACCTTCTGTCAAAAATTAAGTCAGTAGATTTTTCTTAGAAGTCATTATGGAGTCATTCTGATCAGTTAGAGGTTTATCCTTTTGAAAATAATATTAGAATTACTACATATCAAAGAAAGGTGTTTTGAGCCTTACTGACTGACATGTCTTGGAGCATACAGATAAAGGTATTCTGTATCAAATGTATGTTGAAGAAAAACATTTATTATAAATCTCAGCGGTTTATGGTAGTGCCATGGAATAGTTGGAACCATTTCCAATAAATGATGACATACTGCAGACAGTGTACGAGTTACAAATTGATTTTAACCAGATCCTTTAACATCTAGAATACTTTGGGTTAGAGCTTTTGGACAGTTCTATGAATTTCATTCCTTCATACTGAAAATAGCTCTCTATTTATACATGGAGACCACTACGTACGTTCCTCCAGCTCTACCCTTCCAAAGCCTCCCTTTTGTCATCCAAAGCAAGTATTTTAAAAGAGAGGAGAAGAATGTGGCAATGAATAGATGTTTGGGAAAAGAGAAATGCTATTACTTGAGTGAAAATTTGAAAATCACACACACAAACTATTTTCCCCAAATGCCATGTGTGTTTCTTACACAAAGTAGTCTGCCTTTTAAAAGCCTTTAAAAGGCAGAATATAACAATCCAATCAGCCATTTCTCGCCCACTCAACGCACAGCTTCCTTCCTGTTCTGTAGGTAACCATGGCAAACACTTTAGAAGGTATGGTGACCTGCACTTTAGAGAAGAAGGGAATGATCACTCCACTACGTCATTCATTCAGCTGTTGCTATCCAATTATGTTTAACTATGAACGGAGTGAAGTGACCCTCCTCCTTACAAACAGGCTTCATCATTTTCATCAGAAGCATAGAGGACATATCTTTATATGCTCTCCTTAGCTTTTATTAAGGACAGACATTTTTATTCTCCAAAGTACAGAATAATGATCACTTTGCTGAGCTTTGAGGTGGTTACTTCTTTCTTATGTCCATGACAAATACACCAATATATATATATATATATATATTATACAACTATAACTTGTTTAAAAACAGACTTAGCCCCCAAATAAATTTTTGATAATATTGTTTTGTCCACAAAAGCCTCTGTTTAGCCATCAGTTTAGATAGCTGAGGTCACCGGGCGCTTGCGAAAAGTAGTGCTTGCTTATGTTTTGCCGCTAATTTTCAGTGCTTCACTTTTTTTTCCTTTTAATTGTCAGCCTTCCAGTAAAAAGTCTGGGATCCAGTAATGAGCGAATGCTTTTAATCTAGAATTTAGGCCAAAGTTTATGACATCAAACAGACTTAGCCCCTAAATAAGAGGGTCAATTAAATATTTTTGTTGCTGCTCCTTCCTTCTGTCTGGATTACCTCTTCTCTCCTGAATTCTCCTAGCTTTTCCCATGTGCCAATCCTTCCGTTTCCCTGTGTGTACCTCTTTCCAGTGAACAGTTATGGTGATGATGACATTGATGCCACTAGTTCCTCTGACAGCGAAGACGAGGTCCTGAAGCAGTTTGAGATCTCGGTGTCACGTTCACAGAGTTTCCGCACTGCGGCAGCTAACAGCAGTGTAGAGCTATCCCACCAGACGCAGCTGGCGTTGGGTCGACGCCATAAATTCACCCGCCTGTCGGACCAGGAGGAGGGCAGCACTGAGCCATCTGACTGTGAAGGTACTAAATTCAAAACATTGACTTGTGGGTAATCATACTTTACCAACTCCTATTAAGACCTGATGCAATATATGAGTATGTCTGTGCCTCTAGGGCCCCTCATGTCTTAAAGGGTGATATTCTCTTAAACCTTCCTTTGGCATTACAAAAAGAGATTGATGATGTATAAAGATTTGCCATGTCTCAGAACTAGTCTAGAACAAGCTCACCAATGTTTTTATAGTTGATGTAACAGGGTTACCTTGTCACTTCAACCAGTTGCATCTTGAAAAGTAAATGGACTGTACTTGTATAGCGCTTTTCTAGTCTTGTTGACCACTCAAAGCACTTTAACACTCATACAGCACATCATGGATGCATCGGTAGGCAATGTGGGGTTCAGCATCCTGCCCAAGGACATGTGGCCCCTTCCTATAGCTATAGTCACCCTAGGTAGATTGCCAGAGTCTGAAACTACAATGAAGATCCATAAACACATTAAACAATCATTGAGCATCAATTTTGAAGACTCATCTTGAATGTCAGCACTGTTTGCATTGTGTTTCAGAGCTAGTTTGGGCCTTTTTAAAACGTGATTGGTTCTTGGCGGTAATTGTCAAAATGTATTTTTTTATTTATTGTTATTATTTATTTTCGTTTTTGAAAATATTGAATCTTGCAAAAGCTGTGTAGATCCTACACTATTCTGTCCTGAAATATGTAAAACTATAAAATTGTTTGCAGAACAGCCCAGTGATAATTTTGGAATGTAGCAAAAAAAAAAAAAAAAAAACAGCTCCTGATGTTAAAATAAAAGATTTCAATATCTCAAAGGGAGAGGTTGTCACAGTTATAATATTCATTCATTTTCCCCATACTTAATCCTATAGGTCACCAAGTCAACAAAGAAAACAATCGTACACATTCACCCCTAGGATCCATTTAGAATCACCACTCAACCTAACATGCACGCTATTGGACTGTGGGAGGAAGCCAGAGTACCCAGAGAAAACCCATGCATGCGCAGGGAGAACAAACTCTAGCCAGTATTCAAGCAGGGAACCCGCTTGCTGTGAGGTAACAGCAAGAACCACCACAACGACTTGCAGCTCTAGCTAAAAACATGCGATTCCTAAACTGAAACACTGCAAATTATGATAATTCCAAAATCCAACAAAACATAATCTGGATTATTGTTGAGCTGGAACCGTACATTGCTGTCCAAATACAAAATGTCCAGAACCACTAAATCAAATCAAAAACCTGTGCTATGGAAACCACTAACAAATCAACTCATAGCCGAGACACACAAGGTGGGACCCAAAAGTAGACTGACACAGGGAGATTTGGGTAAAGAAACTGGTTTATTAGTCAGTGCATGGTAGGTCCATGGAGAATCCAGTCCCGTAATATCTTTAAGAAGAGAGGAGGAACAGTAAGATTGGTCCAAGTTGTATTCAAATAAAGATAGCTGTAGCTCAGTGAGAGCTTACACATCGAATTCAAGTCACTGATGTTAGCCTACAAAGTGCTTAATGGAACGGCTCCCATCTACTCGAATGCTCTCGCAAAAGGCTTACATCACGACTCGGTCACTCCGGTCGTCAAAGGATTGTCGTCTAGCGTTGCCTATGTTTTTTTTTTGTTTTTTTTTAATTAATTAATTAATTTATTTATTTTTAAATTTTTTTTAATTATTATTTTTTTTTATAACTGTATGTTTTTATTGTCGACTTTTATTGTATTTTACGTGCACTTCTTGTGAAGCACTTTGTGACCTTCATTGTCTGAGAAAGGTGCTATATAAATAAATATTACTTACTTACTTACACCACACACAAGACAATCCAGACTCTTTTCATGTGTTGTTCCGCGATGGTGGAATGACCTACCAAGTGCGACAAGAACTGGGGCATCCCTGTCTATCTCTAAAGCCCCTTTCACACTGAGGAATAACCCGCGTTTAATCCGCAAATTTAGCATGTCCGCTGTTGCGTTCACACTGCCGACCCAGGCTGGCGCCAACTGGCGAGACAAGGAGGTCCGCGAGCTCCTCAGCCTCCGAGCAGAGGACGTTATTTACCGCCACATGTCGGGGACGGTGAAAGATGGACCTCTGCTGGAAGGGCTGGCGAGAAAGATGGGAGAGCGCGGTTTCCCACGCAGCAAGACGCAGGTGACCAACAAACCGAAAGCCATGAGGAAAAAGTTCCATGCGGTTAATGACCACAACGGCAGGAGTGGCAGAGGGCGATTGGACTGGCCATATTTTGACATGTGCCACGCCATCTGGGGAGGAAGCCACTCTGTATTTAACCCTACCTCCGACGCATGGCTTGTGCCTACGTCACTGTACACGCCCAGCATTTTATGTGTTTCGTGTGACGCTCTGCCACTAGGCAACGCCCCCTGAACTCGGCTTCAGGCGACACGGGTCACCTAACACGCCAAGCGTTCACATTGCTCGACGTGGGTCGAAGGTGCAATTTGGACCCACTAAGGTAGCGGGTCTCAGTGTGAAAGGGGCTTAAGAAACTCTTGAAGACCCAGCTCTTCAGAGAGCATCTCCAATCCTAGTGGAATCCCATTCCTACATCCCTACCCCCTCTATTGCACTCTCTCTCTCTGTACTTCCCTCTATGTACTGTCACCTAGTGGTGCAACGGATCATCATTGATCCGTGATCCGTTCGGATCAATTATTTCGGTTTGGCACACATATGATCCGCGGATTGATTTATGAAAAAAAAAATTGTGCGCATGTTCAGTCCTCACACAGCCGTTACCATTCCTGCTAGTTCCAGGAACAGAGCTACTTTCCACGCTCTGGGTAAAAGTCTGCAACAGTTCCCTCTTCAATAAGCAAACAGTCCTATGGCTTGTTTGTGATTTATTGTCCTCAGCGTACTACATGTAGAACAGTGGGCATGGAAAATAAAAGTAGGCTAGACTTCGGTGACTACTGTAACGATAACTGCTACCTCTAGTGTTACGTCTGTTTCCATATGCTCACGCTGCCACACAAACCTGTCGCCTAGGTTACCACACAGACATAACACGTAGCTGACATAGCGATAGCTAACATAAAGAAAACCCCTAACCTGCAACACAGCGTGGTCATGGCGAGCGGAGGAACGCCCCACGTCATTTAAATCCCCTGTTTGGGAGCATTTTGGCTTCCCTGTCAAATTTAATGAAGAAGGAAAGAGGTTGGTGGATAAAACCGTGACGGTGTGTAGGCACTGTGGCACAAGAAAGCCACACAACAGTGGAAACACATCGAGCATGGCCACGCATTTGCAGCGACATCACCCCGGTGTTTCACTTACAGGAGTGAAACCGAAAGCGGCTCAACAACCGCTCATCACCGCGGCATTTAAGCAGCCCCGTCCTTCACAATCCGACCAGGCTAAAGCGATCACAAACGCTATCGGTGTGTTTTTATGTTGCACTTTAAGTTGTTTTTCTTTGATTATGTTGAAAAGAAGATGTTAATTGTGCACTTTAAGTTGATTTTATACATTTCAATTTAATAATTTAAGTGTTAATAAACAAAAAGACAAAACATGTTTATTTGTCTTGTCTATTTTTCTTTAATTTTATTTTTTTTGCTGATCCGAAAAATGATCCGATCCGTGACTGATCCGAGGAACGATCCGAACCGTGAGATTTTTGATCCGTTGCACCCCTACTGTCACCCCTGTCACCTCTGACAGAGCCTGACTAGTGGTTTCCTTCTATGTAGCTTATTGCTAGCTTTGATGTTAGCTGTAATGCTATATCCTCATTTGTAAGTCGTTTTGGATAGAAGCGTCTGCTAAATGCATAAACATAAACATTACTATGTTTCCAGGAAGGGTCCAACGCAGGAAGGGTAGAGAGTGATGCTAGCTGTGGTGTGGTTTGTCCGGGATGGCAGCGGGGCAAGCCAGCAGGTACAAAGTGAGGAAGCAGTATTCAATGCAGGTTGTAATCCAGACACAGTGAAGGGGTCAGCGGAGGTATCCAAAGATCTCAGGAAAAGCAAGGTTGCACTGGGAACACGGGTAGAGGCACAGTTAGACAAGGAAGCTTTCCTAGAGACACTGAAGAACACTGGTAGGCCTTATTACCACAGAGACAATCTGGCAAAGACTGGAGCTCCCGCAGATCCTTAAATAGCAAATGAGTCCAGACTCCGCCCCGGACTTCCTGGATACCTGCTCAGTCCCACCTGGAACTCAGAACAAAATCAACACACCACAGCCAAGTGCAATGAGGACATCAACAAAAATATATTTGACAGAATGTGGATGTTACACAAAACTCAACTGCTACACTGAGCAAACAACATGCTAATAATTAATACTTTTAGGGGATCATATTATGGAAAGATCATGCAATGGAATGGAAAATTTTATCCTGTACTTGAGAGCATATATTTTGGTATCTGAAGTCAGTGCCAAAATAAAAAGTCTCAGGAAATGTAAGAGCCCAGTGTCTAAGCTATATTAGAGGGTAATACTCCATTTCAGTTGGTCCATTACTGTTAATGAGAAAATATTGTTTACTCACATCTGTTGCTAACTTACAGCGCTACAATGCTAAATGATTTCCATCTCGGATCAATGGAGTTACTATTTATATTTACAGAGCTAGAGTATTTTTGGCATGACTGTAGGCATAGCTTCATTATGAATGCATGCACTGCATTAAAGACATGGTTGGTAATCCTGTTCAGAAACACATTTTGTAATACTGGGTGAAATGGTCCGTCTATCCTGAGAGAAATCTATACAAGATGTATTTAGAAAAAGGGACGAAAATAATCAGACCTCTGTGGCAGCTGCAGGACTGAGAAAAAGCTGACCAATCGGATTGGAGCGCCTACAAAAACCAATCAGATGCCTCTGCTTTCTGCCTACGCCCCCCTCTGCCGGCTCCCTGCTCCGTGTGCGCACGCGGTTCTACCGGCTTTGGATGAAGCACTGACGGAATGGGGAGGGGGGGTGGAGCTTAGAGGAGGGGCCACTTTCGAATCTTGCTAGCTCTCTTGCTAGCTCTCTAGGATTACCTAGCATAACTTTAAATTGCAAACTTGATGCCTAGGTTTTGATGACAGATAACATGTTTAAAACCTTTACGGACGTCCTGTTAAAGCCTTGTTGGTTGAACCTCTTCGGGAGTTCCTTCTTGTTGACGGCCTGACTCTGCTTCAAACTCTGCTCCATTCTGTCAGAGACAGTCACTTTCTATTCACAAACTTTCTTCCTGCCTCGCAGCTTAGTCAGTAATTGCCATGGTCAGGAGAAGCCAAACAGCCTAGTCTCTGACGAGGTGAATCAGCAGGGATGAAGGAAGGGCCACTGTTCTTGAACCAAGAGATCCAGCCATCCATCCATTCATTTTCTATACCGCTGAATCCGTCGGTCGGGTCGCGGGGGGGCTGGTGCCTATCCCAGAGGTCAATGGGCGAGAGGCAGGGTACACCCTGGACAGGCCACCAGTCCATCACAGGGCTGAACCAAGAGATATTTTACCAAATCCTGTCTCATACATTTCAGTAAGACATCAGGAAATCGTGTCAAACAAAATAGGGTATAGTATCTCTTCTTTAAGCCAAAGCAACAACTGCAAAACCCAGATAATGAAACTTAAGTCCACTATAGTGTGAGTATTTAAATGTGGGTATAGAAATGGCCTCCCTTCTGTTTACATTTAAACACTGACATAACGTGTGTTGGGGCAAAGTCTGTCTTTTTGAATCCGAGCGAACTGGACATTTTGTAAAAATGGTAGTTCCATGTCTGTGTTTTCCTTTAGTGAGACACAAAAAAATATAGATTCAGATAGTGAATAAAAAATGTGATTATTTTTATATTCTCTGTGAGAAGTGCAAAATTAGGTTGACCCACAAAGATACCATAGACTCATTCATGGAACAATATTACAGGAATTGTCCTCTATTACATTATACTTTGGTGCCTGAGTGAAGCTTACAAAGTTACTGAAGTTTGGACAAACCTTAATGCACCCTTCTGTTTCAAACTAGCAGCTGGGAGTTGGTGGGTACTGATACTGTTAAGTCAGGGTCACTCTGTTTCAACTCATCTTGTATCTTCATACAACATGTGAATGGTGCAATGACATAATCCACAAATGAAGAAGGTAATACACACAGGCAGATGACTCACCTCAGCCTGTTGCCATGGTGAAGTCTCTATGCAGCCATTGATAGGGCAGTCGGAAAAGTCTTGATGACAAAGAATTAGAGATAACTGTTATTGATTGGTCTAAGGTACAGCTTGTCCACAGGGTGTTCCTGCATCAGGAAAAGGTCAAGGTTAGACTGAAATGTTCCTCATCCCTGTTGAAATAGTGAAAACTGGACTCTCTAAATGTCCTGTTAGTCTTCAGCAAAGCCAGTCTTTATACTGTTGAAACTGTTATACTGTATATTTATATACATATATTTTTATTCTTTATTTTTTATCATTATATCCTATGTTACATGTTTGCACCTTACGCCGCAGCAAATTCCTAGTTAGTGAACACTGTTCACTAACAATGGCAATAAAAACGAATTCTGATTCTGATTCTGATTCTGAAAGCCATGTTTAAGTATTTCAATGTGAATTAATTTTACTGCTCGATTGTTTCATTTGAAACATTCTATCCTTCTTTCTTTCTCTTCTGATGGGATTGCTTTCGCAGGAGAGTTCAGTTTACTGAGGCTGGGTTATTTTTGGCTGTAATTATTACTGTTGAAGATGGCGGAGAAAGTGCACATTGTTGCCTCATAAAATGATTGTCAACAATCCTCAAAACTAGGGCTGGTTTTCTGAGAACCAGTTGCACTTCAATAAGTAGCCGTCAGAATATCTGGGCCTGATGAGTTTTTTTCTCTTTTTAGTCATTTAGTTAGAAAACATTCAGGTCAAATATGCATGATACAACTTATATATACTGTATATACATCTAACTTATAGCTGTAGCTAAGAAATTCTTGAAATTTGTGTGCAAGTAAATGTAGAAGTTCGGATGAAATTAATGATTCTCTCTCTGTTATAATGTATCACTGTATCAACTCCAGTTTAAAATGTCAAGGTATTATTTACAGTATCAAGAGTAAATTGTTTTTACTGCAAAAACTCTAATTTTCAAAAGCTAATTATGTAATTTTTTAGATTTAAAATAAGCTAAATGTGCACTATCTATAGGTTCCCCACCAACAATATGTTGCATGTATCATGCCTGCCAGTCTAAATCCAGGGATATAAATTTGAAAAAAAATGACTTCCTCCTGCTTGAAAAGATTCAGTCCTGTGAAAGGTCTGAGAAAAGTGCCCAAATTGCCATCAGGACTTCACAGACAAGCATACAATTCCAATTATGCTGCAATTCCAGCACAGATAGTCTGGAAATTCAAATTCCAGGCTTTTGCATTTGTTAGATGACAACTTTAAAACCTGAAGAAGACCGCCTGTGATGACAGAATAACAAAAAAAGAAAGAAAAGAAAACAGAATCATCCATGCATCCTTGCAGACCTGTTTTCAGATAGTTTCTCCTCAACACAGGCTACACACATTTGGTTTTATCTAGGTCAGTAAGGGTTCAATCAACTGCAAAGCTAGTTTTTTCCTTGTAGTGGAGTGCTTTAATATTATTGTGTAGGAATGTTCATGTTTGATTTAGGACAACACATATGAACATTTTCAAGACAGTTTCTCATCTTGATTTTTGAAATTATATATTGATAGGACACAATTCACAAAAGAGATTTAACTTTCAAACAAAAGGTGTGGAACAAAAATTTGAATGTAAAGCTTCAAATCCGTCCCTTGTGGAAATTACATCCTTGTTCAGAGACAGACTGTCTTCCCTCCCACAGATTAAAATTTTGTTACATTCTTCTGGCAGAGATGGAGGATCCAAGCCGTTTCCAAGACCCACTTTCTGCAGTTGAAGAAAAAGCTGAGAGGAAGTCTTTGGACAAACCTACTGGAGTTGAGGCATCAACTACCAGGGCCAGTCCTATTCCGAGTACGAATCGGCAGGCTGCTGACGGAAGCGAGGACACAGAGAATCTTGTGGACAAAAATGAAGCTACAGACAGCTCTTCCACTTTGAGCCCAGAGGTACTGTAAATCACAATTCACATACAGTCTAAACTGTCACTGTTTTTTTGTTTCAGAGTATGTACATTTCTAGCTAATCACAATGCCTACATGCATTCAGAAGCTTTTATTACAAAGTTAAGTTTTTACTACTGAGTTTGTTCCAACACTTTTTTCAAAAAGATTCAATGTTTACACTGAAACAACAGTTTGTGTACAGTGCAGTGAAAAGGACAAAATTCCTCTGATTTTTTTCCATCCCCCTAATTTGCAATGCAAATCTCTACACAGAGAGACAAATGAAGATTATTCTATGGTAAAAATGAAGAATATTGTTACAAGCTATTAGAGGATATGTCTCTGATTAAATGAGCATTTGCTCTGCCCAATGAGTGAGCAACACTGGTAACTGATGAAGCCGAGGATGGGAAATAAGAAAGTCACCACTCATGTGTCTAACCAAGCAACAGACTACATCAGCTACTACCTTGACCGTTAGCATTCAGCATGTGTTAGCTGTTTAGATCTGGTGAATTAAGTGAGCCGACCCTTTCCAGCAGTTGCCTAAAACCCCTGGAATTTACTTCTAGATTAAATGACTATTTAATGAAGAAGTTAAGACTTGCACCATGTTGAGCAGCTCCAACAGTGACATTGATTTGTCAGCAATATGAATTTTACTTTTTTCTTATTAACTTTGAACTGCATTTAATAAATAGATTCTGATTTCTGACTCATGCATGCCAGTCGCCTGCTCTCTTGCAACGGACTGCAAAGTGGGACCTTTACTCGTTATGGAGTTTTCATATTGTATTCACTCTTCAGGCAAATTTTTTTTCAGGGCATAACCCATCACACTGTGCACCTGATAATCCTTACATTTATAACCCTTGAAGATATATTTTGTACCTTACTAAGGCCGTTAACAAAGTCCTAGTAACAAGATGAGCTGAGTTTTCGTTTGACTTTTTTCTTGAATTAAATTAAATAAGGCATTACTTAACAGAGTTGTTGAGCTGACCGTAGCCCTGCTGACACTCATCCTGCTTGGCAGAGGTGTCATCATTCAGCTGTGAGAGGATTAATCCTCCGCAAGGTTAAATCCGCTTAGGTTCATTTTGGAGGAAACACACTAAACTTGACTCTCCGATGCTACGAGCTTTGACATAAATAGTTAATAATTGATTCACTGTCAACGCTCCACTGGCTAACAAACAGAGGCTCATCAAAAATCCTTTATTTGTTTTAATTTACTGAACCTGTATTTGTACAGGTAATGTCACTGAGACACAGGGTCTCCTTCTCAACGCAGTTCCGTTTCAAATAAACAAACAATAAGTACAATATGAATTATACTGATCAGAAAGTATTTATTTGAATGTGAATGCACCTACTGTCTTGGTCTGTGTGTGTATGCACATTGAATTTAACAACCTGTCAGTCATTGAATCACACTCCCACAAAATGGGAGCAATCTGTGCAGTAAACACCTCCCACACACATTCACATGCGCACACACAGGGTAATACAGGCATCAAGAAATGCTTTGTAAATAACAAATTGGGTTGGATCAGTGGAGCTTCAGAAAACCTGGGAGTGTCATGTTCTCACAGTCTATTTATTCAATTCAATTCAATTCAATTCAGTTTTATTTGTTTAGCGCCAAATTACAACAAATGTCATCTCAAAGCACTTAAATAATACAGTCCAATTCAAGCCAATTGGAGTTCAATTCATTGTAATCATAATTATTTTCAAAATAATCCAATTCATTCATATAGAGCCAATTCAAAAACAATTTCCTAGCTAAGGAAACCAACAGATTGCACCGAAACTTGTCTTCAGTCCAATCTCCCGTCCTGAGCGTGCCTGTCATGCCAACTGACAGAACAGCACATCCAAAGCATCACATTCACATTCACAACAATCCAAACAACCAGTCTTCAGCCGGACCTACAGGGGGCAGACCATCAGTGGAACAACCACACCACAGCACCCCAACTGACTTCCTGTCTGGACAGAGCAACTACCTGAACGACGGCCATTTTAACTTCAGATGAACACATGCAGCAGAGGAGTGAGAAGCAAATGTTTGTTCAGAGCAAATGCTTGGAGAAAGACAAACAAAAACCAACTAAAGAAACCAAAAAAATCCCTCAGTTCACAGGTCAGACGCAACTGGTTTTCAACCTAACTAATTGATTGAGACAACCCCTTCCGTCAAGAAAATCAATCCAACAAAAGAACTTGAATAAAAACACAAAAAGGGGAAATCATTGTTCGAGTTGTTCCTTGCCCGACCGGGCTTTTTCAAGTTGAAGCTTTACTGAGGGAACCATCAAAACCACCAAAACTTGACAGTGCCTGAGGCGATTGTGGAAAGGAACAAAATCCTCTCCACTGTATCTATTCCAACCAACCGCTTTATGAAAGATCTATTGCACTGATCAATCTACCTCACTTTGTTATCAATATGTTATACATTGTGTATTTTGATCCAATTTAGAGTAATATAGCAGAGCACACTTTAGAAAGATATGTGGGGTTTCTGCATTATTCAGCGAGATTCATTTCTTGCCCGTTACCTCTTATAAAAAACTACCAAAAAATACCAACAGCTAAAATGCTAAACCAGAGACCTCAAAAAAAGTCTCAATGGATATATCCATCTGTTTACACAGTCTATATGCACCTGCAGTCTTTCAAGCCATCCTACAAGCTGTTCTCTGTCAAAGATTTCTTGATCAGCCAAATCTCAACTTGATCTCCAACTCCTTTGTCTCCTGTCATTTCTTACTGACCTTACGAAAGGAGAAAAAGGCTGTCTGAAAATGCCTTGACAACAAGCTACACATGGTACACGTTTGCTGTTTCCATTTTTATATTTAACAATGTGTTTGTCAAAAACCAACTGTCATGTGGCTGTCATCCTCAACAAAAGTACAAACTAAACAGTCTGTAATCTTGTAGGCAGCAAAAGAGAATTTTATTTTTCCTCTTGTTTGTATGATTTTTTTTAAATGTAAGATTATAGTTCTTTCTCCATCCTTGTCAGCAAGAGCAGGCTCCAAATGATGAGGTCTCGTCTCCCCCGGTGAGTTCCTCCCCTCGACCTCCTATCTCTACCTGTGGAGAACTGGTCATCGCTCTGGAGTACCGGCCCGACGCGGAGAAGCTGCTGGTCTCTGTAATCTCGGCTCGAGACATCCCAGACAAGGCTCGCAGCGGCATGGACTCCTGGCAGGTGCACATGGTCCTTCTGCCCTCCAAGAAGCAACGGCACAAGACGTCACTTCAAAAGGGCTCGCTGCCACACTTCAACGAGACGTTTCGATTCTCGCGCCTGGAGCCATCTGACCTGCAGATGTCGGCTATAAGATTTAGGCTGTATGCGCTGGGTGGTAGAATGTCCCGTGAGCGAATGATGGGAGAGAAAGTGCTGCGTTTAGTAGGGCTCAACCTGGGCGTGGTTAAGATGGAGACGACACTGGTTCTTGATCCTCGAAGTAACATTAAGGTAAGAGTGGGAAAATGACATCAACGGTGGGATTTGTGTGGCTTTAACAATGTTGTGTTCACATTTAGATGTATTATTGCATTCAATATCATACTGCCTTTCTCTCTTTAGAGTGTGGGCTCCCAGCTGAGTTTATCTGCTGTGTCTCAGAGTGATAGTGCCTCTTCCACTCAGTCTCTGACCCATGGTGGTGTCCCCGAGCTGCTCGTGGGTCTCTCCTACAACGCCACCACAGGACGCATGTCTGTAGAGCTCATCAAAGGCAGCCACTTCAGAAACCTGGCTATCAACAGGCCTCCAGGTGTGCAGGGGCTCTCATACCCACAGATCAAACCTTCATTTACACTCTAAAGTCGAAAATACTTAAGTTTGCATTTAGTTAAGCCACAGACTATGACTGTTGCATAGTAAATATTCTATATATGCTACTTAATACTTCAACTCTAAGTTTGTTAGCTACAGGAAATTGGGCAGCTTCTTAAAATGTTTGGCAATTGCAGAAGACAGCTAGCCTGGCTAACGCGTCCACATCTCGATGAGATGGTGGTCTGGGAACTAGGTGTGCATTTTCTCGTATTTGAGGCGTGGTTTACGAATGCCTAGAGCCGTTTATTGGGCGCTACGAATGTCTATCAAATGGCGTCTGGTTCTTCCCATGCTGCTTTGCGCACGATTCATAGCCAATTATATCACTTATACCAGATGACGTATGTAGAGCTACAGAAATTCGACGAGGAAGAGGGCTATGAAATCTTTCAACGCCAAACGTTGCTCTTTTTTAAATGAAAACTTGCGTTCTAAGCTACTTAAAACACTTTCTAAGGCTGCATCGAACAGTAACGTTGTGTCCGCTGCCATGTTGGATTAACACTCTACAAGCTTCGGTGTAGCGCATAGACGTCGTCATCGTCTTGCTGCCCCCCCCCCCGTTCTGTGATTGGTTCCCTAACTCAGGCAAAAATAAGGGCGGTGGTTTCCAGGCTGCCTTTGCAGTGTGAATGAAATCGCGTGCAAAGCAGCATGGGAATTCCCAGGCTAGAAGACAGCAGAACCTTGAACAGGAAAGCACAAGTATAGAATAGATCCCTGCATGAAAAACTCCTCATCATTCTTTATTCCTTCTCCTTCACCTCCTCTGCTCCAGACACCTATGGGCGGCTGACGCTACTGAACTCTGTTGGTCAGGAGATCTCTCGGTGTAAGACATCTGTGCGTCGTGGTCAGCCTAACCCTGTCTATAAGGAGACGTTCGTCTTCCAGGTGGCACTGTTCCAGCTGTCCGATGTTACGCTGTTGGTCTCCATCTACAACCGCCGCAGCATGAAACGCAAAGAGATGGTTGGCTGGATAGCCCTTGGCCAGAACAGCAGCGGAGAAGAGGAGCAGCTCCATTGGCAGGACATGAAAGAGACCCAAGGACAGCAGGTCTGCAGGTGGCATGTCCTGCTGGAGGCTTAACACTACCCACCGGACAGGATTTATGTCATTTCTTGTGTTTCAAAGTTGGGTGGAATTTGCTCTTTAGTTACAAAGCTCTGAAATAGCTTCATAGCTGAAGGTTTAAAGGACTCAAAACCATCTTGACATCTGCACAAAAACCTGAATATACATCAGACAGCTGTTTTAGGAAAGAAGGGAATTATAAGTAGATTCAAAGTAAGTTTTCGTAAATCTGCATTACAAAAGACAAAGAAATTGGATTTACTCAGATTAAACATTTTCTTCACTAAATCCTTTATTGTTCTGTAACTTTAGTAAATCATCAGATTAAAAGAAGAGCTAAGATTTGATTTGACCTTCCTGCTGCAATTTTTCTTATCAAGCAAACTTCTTTGTGAAGTAGTAAAGGGTCCACACTTATCTGCCACTTTTTAACCTTGTCTAGGTTCTAAAAAGCACTTTACAATGTGTTTCTCGATCGCATATTGACAAACACGGCTTATTCAGCATATTCATGCTGCACTTTCTCGCTCTCTATCAAACTCAAAAAGCACATTGGGGGCAAATGTGGCATTCATTGTCCTGCCCAAAGAAACATTCATACATAGTGGTGCTGGGGATCAAACTGTTGATGTTTGGATTGGTAGACCAACTTAGATCGTTGTTAGGGGCTTAAAGGGTTCTACCTGATGGTCATATTTGCAATATCATATTCACAAAAAGCAGAAATCCTATAGAGGACACTAATGGATTTTGGATCAATTGATTTAGAAAACACCACAGTTCTCATAGTTTTAGTCCGTACTGTGAGTGAATAGAGATTTTCTTTAATTTCATGAATCTATCTGACCAGATTTGACTCGAAACTTTTTTAAATTTGTGAATTTTGGGGCACTGTTAGAGAGCAATTAGGATAAAATAAAATAAAACTATCTTAGCCTGGATACAGAGACTTTCAGTGTTTAGTGACAAATAATTCACTGAACCGTCATGGTTACCTATGTATGTCGAGCTATGTTAGGACTGAATTCTGGCACCTAATCTAATGCCTTCAATGTGGTTTTAGGTCAGTAAGTCAATAATTAAGTAATCAGAATATGGCAAATCGTTCAATTTAATTTAGTTTGACAAAAAAGTTATGATCATTTTAATTTGTTGATTAATTTGGCTTTCAACATAAATATAGTTGTTTACTACACCAATTAACTTTAAAAAAAAAAGTCCTTCATGACCTCAGTGTCATCAAAGGAAAAACTGATAGTCATGATAACAGTGACATCAGTGTTACACTGAAAAACATCTGACAGGAATTTAGTGGAATCATTTTCATTTTCACATGAATGAAATTCACAAATGGTCACAAAAATGTGAAAGCCTCACTATAGTGTTGTCCCCTCTCGGCTACTGTAGCAACATGGCTGTGCAGTGCGACAGAGGTTAGAAGGACGACTGTATCTTAAGATAGAAACACTAAATATTTTATCATAATTCTTATTTTCAAATGATTCTACACAAATGAATACATCTTTATTAATATCATATTGCATTTCTGGAAATGGATTTTTTCACTCTGGATGTTTAAAGAAAGTATACTGGCATATTAGCCAGCTTCCCATGCATTGTTGGAGAAATAAACCTCGCTGCTTAACAGCTTCCGTTTAAATGAATCAGGAGAAATCTTGTAATCTGGTTTGCAGTTCTTCATAGTTGCTACATCTGTGGCTAATTCGATAAAGTAACTTGTCAACTACATCATCTTTGAGTTTACGTACTCTGGATTTAAGTCTAGTTGTCGGACAGGTTCATTAAAGTCCAACTGCCCTGTTTAACCAAATCAACAATTACTGTTTTTTTTGGGTTTTTTTATAGAGTTTGCTTTGAATTTTTAAAACAGCTCTTTCACTCATAATTTTGAGTCATATTTTGCACTCTAGCATTCCCACTGAAGGACCACGTGACCATATAAATACTAAAAAGAAGCAAGCATATGAGTAGAAGCAAAGCTATTTCATGTTTCAATGAATGAGTGGATGTCTCATTCATATGCAGCACTCTTTAATATTCTTCTAACACTCAAGCTGTTAAAGGCAGGAAGACCAGCAGCTGGAGACTCTTAACCCCATTGGGATGAGCCTCATCAAGGCGGAATAATGTTATTTGGTCTCAGCTCCTTCTTTTTCACATGGCAGAATTCATGTCAACACCCATCACTGTGGAGCTAAAAATAGGCTTTAGATATCTCCATGCAGCTGTTAATAACATGCAGTGAATTACTCTGGAAGAGTGCCCCCCCAGCCTATCTCTCTCTGAATGTAGTAATTGGTAGTTACAGCTGTTGAATAGTACAGTGTGATGATGGTAATGCTGCTGCTAATGTTCATCCTCCTCCCGTCTGTGCACCTTTGAGTCATAAGGCAACAGTTCAGCCTGGAGCATGTCAACATGTACTGTTGCTCCAAACTCTCAGGGGTTCACACAGAGAGCAAAGATGTGTTCACCTCAGCATCTGTGTGTGCATGTGTGCATTTGACAACAAAGCCTCTTCAGAACTTTACAGTTTAGTTTGAAGACCATATGATTGGAGGCAACTGCAAAAGATTACTCAGTAAGGCTATGTTTAATGGCCATTTGATTTTTTTAAAATTTTTCAACAATCAACAAATTAGGCCGATTCTGATATTCATTTTACCAAAATTCAAGTGGACCATTTTCACAATTTTATCCCTGACATTAATGTTCTTCATCATACATTTGAATTAGTTTAACTGTGAACACAATAACCTTTGGTAATATTTGCCAAAGAACAAGTCAGCTTGTGTACAAGTAAAGAATAATATATACATCCAAACATGAATTATTATTTCAGATCTATTTAGGAAAGCTTCCAGCATCAGAGAGGAAAGTTTTTTTTATTATTATTTATGTTAACGGTCACTGGACTCATATCTGCATCTGGTAAATGCAGTGCAGGAGTTGGAAGTGCAGTATGTGTAACCAGCAAATGTGTTAGTCTGATTTTCTTCAGGTATAAATGAGTCCTTTTTTTCGTGTAATGTGAGAGCCCGAAAGACCAACCAGAAACCAGTAGTTTCTGTTCCTTTTCTTGTGCAACAAAATGTCTCTCTCTGGCGGGTCTTCGTTTCATATTTGACATTTTTGTTCTTTTGGAGAAATGCACATTTACAGACAAAGATAAGTTTGTGAAGATGAGAGGCTAATAATATTAGCCCCATGGGTTGGTTGGAAACTTTGTGGCTGTTTTGTCTCCAGCTGATTGAAGCAAAAATGAGAAACAGAAACATATGTTTGTCTCCAAACTATTATTATTTTCTACAAAAATGTATTATTTGGTGATTTTGCTCAGAACTATGGAATGTGTCCTTAACCAACTAAGATTACGTTTCTTTTGGCATCAAAGCTGACGCAGGATTCAGTATCAGCATTCCTATTGTACTGGCTTCATACTTGTTTGAAAAATGACATATTTACTGCCCAGGCAAATATATTTTATGCATGTTGAGTTGTTGTATAGAATGTCTATGATATTTTTAATTTCTAGATGTTTGCTTTTCTCCAATATTTGCCGGGATTGTACTTATATATCTGCATGCTCAGTTTAAGATACCCGTTTGTGAGACAATCAGATTGTGCTGCAGAAGTAATACAGTCTTGATACTGATGAAGTGCCTGTAATATTTTTAGATGAAACATATCCAAAATGACAAAGAGATTATAGAAATTTGCATGACGACTTCTTGTTGTTCCCTGTGAATGCTGCTGTCTGTCTGCATGTGGAAGGTTGAGTTGACTGGGCCAGGACCAGGGCTGACATAAGACCAGATTTTATTAGGTTGAAGTCCACAATAGGTCTAAAGGGGGTGGTAACACCCAAAAAACCAACCAACAAATAAACCAGAGCCAAAAGCACCAACAAAACATGGGTTTAACCTTTTCAAAATTATTTTTCCCCCACAATACCAAATGTAGGTGAAGTACAATCAAGCGCAATTTTGAGTAATTTAGTTGCAAAACTCTGTTGTACCTCAATGAATTACATTGGATCTAAACCAATCTGGTTAAAAAAAAACAAGGCCTGTATACAGTTGAACAAATGATCAAATGTTCCTTTTTATTGTTTAATCCTTTTGTAAATTTGCAAAACGACCATGCTGATATTAGTCTATCAGGGCTTTGTACAATCCTCCATTTGCTGTAATACACTGAGGTGCTTCATACAGATCAACCTCACTTTGAAAAAATCCGGGTCAGCCCTTTAAATTCTTTTAACAGTTATGTTTTGGCACTGTCCAGGGTGTGTTCTGCCTCTCACCCAATGACAGCTAGGATAGGCTCCAACCCCCACCCCCCCTTTCCTCCCCTGACTCTGAGCGGATATAGAAAATGGATGGATGGATGGAAATCAACTCTTACATGACACAGCATTTTAATTAATGATTACCATAAATGTAATATTTTTATAGCCTTATCCAGACTGTTCTTGTTTCTTAAATCTGCCTCAGAAAGGGTGGGGTACTGTAAAACCCACCATGTTCTACAACCACCTGCAATCCACTGTCCCAGCCAGCTATTATGCTGCACTTTACAACATAACAGAAAGAAATTTAGCTTTGTCCAAATGGATTGTCTAGCACATGGGAATCCAAGATACAGTCTAGCTTGCTTGTATTTTTTTAAAGCTTCTAACTACACTTTGTGATAAAACAGTCACACTGACTCTGATGCTGCCTGCAGCCCTGGTCGAGACCATGCATGCTGAGCACTTGCAGCCCCCAGAAAGCACTTTTTGTACCAAGTTTTGTCGTTGCCAATAAAATCAACAAGATCCCTGCTGTGTTTACATCTGTCTGCCATCTTGTTTATTACCCTTTCAGTTTCAGATGATAGTGATAGCCTATTCTTCGTTTGCTTTAAATTGTTTGCCCCATGTTCTTTTTGCATTCTCTAACTCCAACAAATTAAAGCTATTCCAGATTTCTATGGATAAAACAAATTCAATTTGTATGACAAGCCCCTAAAGGCTACCGACCCTTCCTGCCTTTGAAGACGAAAGTTGAATAATAACTCAGAGTGATTTAGTTTCCCCTTTAATTTATTGTAATGGGTGTTTGAAATTATTTCAAAAAGACAAAACGACTACAAAACATCTCGAAAACGACAACAAAGACTCAAAAGTCATAAGTTGTCAATGAGAAGGTTAAAAAAAAAACTTGCAGGGTGGATACGGGAAGATGACTATTGATGCAGAAAACGTCATCGCCGTGCTTATCGAGTCTCCTAGCAACAGGAAACATCTGCCTGCTCGAGCACCAATGAGGGCGCGTGGGGAGCGGAGTGTGTGTTGTCTGTTGTTGCTGTGAACGGGATATTTTAGGAGTCTGGAGAAGAGTGAGCGTCTCGCCCAAACTGGAGCTGAAGCTCTCCGCCCGTTTTCCAGTCTGTCTTCTGGAACCGACCCCGGCTCGAACCTGAGGCCGAGCAGGAGCGTCGCTGCATCAGTGAGCACCTTGGATGTAGAGAGAGGAAGGCCCCAGACTGCAGCGGGAAAGTGGGCTTTTTTTTTTTTTATCGCGGCCGTAGAGAAAGCTGAGAAGGTAAGAGGCTTCCTGTCACATATGACGGATATTCGTCAAGTTTTGCATTTAAAGCAAATGCTATTTGTCTCTACGTGACCAACTAAGGCATAACACATCCAACGAAATTCACTTTAAAGGAAAACGGGAGTTGAAAGGATGAAAGCATTTGCAAACGAGGGAAAAGATAATCAACCAAAAAACTTCCAATATAAAAGAGAACGTGTAAACGTGACACAACCAGTTGTGATGGTTTACTACTTGGGCTACTACTGGTCTGGCAAAATGATATGCTAAATATATGAAAAGTATTTTTTGTTAGTCACTCTTTAGCGGTTTTATCCTTTAAAGCGAATACAGGTTATACTTGTACTCCATTCAGGATAAAAGTGCCTCATTGAAAAAAAAAACAACATAATAATTTCTGTTTGACTTTTGAATTTTCTTTGCAAATGAATGACTGTTACTGGGTTTTAAAAGATTTGAATTATCAGGATGCAAACTCTGAAAAGAATCTTTGTTGTGTGAGGAAAATCTTTTGGACGTTAGGCTCTCTTGTTGTCTTGCAACCTGTCACATTCGCCCATTATCTTCACAGAAAAATCAAGTCATTTAAAAGTCACACTCTCCTGTACTTTGAGTAAATATATTTGCTGCCCCATGAAATTTAGTATGCAATGCATACAAAAATACAGACACACGCTTCCTACGCAATCCCACCCAAACACACACCGCTCTCTCTCTCTGCTCATGAGTCCGTCACTGTGCATCCCTGTTGGATTGCAGTTGGGTGTTAGAAACCGTGTGAGTCACTGCAGCAGCTTAAGGAGAGCCAGCATGAATGGTTTGTAACCATAAAGCTTCCCACCTTGTGTTGATGACTGATGTATGACATTTTAGAGAACAATTGCCACAATCACACAAACCTTGTTAACTCTTCTACTCTCACTCTTCTTGGTACAAGCTGTTCAAGACAATACATTTATTAGTAGCTCATCACCAGCTGTGTCAGTACGCATCTTTAGATTTATTTAGCAAAAACAGGGATCAAATCGAGACATTATACTGCAGTGCATGTACAGTATGGAAACATATCTATAACATATATATATATATATATATATATATAGAAAGATATGATAACCATTTGTAAAAAGACTGTATAATACAATCATCTTATTGTGTTTAATTATTTTATATTTAAATATTTTTCTAATTTTATTACCTCGTAATTTTGTCAATTGATGATATGTTCTCACTTTCTTTCCATCTATTTCATCCATCCATTTTCTATACCTGCTTAATTATTTCAGTGTTGTGGGGAACTGGAGCTCATACCAGCTAATACATGGGGGTGAGAGGCGAGGTACACTCTGGTCAGGTCGCTAATCCATCACAGGGACTTTCTTTTCTCCAAAATATTTCAAAATACACATTTTAAGAAATTCTTTCACTATTCAAGTTAACTCTGTTTCTTCCTTTTATTCTTTGTTTTTCTCAACTTTCCTTCTCATTCAATTTTATTTTTGTTCCTCCGCATTTTATATACAAAATATTTAATCGTATTTTCTTTCTTTCATTATTTTATTCATTATTCCTTATTTGTTGCCTTTTTTCTCTTTTTTTGCCCTGTTTATTTTTTCTTACTTCCTTTTCCCCCTGCTCGGAAGTGTACAGATGTGTAGATGATGTTTCCTTTGCAGAGAGAGCTGCTGTTTGTTGGCCATATAGGTGCTGATCACAGCTCGGCATCAAAACATTTGATTCGTCTTGTCAGGCTTGTGAAAAATGTAAACTGTATAAAATGTTTAATCTGGAAGTTTATAACAGAAATTCCATGCTGAAAAATTGACTGTTAGTCTGGTAATTGTTCATGAATGTCATGTAACAGATGGCAAAAACTTCTTGGTTGCAAATATCTTATCTTCTCTCAGTGGTGTGTTCACGCTCAAATGTTTTTTCATTTCTTTCCTCGTCATCCTCACTCCACTCTCTGTTTGTTTTCCCGGGAGAAGCCTGAGGGTGATGAAGAGGCTCCAATCACCACTGATTTAAACTCCAGTCACAGAGCTCAGCAGCAGGTAATGAGAGATGCTGACTCAGCCTGTTCTTTGATATCTTTCAAGGAAGAATCTGACGTGATGTGACATAAACCTAATAAATAATGTTACTTTTCTTAATACTTGTCTTACTTGTACATGTAAAGTCATGGTTCATGCGTAATTAATTCTTAAGCCCCATACACACACGTCGCTGCTATTTACTCGCTCAGCGAGTGAAGTCAATAGAATGTCTATGTGTTCACGCGAGGCGAGGAGGCGAGTAGGCGAGGAGAGTACAAGCGAGTACATGCGATGCGATGTGGGCGGATTCCGAGATGAACATATTTCAACTTCGAGCGACGCGAGTAAAGCGAGTAAAAGCGAGTAGCCAATTAAAATGCAGAATACAGATTATTGACAGGTGACGTTGCCCCAGTTTCCTCCAAACAGTGGCCACCCAACTTCTACACACCAAGTCAGCAAAAGCACCCAAGCGAGTGGCGAGTAGGCGAGTGAGCGAGTAGCGAGTAAATAGCAGCGACGTGTGTGTATGGGGCTTTATGTTGCCTAAAGTTTTTTTTTATTGGAATTAGTCATATGTGTCTCAGGACAATCAGTCACACTTTTTTTTTAAAAATCTAAAATTGTGAACCCAACCTCCTCTGGAGGAAGTTATGAGTTTAACAGCAGTTTAAAAGTGACCAAACCTTCTTCTAGAGACTGCTCAGCATTTCCCACGAACAAATTAGTCTAATTATTGTCTGTTGTTTCAACTGATTTTAACCATTTTATCTTGACCGGGGATTTTAACATTCACATGGATAATATGACGGATGGTAATGCCAAAGAATTTTCTTCTGTGCTGGACATGTTTGGTTTGTGGTAACATGTAACAGAACCTACAGAAAACACCAAGATACACCACTACGGTCAAAAACCTGAAAAGAGAATGCAGGAGAGCTGAACGTAAGTGGAGGAAAACAAAGCTTCAGATTCACTATGAGCTGTACAAAGAAAGCCTGCGTAGTTATAACAATGAGCTGTGCAAGGCCAGACAGCTGCATTTATCTGAAATTAATAATAAGAACGTCAACAATTATAAAACTCTGTTTGCTATGGTTGAAAAACTCACAAATCCTCCTAAACAGTCAAACCCAGACCTCCTCTCTACAGAGAAATGCAACGAATTTGCCAACTTTTTTAGCCAAAAAATCAAAACAATTAGACAAAACATTCACGCAACACAGACAAACAAGAAAACTAATCTGTGTCTAAAACCTAGAAATAACTTAACAATTTAATATTTAATATTGTTAATTTAAAAATCCTAGAGGAAAAAGTTCGGCATCTGAAATCAACAACTTGCACTCTGGACATAATTCCATCCCACTTTTTAAAAACTGTTTTTACCTCAGAAGAAAGTGATCTCCTACAAATAGTTAACAGCTCACTGGCATCAGGCATTTTTCCCAAGTCACTAAAGACAGCTGCCATTAAGCCACTCCTAAAGAAGAGAACTCTAGACGCCTCTATGATGAACAACTACAGACCTGTCTCTGATCTCTCTTTTATATCCAAGATTATTGAGAAAGTTGTATTTAACCAGCTCAACGACTTTCTGAATGAAAGTGGAAGTCTTGATAACTTTCAATCAGGCTTCAGACGTCATCACAACACTGAAACAGCTCTGGTCAAAGTGTTAAACGACAATAGGTTGAATACTGATTCTGGTAATGTTTCAGTCCTGGTTCTGTTGGACCTCAGCGCTGCGTTTGATACTGTAGATCACAGAATCCTGTTGCACAGGCTGGAAAACTGGGTTGGACTTTCTGGAGCGGTCCTTAACTGGTTCAGGTCCTACTTAGAAGGCCGGAGTTATTTTGTTACTATTGGCAGCTATGAATCTGAGCGAGTTGCCATGACTTGTGGAGTCCCCCAGGGGTCAATTCTTGGACCTCTTCTTTTGAACTTGTATTTGCTCCCTTTGGGTCAGATATTGCAGAATTTTAACATCAATTATCACAGTTATGCAGACGATACACATCTTTATGTGTCTCTGTCACCAGACGACTGCAGCCCAGCAGACGTACTGTGTCAGTGTCTGGAGGAAATAAACACCTGGATGAGAGAGAATTTTCTACAATTAAATGAAGACAAAACTGAGATCATTCTGTTTGGTAGCAAAGAGAAGAGGGTCAGCGTTGGTAAATATCTTGAGACTCGGGACCTTATAATCACTGACCAAGTTCGTAACCTCGGAGTGTTGATAGACTCAGATCTGACTTTCAGCAGCCACATCAAAGCTGTCACCAAGGCAGCTTTTTACCACCTCAGAAATATCAACAGAATTAAAGGTTTCCTCTCCCAAAAAGACCAGGAGAAACTCATCCATGCATTCATCTCCAGGAGACTCCATTACTGTAATGCTCTTTTAACTGGACTTCCCAATAAGAGCATTAAACATCTGCAGCTCATCCAGAACGCTGCTGCCAGAGTTTTAACCCGGACTAAGAGATCTGAACACATCACACCAGTTTTAAAATCTTTACACTGGCTTCCAGTCAGTCACAGAATAGATTTTAAAAGCCTGCTGATGGTTTACAAATCCCAGAACAGTTTAGGGCCAAAATACATCTGTGATATGTTCAGAGAATATAAACCCAGCAGAGCTCTTAGATCCAAGGACTCAGGTCAGCTGGTCCAGTCCAGAGTCCAGACTAAACATGGAGAAGCAGCATTTAGCTGTTATGCTGCAAACAAGTGGAACAAACTGCCAGTGGAGATTAAACTCTCACCAAATGGAGACATTTTTAAATCCAGGTTAAAAAAAAAATTTTTCACATGTGTCTATGCATGAAATCTGCACGGTATCTTTTAACTTATCTAGACTGTTGCTTGTTTTTAAATTCATTTAAATCATTTTATTTGTTTCTCTTTATATTCTTTTATGTATTTTAATGCTTCTTCCACTCCCTGCTGCAATGCTTTTATTTTATGTAAAGCACTTTGAATTGTTTGTACATGAAATGTGCTATACAAATAAATTTGATTTGATTTGATTTGATAACTTCATTACACACCCCTGCAATGGTCATGTGACTCTTGTGTGACAGTAGCAGAGAAGCAGTCTTTTTTTGTTGTTGAAAAAGTCACAATAAATGAGACTTTAATGATTATTTTTTTAATTATTTGCATCCAACACCAATATTCAAATTCAAATATCATATAGGTTGATAAAACTCACATGTCTCCGCATTTAATCTGTGTTTGTACTTTAAACACTTATCTAATGAAGATAAAACAAAACAATTTAAGAAAAGTTAAAGTTAAACATAAAAGTATAGATAAATCATAAATGATAGAAATTGTCAGCAAAACAAACAACTGAGAATCATTATAAGAATTTGTATTTATGTCAATAGATGTACTAAATTAATTACATTTAAATAAGATAGATAATTAGATATGAAAAAGAAAGAATCTGAAGGATGCTCAAGGTGAACTCAAAGTGGTGCTGAATAAATGCAAAGCAGCAAAAAACTGCAGCAAAGTAATGCAAAAGTGTCACTGTAAGTGTGAAAACTCTCTGGAATGAAAGATGATATACAAGAAGAGGCTAATGAAAACGAGACATAAAATGACCTAAAAGACAGTCTGATATGAATGCAAACACACTCATTTACAGTTAAAATGCAGCAACTGGCTAATAAGGGATACAGTACATACTTTGCAGACATAGATGGATACAATTGTGAATAGACAAAAAAATACAGCAAATTGACAAAAAGACAAAAACCAGATTTGAAACAACCACAAAATGACCAAAAGGATCAATAAAGAGATTGAGATAAACTGTAAAAAGAGGCAAACAACTACACAGAGACGCAAGCTGGAGAAACAAAAACTTAATAAAAAGATATGTTCAACTTAATAATGATAAAAAAAAGGGGAACATCTCTCTAATAGTTCTGAATCTTTCAGTAACGAGTCTGGCTTTGAGTCACGTCTGTGCCTTGGGTCCCATTGTTCCATTTGTCAGAAATGATAATAACAACAGTGAGACTGAATCAAGACAAAAACATTTATATGAATAACATAAATAGCTTATCTGGCAAGGACTCCGATGGATTATAGACTAAACCTTCAAGTCCAATTGGTCTGGTGTTCTCACAAATTCTTAGAGTTGGATTTTTTTAAAAAGATGTCATTTCAAGACCTGCTTACCAGTTCTCAAAAGAAGGCAATGATGTGTGATTGCAAACTTAGGAAAAATGTAGTGAGTGGAGCTTCAAAGCCCAAGAAGAAATTTTCACATCAACAGTCTTGTTGATTTAGACAATCATTAATAAAAAAAAAAGAAAAGCCATATTGTAAATATTATATTTGAAAAAAAAAAAGTTTAATTCTTGTTCATTATACTGACGTCACAGTTTCCCTTGAAATTCTATGACTCCTAAAAGGTTGCAAAAGTTCAAAATTGAATTCATTTTTCATTTGATTGTTTATTTTCTTAATTTAAAACAAGATGCAAGTTGCTGCTGATATTGGACTAAAAAATACCCAATTTAGTCCCTTGGTATGTAAAAGAAAGATTTCAGCTTGTTAGTTGTGGGATTCTTTTCTGTGTTTTAATATTTAAACATTCTCCCCCAGCCTTTCCTCTGTTTAATTTGTGGTCTTATATCTGTTCCGTGGCCCCCAACAGCTCCCTCCCTGAGAGAGAGACCAAACCATTCAACAACGTCGAAAGTTGCTTACTTCAAGAGGAAATATGCGGAAGAGGAGGATCTGCACAGAGGCCTACATGGATATTTTCAAAAAGTACCAGCATGTCCTTTTCTTCTCTCTTTGTTTTAATGCTCAGGGCTGAATATACATTTACTTTGGTCTGAAGTGTTTGTTGACTTTTGCTTTGCTGAATGAACATTTATTAGATCATTTCTTCATGTACTCAGCCTTCAACATTCCCTCTCTTATATTCATTTAGATCTTTATTAGATGTCCTTCAGCCTTATGTACAAGTCCAGTTGAGTCCAATAATGCTCCACTGCTTTTAGAAAATAGAACCTTTATGTTCTTGTTGACTTCGCAATAAAGGTTCTCCATCTTGAAATGCCAGAAGTACTACACTGCTGTATATCAAAAGTACTTCGTTTCAAGAAAAATCTTAATATGAAAATTATGTGAATCGCTTTCATGTTTTGAATATTTTTTTTGTTGACATACCCACTCTTGATCAACTCATATCCTTCCAGACTGTTCAGCATAACATAACAGCAAGGCTGTGAGAAGCAGATACTGACATGCTGCCTTTGTGTTTGCCTCTTGCAGCACTTGATACTGCAGGAAGACCGTAGCTGCATTTTAAAGTTATCCCTTGAGAAGCTGAGGTTCCTGGAGGACCCAGAGGCTTACCTGAGGCGCTCCGTCCTCATTAACAACCTGCTGAGGAAGATCCACCATGAGGAAGAGGAACTGGAGGTAGAGGAGGAAGTGGAAGAAGATGATGAAGTAGAAGAAGAAGAGGAGGTGGAAATCATTGGGGATGGGGAGCAGCAGAGGCTCATGTATCCGGACAGGAAGAGGGTGAAAGTGTTGGTGACAGACTGCTGCTCTCAAGCGTTAAGCCTGGAAGAGTTGCAACGTTACCGGCTGGTGCCGTGTTACCCATCCGTCGGCTGCTTGTACAGCCTGCGTACCTGCCCAGGTCTCACTCCAAACCACCAGGTCCTTCTGTGCAACCTTGATGACCATGGCTGATTCTTCTGCTCTAACTGCAATATCTCTTTTTAAAGTGGAGAAACCCAGTTTTAATTTCACACACGACTTTCACTGTTTACTCAGAATCAGCCAGAGGAAAAAGGTTGCTATTTTCCGTCCATTTACTTCTAGAATCGATTGAGGGACAAGGGTCATATGGGCTGTTTTGTGCATCAGAAGGATGCCACCTCTTCTCGTCACCCTACCAGGTCGTAGCAGAGGATTTAAGAAGCTGAACGCCCTGATTCTTCTTTTGCCTCAGAATCAACAGGACACCTGGTGTTGATGTCCTGCTCTGCTGCAACGTCACTGTTGATTGTAAAGAACTTTTTTTTTCCTGTTATTGCTCTGTTATTAACTGTTTTTGTTGCTCATGTGAAGAGTGAGCATTATCAGGGATTTACAGACTGCAGGCTGCTTTTCATGCGCCTTGGCTTGCAAGAATATTTACTGATGGGCTTCTGTTATCTTTCGATGCTACTGTGTTATCTATGAAACATATTGTGTAACATTAACATGGACCTGTGAATTCTGAAGCTATGAAGAGCCCGAGAGCATTCCCTTCTGCTTGTTTACTGCCTCCGGGAAGAGTGTTTCTTTCTGCACGTGATGTTCTGTGATCATATTTTTATGTGTCAGCACTTTGCTGCCCTCTGCTGGAAAAATAATTCATCTTATATCTGAGTGACTTCTGCCAAAATTTGACAAGGTAACTGAATAATGAGAAAAGATAGTACTGCAATCTTAACTCCCTTCCAAATGAGCATTTATAAAGTATGTGACATATTGGTTTGATATAAAGTTTTTAATACACTATGATGTTGTAAGCCGATCCAATTTTCCATTAGATATTGCCAGCAACTGCACGGTGGTGTGGTGGTTCGCACTGTTGCCTCACAGAAAGAGGGTTCCTGGTTTGAATCCCAGCTGGGGCTTCCTCCCAACCTCCAAAAACATGCATGTTAGGTTCATTTGTGACTCTAAATTGTCCCGAGGAGTGAGCGTGCATGGTTGTGTGTCTCGATTGTCTCCGTGTGGCCCTGTGATGGACTGGCGACCTGTCCAGGTGTACACTGCTGTTCACCCAGTGACAGCTGGGATAGGCTCCAGCCTCCCTGGAACCCTCAGTTGGATTAAGTGGGTATAGAAGCTGGATGGATAGATATTGCCAGCAACCGTAACTTATCATATTGTTGCACACACATGGTAAATGCGAATCATAAAAGCATTGTTCCTACACTAATTATAATTGTTGCCAAATACTGTTCATTACAAGGCATTAATAAGCATAATCTTAATGTCTGCATATAAGTTCAACAAATACTGCTTATATTGCTAAAATGTGGCAGTAACAACCTTTATTTGCTTTTCTATTTAGACATTAAAAAAAAGTCTTGTTTTTTTTGTTGGTGGTTTTGGAAAAATAAGAATGCTAATACACTCTATTCAGCTTTTTTTCATTTCAGTTACCAAACACTGTTTTTATGAATAGGAATTTCAGCCCTACTGTATTTTTTTTTAGAGTGGAGATTGTCTTTAACACAATTCATACTCTCCGTTTGAACTAAAAATGTTTTCACAGAAGGCTGTATTTTCCTAAACTGCCAGAAGATATTTTGATGTTTGCTGTGGCACAAATTGTGCTTTATAAAGCTGGCCAACGTTCTGTATGACAAATGTAATGAGTGCTTATTCCTCTTTCAGTGTCTCTCTATTTCTATTTCTCTATCTCTTTCTTTTTTTTTTTGGTTTGAGTGTTTAGTCTCTGTTTGGAATTTTCACAGTTATGTGAATCTTGATAACCATGACTGCAATGTCACAAAGATAATAATAATAAAATTATATATATCAATAATTAACTTAAACCAGCTATTAAGATCAGAATTTATATTTTGACAAAAATGGGATATTTAACATAAACTCTCTTGAAAAGGGGTCATTTAAGCTTTTTATTTTAATCAAATAAAGTATGTTATGTGACACGGTTTGATGTTTTTCTTTGTGTAGCCACACAAGTAGTCTGCAAACTAGTGCTGTCCTCTGCAGCTGTAAAATTGAAAGAATCCCTCTTTTGTTTAGAGAAAGTGCTCTACCTCATTACCTTATATACGGTCCCGTGGAAAAAAAAGGACACTGTTTCAAGATTTTACATATTGTGAAAGAATAGCAAAAATCACCAGGTCCTTACCAGATTTTAGGGCAACACAACCTCAGGTGAACAACAGCATGTGATACATTACTTTGTTTCAGCATTTATTTAACAGAAACAAAGCTAAAATGGAGAAGCAGTGTGTGAAAAACTAAGTACACTAAAATCTAAGCAACAGTCAGCTTCTGCTTATCAAGCACTGGTTAACTGATCATCATAAAAATAGAGGAAGCTTGCTGTGGTCACTTATTTGTTCAGTTGTGCGTCAACACAATGCCAAACAGGACAATGAGCTTAGAAAAAACAATTTGGGATGTTTCCAGGAGTAGACATCCCCACAAGTTTGCCCCTATCTGACTGTGTAAATCCTCAGAGAAATGGCAAGCAACTCAAAAGCTACATCTCTGACTCTACAGAGTAAAAGTCAATGTCAAACAGTGATCAAGAATTGCTTGTTTGGAACGGTTGACGGGAAAATCAAAGTATTCTGGAACCAAATGTGAGGCCATCTGTCTAACTGCTAAAGCTTGGCTCATGCAACAGTAAAATATTTCCAGATACCCCAGAAAATCTACAACAAAATGGTGTCAGCTTGTTGCAAGGTCAAATTCAAAGTCCAGAAATCAACCCAGTTGGAACAAATAATGCCATACCGGTAGTGTGGTACCACACACACACATACACACTAAAAAAAAGCATCATTGATCATAATTGGGAAATCAGTGGATTTAAGGAAATTGATGTGGTTGGAAAATACATTTCAATTCAGATGAATATATAATTAGAGGTCTAATTAATGTCCCACCATGTTAAAATGTTAATTTCAACAAGCTAAAACAAGATCGGTTTGATAATGATTGGTTTGACAATTGACAAGACACTGTGTAAAATAATATTTTTTAGGATTACTTATTGATATATAATGGTGGTTCAAAGGATTCTGGTGATCCTGTAAGGAGTTTATTTTTCAATGTTATTTAGCCAACAGAATTTCAATTAAATTACGAGTTTATACAGGAGATGTGATGGCAATAAAAGAGAAAGTCAGCTCTGGTGTAAAGGAAAATAATAGAAACTACAGAGTACAAATTATAATCAACAATGCTGTAATACTGGTTTAATTGGCAAGAGAGCCATGAGACACACTCAGCAATGGTTGCTCTCACAGAGAGTTGGGAGCTTCACAAAACACACTTCATGAGTTGTCATTGGATAGGTGAGGCAAAAGCAGACGATATTGGACTGAGTAAACTGCAGCCTAGCTCCACAGATTCAATTTCCTGTGTTCCTCCCTTTTATATTCCCTTGCCAAATGTAGACTTCAGTATACAACAGGAATTAAAGAAAATGTCAACTTTGAATATGGTGCAGAATATTTTCAGAATCAGTTCATCGTCACTGGCTTTTAAGATCCAGATACAGGTGCACAGATGCAGCAGTTTGTGTCTCATGTGAAAAATATGTCAAGGCAGGGATATCAGACTGTTTTTCAGCATATTTTAGCCATTGTTGGTAATATCATTGGCAGTAGGCAGAACTGCTATTTTCAGCCTTTTAGAGCTTGTGAGATCATTTAGAACAGACTTTAACAATGATGCAATCCATGCTATTTAGATTCAAGATTTAAGATTTATTTTATTGTCACTTAGCACAAAGCACAAAGAGGCACGACTAATTTAAAAACAGAGAAAAAAGAAATAGAAGTAAATGGAGATAAAGTTATCAATAATTAGCTGAATAGAAAAAAATTGGAATACCTGTATCTAAAAAGCAGAATGTGTACAAAGATGTAGAGTTATTGGAAACTTATCGTATAACAGCATCTAAGCAGTTGGGTCAAAACTGTGTTTAACTCTGGGTTAGGGTCAGATGCTATTGCACAAATTGTTGAATTGTCTACCAGAAGGCAGAAGGGACAGGATGGAGTTCTGGGAAAATCCTAAACCTTTGCCTTGGGTTACTAAAAAGAGAAGAGAAGAAGAAAACATTATCACCTGTCTGGGAAAAGACAGGTCTTAACCATGAACTATAAGAGCTGTTCCTGCGAAACAGCAGTGAGAATGGGGTTGGCCGACCGTGCTAAAAAAGATTAAAATAGTTCAATTTTAGCAGTAAAAACTGTTGAAAAAGAAATTAGTGAAAGCAGAATGAAAAGTCTTGAAATTTTGCTGAGTCATTCTTAAAGGGTGTAATGGAAAGGATATGCCAGCTTATTTGGAACTCTAAATTGAATGTTAAAAGAGTCCAGAAGTATATTGTCGCAATGAAGTTGAAAAAGAAATTAGTGAAACAATTTGAAGCTGATTGAAAAAAAGGCAGAATTGCTTAAATGGCTGAAAAAATGCAGAAGTGTCAGCCAGGAAAAGCTGAAGGGTTAAAAAAAAAACAAAAGCAGATTTCAAGCGGAATGAAAATAAGTAAAAGGTCTCGATATTTTGCTAAATCATTCTAAAAGGGTGAAATGGAATGGATATACCAGCTTAATCGGAACCTTAAATTAAATTTTAAAAGTGCAGAAGTGACAGCTGAAGAGCATTTCACCACAGAGATGAACAGTTCTCATGAAAAAGGTCAAAGGTTAAATGGATCACCACAACAGTAGGAAACAGTTCAAAGCAGTGTCCATCGGTGTGAAAAGGTAGAATCACATTTATGTACAAGTAAAATGGAGATTCAACATAGAAATGCACAATATGCAAGTGAATAATACTTAAAATAGCTGCAGTGTCATATGTAGCACAGGAGTTGAAGAGAGACGTCCTCAGTGAGAGCAATGTTTGTGAACAGGTGCGGCTTAACGAGCTCACACCCAGCAGAACTGCTGGAGAAGGAGCAGAAAATGGCTTAATGGATACTATGACCTCCTGTGAGAAAAGTTGAAGAGCCAGGTAAATAATTAGAAGACCGTCAGAACCAGAAGGCTTAGAGGAACGCGGCAATGTAGTTTTTATTTCAATTGAGTGAAAGACTTTTAAATGGCAGCGAGTTGAACACACTCGAAGCAGTCTGTTGTGTCATACCAAGCTTTACATTGGAGTTAGTGAGAGAATTTGAGAGGTTGCTCTTCGCTTCAAGGCTCATAGCGGAAATTCTGTAAATGTGAGCTCTTTAGTAGTTACATTGGCTGATAGAGGACACATTTTCCTACAATTTAAGGTATAATTTGTTTCTGTCAGTTAAACTGTATGAAAGTTAAAGGAATTTGTTTGAAGAAAAAGCTGAAAATGATCAGTGTGCCAATCTGCTGAATCTTCATTAATAAAAACCAAGGAGCAAAATATCCATATTTTTGAAACTCATATTTCAAAATTGGCTGAATATTTAAAAAAAAAAAAAAAGCTGCACCATTCAGTAATAGCTGAATGTCTTTCGAACATTTTAAAGTTTGAATGGTGTCTCTAGCTAAAAGTATGCTGAAGTAGTTAAGTTTGAAAGAGGAAGCTTTTTTTAATGCTGTACCAGCATTCTCACAGTTATACAAAGTAGAAAAGCAACCAACTGCAATTGAACTTTGGGAGATTTCACTGTAGTAAATAACCAAACAAAGAAATAAAAAGCACAACTATTAGTTATAAAATAATTATATTCCTTTTAGAGACTGATTTGGGTGGATCATTTTATGTTTCTTGTAACCCAAATCCACGCTCTACTCGATTGGTGGCGATGATAACGTTCTAAACTGGTTATTTACCGCCATAAGTAGAAGAAGAAGAAGAATTCCAAAATTTCCGACAGAACGGGAAGGCAACAGTGAACGCTCTTGCCCCTTACTACTCCTGTCAGTGCAATTGTTGATAGCGGGACCGCGAGCGTGATCAGACTCAAATTGAGCCAGAATATTCCAGTTCGGTCTGTTCGTTACGGTTTAACTGAAAAGTGTGTTTGCAGTTTTTAAAATAGCACAAGTCGCCATCAAAACTTGCTTAATTACAAACGGTTCGGGATTCACATCTAAGCGCCACTCTGCAAGGATGCATGTGTTAGCCAGTGAGCGTTAGCTGGGGAGCTAGCGTCCACAGCTGAGGGCGAGAAGCGAGAGAAGTCCGGGGCTACCTGCGAGTCATTCAATCCGTCTAAACATGGAGAAAATTAAGGAGCAGCTCGTTTATCTTCAAGACCCTCACCTGGTTGCCCGCTTTCAGCAGTTTTGCGGGGTACGGGGAACGTTTTCGAGAACTATCTCTGCTGGCAGTTCAAGCTCCGAAAGTACCAAGGCAGCGGACCGGTCTCACTCGCAGAACAACGGGGCTTGCCATCATCATGCCACCGGGGAAACTCAGAGGGAAAATGTGGCTGTTATGGGAGCTGGGGAAGGGGAGCATGTGCAAACGGAGTCACTTCGACGGAGGTTTACGGATCAAAACGTAACGAAAAACACCAAACATGAAAGTGAGAACCCTTCTCAGAATGGGGCAGCAGTGTCCGTGGCGACCGCAGGAGGAGGAACCGTTGGTGTGGACGGCGGCTCCAGCGCGGCTCCTGCCGCAGCTCAGGGCGGTCATGGCGTGGCCGGGTCGGACTTGGCGAGCTCAACAGAGTCGGAGGACATGGGGCCGAAGAACGGCAGCAAAGTGGTGAAACCTCTCCGCAAAAATTCTCTCACCGGCGACGCCGGACAGGAGTTTGTGATAGAGAACTGGTTCTTGTACTACATGTTCACTTTCGGAACCGAGTTGGGTAACGAGCTCTTCTATATCATCTTCTTCCCCTTCATCATGTGGAACGTTGACACTTTCGTGGGCAGGCGGTTGATCATGGTGTGGGTTTGGGTGATGTACTTGGGACAGTGCACTAAGGATGTGATCGGCTGGTCCCGGCCCGCTTCCCCACCTGTGGTCAAAGTGGAGATGTTTTACAACTCTGAGTACAGCATGCCGTCTACACACGCCATGTCAGGGACAGCCATCCCCTTCTCCCTGTTCCTCTTGACCCTCGGTCGCTGGGAGGTAAACACTAACACATTCACTCGCTGTCACGCTGTTGAGATTAAGCAGACGTGAGCAGGATACACTTCCTCCTGATTGACACGAAGTGCACAGGAAGTTGCCTTTGGCATCTTGCACATTTGCAGTTTTGTCCAGGTCTCCAGTTAAAACTATGGAAGTTTTTCTGTGCCATCAGAGTTTGAATACGAATTTCTAATATTGAATTTTTACAGCATCAAAATCAGACTTTGAATTTGAAAAACCAACAGTGTTAAAAAAAATAAATAAATCAACATCTAAAAGAAAATTAAGTGGAAAAGAATTAAATGGAAAAAAATTCAACTTCAAAAAATTCAGTGGAAAAAGAACCACTCAACATCCGGGTAAATGGGGAGAAGCAATCGATCCCTGTCTCAATTCATCCAACGGCAGCCAATCAAGCTAATATCAGCTCAATAGATATTGAGTAATATCTATTACTCAAGTTTACTAACACAAATGGCAAATAAAGTAAACTCACTCACTGAAGCACCATCACCCGCGTTGGTGGACATGGCTTCTCCCTGTTTACCCGGATGTTGAGTGGTTCTTTTTCCACTGAATTTTTAAATGTTGAATTTTTTTACACTGATTATTTTATTATTATTATTTTTAGATGTTGATTTATTTTAATTATTTTTTTTTACACTGTTGGTTTTTCAAATTCAAAGTCTGATTTTGATGCTGCTCTGATGGCACCGAAAAAGTTCCATATAAAACCCACTTTTGAACACAGCAATCGGCAAAGTGAAACCAAACCTCATTCAGCAAAATACTAAAAAAGTAAAATAGATTATTAGAATATCTGCTGGCCCTTCAGTTTATGTAATTTCCTAAAAGCTTCTAATATTTACTGTAAAAAGACAACATATCGTACACTAAAAAACATTCCCACTCAAACACAAGTTGATTTATTTAAGTTGTTTCGGTACAGTTTAATCTCCAAAGAAGTTGTTGCACTAACTGAAAGAATATATTAGGTTTTTGAAATATTCTTCTTTTTGTTTTGTTGGAGTATAAAACAAAAGAAAATTGTAAAACATGTTGATCACGATTTGCTGTAAACATTTGCTGTTACCTTTGCTGGATTAGATTAGGCCCAATACAGTGTTAACTCAGACTATGATGGATGGGCACCTAACAGTACTATTGGAAAATATTTTCTTTTCTTTTTCAGGAAACTTTCAACAAACTGTATATCGGAAAGAGAAGGTTAATACTAATTTTAGGTGATTAAAAAGTAAAAAATTATGAAATGACAGTGGGCGATCTCACAGTTTTATGTGATGGATATACTTCTTGTAGCACATGACTTGTTTTCTACTGTTTTTTTTTAAATCCTCTTTCACCCATATCTTCACCCTCTTACCTATAGTTGAATTGCACTGTACATTTAATTACATTAGAAGGACCAGAATGATCTTCTCCCTCAACCGGAGTCATGTTCTTGTCAGCTGCAGAGCTGCTCCACGTCCTTCCTGCTACTCGCTGAACAGCAGTCAAGTCAAATTAATTCTGCAAGCACCTGTAGTGGTCGAGGGGTAGCAGTCACTGAATTATTGCTGCATGGATTTAACAGGGAGGATTTATAGGTCGAAATACCATTCAAAACCACAGGAAAAACAGAGGTTCAACCGTTTATTAGCTCCGATGCATTACAACCATTTTGTGGTGATAGTAATGCATTTTTATCTGCTGACGTCTCCATCAAAATATTTCTCCGTCAAGACGATAATTGCGTAAACTATTCGTTTTCTTATAGTTTTAATTGCGAATTGAAAAGTCGAAAATCAGTGCCCATCCCTGTTAGCCAGTAGGCGGTGCTGTGATCGTTAGTCGCGACTGGTGTGCAGTCGTGTTCAGGCTGGGACTGCAATCAGTCATGAGAAATGTGAGCTGTGTAGCACAATTACACAACTACGGAGCAACGTCGACTTTCTGTTTTATGGCAAAGAATTTAAATTTCAACAGGAAGGTTTTTGGAATCGTGATATTCTGCACAATGAGGCATCATCCCAATGTTGGTCATGGCTTGACCACGGCTGAAGTGAATATGTTGGAGTGGCTTGGAACAATACAAAAAAGTGTAAAACGTGTTGCTTCCTGTTGCCGGACAGGTGGGCCGGACCATGACTGAAACTTGACAAGTAAATCTGTTCCAAAGATGATTGTCATGAAACATTTGACGCATTGGTTGGTGCGTGTTTCAGAAACAGCAACTTGCTGTTTTTAATAGCGAAACATCAAAATTTGTGCTGCTGCCAGGGGCACGCAATTTGATTAAAAACTCCAACTTTTAAATATAGCTGCAAGCAGCGATGTGGGGTCCTAGCAGTATGGCTCAATAGGCAAGGCTTGGGCTGCTCAGGAATGCGTCGTGAGTCCATGCACCAAGTTTGGCATCAATGCATCGCAGAGATACGGCCAAATGTCCTGTTTGCGTGTTGGCGTAGAGTTTGATTTAAGCTTTTTGATAAAATTCAAAATGGCGGAAAATCTAGGCAAATGCAAATTGACGTCATAGGGTGCGTTGGACTCATCATGATCCAAGGATTCCAATGATGCCGCATTTGTAAAATTTGGACCAAGTAGTCCAAAGTTATTAGGCTGAATGCACCTTGAGGCTCAGGAAGGCGTCGTGAGTCCTTGCACCAAGTTTGGCATTGATACATTAATGCATCGCAGAGATACGGCCACATGTCCCATTTGCGTGTCGGCGTAGAGTTTGATTGGCTGCCGCGGTTAAACGGAAGTGAAATAAAAAAATCCACATAATAACTTATGTGCGGCTTGGACTGAAAATTCTATGTGCCAAGTCCTGTGGAAATTGGACAATCTCAGTGGCCTGAAATGCTTTTTGAAGGTTTTTGATTAAATTCAAAATGGCGGAAATTCCAACATGTTGCAGATGACGTCATTAAGTGCTTTGACCTCGTCTGTATCCAGGGATTCTATTGGTACCTCATTTGTGACATTTGGACCAAGGGGTCCAAAGATATGAGTAAAAATGTACTTTGGCTACATATAGCGCCATCTATTGGTGAAACGTCACCAAACTTTGTTGGCCTCTTACCATGCTGGTCTTGAGTCTGTGTTATAAGTTTGACGTCATAACATCAAAAGGTTGCCAAGATATGGCCTCACTTCCGGTTTGGCGGCGTTAACCTCAAGTTTGATTGGCGTTTATTGGAAAACGGAAGCCTAATTAAAAATTCCACACGATAACTTTTGTGCGGCTTGGTCTTAAGAGTATGTGCCAAGTTTCGTGAAATTTGGACAATATCTGTGACCTGAAATGCTTTTTTAAGCTTTTTGATAAAATTCAAAATGGCGGAAAATCTAGGCACACACAAATTGACGTCATAGGGTGCGTTGGACTCGTCATGATCCAAGGATTCCAAGGATGCCTCATTTGTGAAATTTGAACCAAGTAGTCCAAAGTTATTAGGCTGAATGCACTTTGAACTTTAGCATGTTGGTGGCGCTAGAGAGTACGCTCTTGGGGCATGAAAATTCTTGAAATTGGCTTTGGCACTTGGCTGATTACGTGTGCCAAATTTCACAACTTTTTACCATAGCGTTCATGGGGCTGCCATAGACTTCAATTGCAGCGGAAATGGATCAATAATAATAGGAAAAGCTACTAACACAATGGGTTCCTGCAGCTTCGCTGCTAGGACCCCCTATAATAGGAAAAGCTACTAATCCAATGGGTTCCTGCAGCTTCGCTGCTAGGACCCCCAATAACTTTTAATCTTCAAGGCCTTAAAGGTTTGCAGACCATATTTGAGAGCGATAAGAGAACATCTGTTGGAGAAGTTTGTCAAATGTTACAACAGAAATTATACTAAAATGACACTTTCTATTCAAAATGGTTGACTTCCTGAAGAGTTTAGAGAGTGGCTGCGAAAGGACTCTTCATAGTTCTTGACACGTGAAAAGTGTGTAACAAATTTCGAAACTTTGACGAAAGTTGAAGTTTTGTAAATTCCTGACTTTTCGAACATGTTAGGCCCCCAAAAATTTGACATTTGGCATAAATATAAATGCAGACGCATTTAAGAAGCCCTCGCGCTTCTTTCCTAAACCTGAAGTGGATTCCATATTGGGATCGCTACAGTGATGAAGACCAGAGTGTTCCTTCTCTCTTGGGTGTGGTGGGGATGCTCAGTGCGGAAGACTACCTGCCACAGAGCGTAGAAGTTGGTTCTTCAATATGTTGACAAACATTTTGCCATGTGCTTTATTGAGAAAACACACCTAAAGTGACCAAAAAGCTTCTAAATTCACACATTGTTTTCTGTGCATTAAGAGATGAAGGGCCACTGTTAGCATGTGCTTATGAGACATAAAGGGACTTAATTAGTCTGTTACATGCAGGTATAGAGTCGTTTCTTTTTAATATTTTTCCAGTTTTGGAAAAAGCAATTACAGAACGAATATGTGAAGAAGTTTGCAAGTGTACCTCGCTCACTGTGTAGTTACACGTGTGTGGGAATCGCTGGCTGGCTTTGAATCCATTCTGTTATTTTAACAAGAAATAATCAGGAAATTACATGAGTTTGAATAAGTGTGCTGAAAATTGTCATTCAGTTTTTGAATTTTACATTCAACCTTAAAGAATAGAGGATGATTTTGTTTTTTTGGGCTAAATCACCTACCCCACATAATAAACTGGAAACCAAGTGCAAACCAACAACTTATGCAGACCAATAGTGACTTATAAAGACATTATTGCAGCTTTGTCTATATATAAAAATGAGAAAATTATCCAAAACATTCCATAAGAAACGGTATAAGAAATGAAAGAGAGAGGTTTTTATTTTTTCCTCTGCTTACTATTCACCATCTAGCAGACTGAAACTATATGATATTACTGTTTATGTATGACAGGTCCAAATGTTTTTGATTAAATAGAATTTGTAATGACTTTTATCTTGCGTGTGGTGTGATGGTTAGGACTTTCGCCGCAGAGCAAGAAAGTTGCCGCTTAAATCCTGGCCGGGGCCTTTCTGTGCGTGGTTTGCATGTTCTTGTAGGAATTTTGCGCCAACAAGCCGTTCTCTGTTATGCTTCTTTTCATGTCCTTAAATTCACTCAGGAACAACACCGCATTGTGTACAGTCAGAAGAAAGCAACACAGTCTGTGTGTGTTGTCTTTTTATACTTCTATTGTCTCACTGTGCATCCACACAGTAAGGACAGAGGTCCTGGAGAGACTCTGTTTGATTTTTACAAAAACCGAAGAATGGACTAGTTCTCAGAGCACTGTTGTTCAAATAGGCCTGAAACAGTTAATCAAAATATCAGCGATTCAGCTACAATAAAGAGATTAAACTTGTTTTACAGCTGATTAATCTTAAAGTAGGTCTTTGTGACTTAAGGGCTGTTTCTGGTTTTCTTAAACCACCACAATAGCTGCATTGGGGAGTTAGTCATACAGAGCAGGATGGTTACATTTATTTGATCAATTTACAAGATAAATGTCATGTAGTCGCATCATTAGTTGCAATTTTAAATCGATTTTCTCATCTGACATGAAAAAAAAGCAATGCGGCATATTCCAGTATACACTGATCACCCATAAAATTCTGACCACCTGTCTACTATTGAGAGTCCTCATATTGCTGAAAGAGTGCTGACCTGTCAGAGAGTGGACAAAGAACATGTGAGGGTGTCCTGAAGTGTGTGGCATTAGGACATTAGCGGTTCAAGCTTGCGGTCCCTGTGAGTTGTGGGGTGGGGTCCTCAGACTCCATCAGATTGGTATCTGTCACCTCACAGTCATGGTTGTGTTATTTGAGCCCCTCCTGGGCAGTTATAGTTGGGCTCACTGCTGTCCTGCTTTGTGAAGCTGCCACTATAGGAGACTGCTGCAGCTGTATGTGTGGATTGGAACTGGTTTTGCAGAAATGTTTAGGTAGGTGGCAAATGTCAGAGTAACATCCATGAGATGTTTTCCCATCAAAACACTGTATTGTAATAAGAAGAGGAGTGTTACTCCCTTTACCCGTCAGTGGTTTTAATCTTGTGGCTGATCAGTGTACATGGTAAATATTACTATCATTGCTATTATTCATCCCAGCTATTTATATTGGATACTATTAGGGTAGGCATATATGTAGTGACACTTTTTCATTAATTTTGAATGAAAAGTTGTGCCGACATTTTTGACTGGTACTATAGAGCCCTGAAAATAAGGTCACTACAATGATGCCATCTGTTTGGGGTAATCGGCACATATTTGTGAACATAAAGGCTGATTGAGAGGTCAATAATAGCTAATGTAATTGTCTGGTTGTTTGGCTGACTGAGAGATTCCTTCTTCATCTAAGGTACAACCTTCTAACAACATTTTTTTTATCACTTTGGCCCCTGAATGGTGCTTCTGGTGTATGTTAGAAGCAGTTCGTCAGTTCCTTTGAATTTTGGTCTGATCAAGATGTGCTACTCGGATGAGTTTGAAGCATCCCCTGTTTTTCTAAATGTTCTATGAGACTGTGAGCATCCTAGCTGTTGGTCCCTAACCATAAACTGAAACACCAGATACCTTGACCCAGGGGTTTTTCAAACTTTGTGTGTGTGGACCACTATTTGTAATCAAGAATTTTCAGGGATCACTTCATAATACACATGATAAAGTATGTCTACACACAGTCCTACCTGAATTACCCGCACGTCTTAATAGGCCTACTAGCAGGGGTGAAAGTAGTTTTAAATTCTTGCCGGTACTATTACATTAAATCAAACACACCGATCCCCATAGGAACCGCTGTGTTCCGCTGTATAAGACTCTTTTGGGGGAGTCCAGTCAGAAGACCGTTACAGTAGTCAAGTCTGTTGGAGATGAAAGCATGAATCAGCTTCTCCTGATCTGTTTGGGACATGAAACCCTTAATTCTGGATATGTTCTTAAGTTGATAAAAGAATGATTTGGTGACTGATTTGATATGATTGTTGAAGGTCAGGTCTGAGTCTATCAGCACGCCGAGGTTCCGGACTTGGTCTTTAGTTTCTAGAGACAGTGACTCAAGGTTTTTACTGACAGCAAACCTCTTCTCTTTGTTGCCAAACACAATGACCTCAGTTTTTTCTTGATTTAACTGAAGGAAATTTTGGTTCATCCACTTTTTGACTTGCTCTAAGCAGTCGCACAATGACTCTATAGGACTGCAGTCATCTGGAAACAGTGCGAGATATATCTGTTTGTCATCTGCATAGCTGTGGTAGTTGACTTTAGAGTTCTTCAGAATTTGACCCAGAGGCAGCATGTATACAGTGAACAGAAACGGTCCAAGAACTGACCCCTGAGGAACTCCACATGTCATAGCCACTCGATCAGATTGATTACTTCCAATAGTCACAAAATAACTCCGCTCCTCCAAGTAGGACCTGAACCATTCTAGGACTGTCCTACTGAATCCTGCCCAGGTTTCCAACCTGTTCAACAGTATACTGTGATCCACAGAGTCATATGCAGCACTGAGATCCAACAGGACCAGAACTGACACCTTGCCTGAGTCAGTGTTCAACCTTGTGTCATATAACACTGTTTCTGTACTGTGGTGAGGTCGGAAGCCTGATTGAAATTTGTCAAGGAGTTCAAGAAGTTACTGAGTTGATTAAAAAACACCTTTTCAACAATCTTGGCTATAAAAGGAAGATTTGAGATGGGTCTATAGTTGGTTAAAATGGAAGCATCCAATGTTCTCTTTTTTAGGAGTGGCTTGATGGCAGCTACTTTTAAGGATTTAGGAAACGTGCCTAATTGAAGTGAGGAGTTTATCATTTGCTGCAAATCTGTTTGGACAGAGCTTACAATAGTTTTAAAGAAGTCAGATTGTGTCAAGACAGGATGTCGATGGTTTAAGATGCTGGACTGTTTCTTCTATGGTTTTTTGGTCAACTGTATTGAATTCTGACATCATAGTTGATTGATTCCTAGGTGGTTTTAAGGATTGCGTCATTTTATTATTTTGCTCATTTATGTTGATGTTTAGCCTTATAGATTTGATTTTTTTTCATTGAAAAAAAACAAGCAAATTCATTGCATTTTTCTGTGGAACAGAGTTCTGAAACTATCTGTTTTGGAGAGGTTGTAAGCTGATCAACTATAGCAAACAGAGCATGAGTGTTGTTGATGTTCTAATTAATCATTTCAGATAAGTGTTGCTGTCTAGCCTTGAGTAACCCGTGGTTAAAATTACAAAGACTTTGTTTGTAGAGGTCTTGGTGAATTTGAAGTTTAGTTTTTCTCCATTTACGCTCTGCTTTCCTGCATTCTGTTTTCAAGGCCTTTACCATCATAGTGTTCCTCCATGGTGTTCGCTTTCTGCTCAAGATCCTCTTATTTGTAACAGGTGCAACAGTATCCATGACATTTGAGATTTTCAAGTTAAAATTATCTAAGAGTTCATCAACTGTCTCTGCACTCGCAGTTGATGACATAGCTATAACTTCCATAAACTTAGCACTGGTATTCTCATTTATGTACCTTTTTCTAACAGACACACGGGTTAACTGAATGTTTGGAGTTAACTGTAAGTCAGAGAACACACAGAAATGATCAGAGAGCGCAAGTCCTTGATATCAACAGAAGAAATGTCAACACCTTTAGAGATAACCAGATCCAGTGTGTGGCCTCGAGTATGTGTGGGCCCATTCACATGTTGAAGGAGGCCAAAAGTGAAACGTACTGCTGAGGGAAATCTCAGGTTGTTGGCTCATAAGGAGTTTTTCCTTCTGAGCTGTTCTATATTTTTAGAATTTAACAAAATAACACGAAACACAACTGCTTACTCTCCTACTGATTTTAATTGGGACATTTTGCAACAAACATAAAGATTTGCACTAGCTAGCCTATTTTAAAATCACACAATAACTTCAATTAAATGAACATTTATACATATCTATATATATATTTTTAATTTTTATGGGAATTTCCTGGTAAAATTAATGTTAAAAAAAACTATTGTTTTATATTTTATTTTGCTTTTCCACTGGTGGACTGGCGGACCAGACTCTGGGAATGACTACCCTAACCCAACTTCTCTCATTTTTCCTGTTGATCTTGTTCAAATGAACCTGCAAATTTGTTGACATGCAATTAACTCCCTTGTTAATTTCACAAACATTGGCGATGCGGACCAATGTCAAAATGCAGAAACTTTGACAAAATGTCATCGATGAAGAGCAGACTAAAGTCTCTTTAGTTCTTGGTGAACAAAATCAACAAAGGGAAAAAAAAAATCATTGTAATTTAACTAAAGAAAACAGCTAAATCAGCATCTGGTCCCAAACTTAAAGGTGATAGAGAATGGTTGAATGGGGCATTAATCCTTGTTCTGTGATGTGATATGTAGCCCAAAAAAAATTGGTTGGGTCTGTAATGGCTCAGAACCTCCCTAAAAGGCTCTCTGAAACAGCTGTTACTATGCTGGGTTTAGAATGCGTCTTTTTCCGTCGTTTCAGAGCTTATCTGGCAACCTCATTATGAAATGCAGGTTGCCGTTGCTTGATTGGCTGCCCTTGCTCTCGCTGAAAACCGAGCTATAGAGTAATACACTGACTGGAAAGAAAGCTCATCAGAATCAGAATTCGTTTTATTGCCATTGTTAGTGAACAGTATTCACTAACTAGGAATTTGCTGCGGCGTAATGTTCAAACATGTAACATAGGATAAAAAATAAAGAATAAAAATATATGAATATAAAATGTACAAGGTGTGTACAACAATACACAGTATCCAATATTCAGAGCAACAACAGTGCAGCTTCATTAGTGCAATTTTAATGATGGGAAAGTGACTGGGGCAGGTTATGAGGTGATTATGAAGTGTTCATAAGTCCAACTGCAAGGGGAAAAACTGTTTTTGTGACGGGAGGTTCTAGTCCGAATGGACCGAAGCCTCATGCAAATAGTCCATGTGCAGCGTGAGAAGGGTCAGCTGTGATCTGACCTGCTCGCCCCATAGTCCTGGAGACGTGCAGCTGATCACCGGAGCGAGACACAGCTCGCTGCAGTCTGTGTCTGTCCCTGTCAGAACTGACCATGAGCTGCTCGGAACGGAGCTTTGTGAAACTGTAGTCCGTGAAATGCGCAGAGCAAAGGAAAAGTCGGCGGTTGTATGTACTGAGGATGCTGTTAAAAATAAATAAAAGCCATTGATCGCGAACATTGCTTTCCGGGGGAAGAATATGTAACGATTGTAGTCCGCTTTCACAGCCTTGGAAGGCACACCTGTTCCTGCTTCTCTCCGAAGGGGCGTGTCTGAAACGGAGTGGCTGTGGACGGGTGCGGGGGGGGGGCGATTGCTGAAAAAGTGACGTCACTTTTTCACAAAAATGGGCTTGTAACTCTTATGGGGGATACTCAAAAAGGGGAGAACTTGAAACAGAGGTTCTGACACTTGCTGGCACTTCGTGTGTACTCTCCACAGCGGGGAGACTCAGAACTAACACCAAAAACGGGAAAAAGACGATTTTGATTCTCTATCCCCTTTAAATCTACTATAACAAATAACCTTTTTTTCAAAATAGCTCATATAGAGTGAATACATTTGTTGAAATTACACAGCATGCAAATTTATCTCTAAATAAATAAAAAATGTATTTTTATGCCGTTGCAGCTTTGCCGTCGGATCTGATTCACTGTAATTTCTTTGTTTTCTAGGTTTAATATGTGACTCATTAAATGTAATATATCAGACTGTAAAAATGCAGCCTGAATGTGATGAACTGATCTACTTTTTTGTCTTTATGACTAGTAATATTGTATAGACATTTTTTAGATGCTAGTGCTTGTGAGAACTTTAGAATTTACACACCTTGTCACAGTTTCGATCACATATCGTTTTTACCATTTGGGTTTATATAGACTGCATCTTTTTGTTATCAAGCAGCAGTGGTGGTAAATTGATGACAGAACAATGTGTTTTTATATTTATTTTGCATGTAATAGTCTTAGGATGGACTGCACAGTAACGTTGTGGTTGGCACTGTCGCCACCCAGAAAGAAAGTTCTCAGTTTGGAATCTCAGCTGGGGCCTTTCTGTGTGTTTGCATGAACTCTGCATGAATAGGTTCTCTCTGGGCGCTCCAGCTTCCTCCCACTGTCCAAAAACTTAGGACCTTATGAGTACGTGTGCACGGCTGTTTGTCTCACTTATCTGGGATAAGCTTGACTAGAATTACGCGGGTATGGAAAATGGATTCCGTTTGGAAGACTCATTGCATTTATTGTAATTTTTTGTAATGTGAAAAAAGGTGGAGTGGAATCATGGGACTCGAAAGTAAACTTCAGAGTACTGTTCCTCCTTGGCAGCAGAGGAGGATGTCAAGCGTCTACAAGAAAAAGGAAGGGTTTGTACTTTACCTCCCATTGTACTTTGCTGTTGCTGCTTTGTGAGGCTTCCTGCTGACTTTCTACTCCAGCTGACTTGTCTGAGCAAGCAGGAATGTTTGGATTTACACGGGCTTCAGTGAGACTGTCCTCCTTCCATCCCTCCACCCTTTTACAGCTCACAGTAACACGAGCCAGATGTAGCTCTATGGATGATACTGGTTAGAACAAAATGAGCCAATTGACAAGAGACCGGAGAGGAAAGAGCAGTTGGAAGGCAAAAGGGGAAGAAGTATATAAAGCAGAGTATGATTAGTCAGGAGAAACGGGGACAAAATACGGAAATGTTTAGGGTGAAGGAGGGTAGATTTACAGAGAAAAGTGAAAAGGCGGAAGAATTGAGGGGTGGTGTTAAAATAGCTTGAGAGGATCTGGAAACGGGAGCTAAGGGAAAGGGTTATGGACAGAGGTACAAGATGAAGAGATAAAGGAGATAAAAGTTGGTGGATGCATTCTTACCACTGTGTGTGATATTATGTTTTCCAGCGGAGCCAGAACAAAAAACAGTGTGGTAAACAGGCTTTGTGTGAGACTTCCTCCTTTGAGCAGGAACATTAGGTGGGAACGCTGCTGCTTTTCCTGCTAGCATGAATGAGTTCATCAACATTTTCTTAACTCTTCCCTGAAGAGTATGTTAGACATCGCCATCTCCTATAGTTCTTATATTCCTTATATGAGACTAAATTGTTTGCTCATTACTCTCCATTTGCAGTTTACTTGGTGCCGTCGGAAGATTCAAAGGTCTGATGATGTAATAGATATTCTGTACCTCGCGTCAGTGTTGCCAGTCCCTTATGTACATATTGAATTAATATTGACTATTTGGTTTAAAAATGTCCACTTTTTGTAGATGGAAGTAAACACTGCTGTGTTGATGTATGCAACACAGTGACAACCTTACATAATCAATGTAACTGAGGACATTCTTTACTGAAGACATTCAGCCTTACAGTTGAGCGCTGGTTAACTTAAATAAGGTCAAATTAAACCCACAGACCTGAAACAAATGTAACCTCTCAATCCAAAGACGACTGCATTCGTTACCTGTTTGTCACAATGGACTTCTTTGAGAGTATGACAACTACAGTCTGTTGTTGTATTTGGAAATAATGTCTCGTTAACTTAAATGTTCACAGCTTTATTTTGTTTGCAACCTCAAAGCAGTCAAGTTTACACCGTGGTAGTGTTACAAGTCAAACATAGGACTTCCTTGGTGTGGTTGTAGACACTTATGTATTGTCATTATGTCTCGAGGGGGTAAGCCATATACGGAGGGAAACATAATTCAAAGAACCACGAGCTAAACAAAAGCACACCCTTCACAAAGCATTCCATGATGAGGCTGTGGCTAGACAACTGTGGTCACAGCCCTGAAGTGAATGAACACGCAAACCCCGTGCAGTGTTACTTTTTCTGCTTGCACATGGACAGAGAACACTGGACAATAAGTTTCCACACAACATTTTTGGAGAGCATGCCAGCAGGTTAAGCTTTGAAGCTAGGGACACTGCACAATGAACTTAAAGTGTTAACTCATGCCAGGTTTTTCTAACTCAAACCTGAGCAGTGTTTGAACCAGCTTCATAACACCTGGGAGCTTCCTGCATGACTTAAAACTGTACATTTAAACTTTTGTTTCTCAGGCAGCATCCTATAAAACAAGAGGGTGAACTTTCAGATGTTCATGTAAACAAAGACCACATCAAAGGGAGAGGGAGATGTGGACTCACACTCTGCCACCATATGGAGTTCACCTGATCGTAACTACCAAGCTCTCCTGTTGTATCAATAATTCAATAAACTTTATTCAAACAAGACCAAATAAAGTCTTGACAGAGCAAAAGCCAGTGTTAATTTGTGCAGCTCTAAAACTAAAACTTCACTGTTGGCTTAGACCATCCGTCCATCTATTTTCTATACATGTTTAATCCAACTGAGGGTTGCAGGGAGGCTGGAGCCCATCCCAGCTGCCATTGGGCGAGAGGCGGGGTACACCCTGGACAGGTTGCCAGTTCATCACAGGGCCACACAGAGATGAACGGAAAAACCATCCACGCTCACACTCACTCCTCGGGTCAATTTAGAGTCAGTGGCTATCTTAATTCTGAATGTGTTGCACTCGTTGTAATGGACATTTTTAATTGATTTACCCTATCCTGGAGATACACACACAGCTCAGTCTTTTCCCATTGATGAAACAGTTCCAGTAAGAGTTACATTCGTTGAACACCTTTTAATGTCATGGTTTCATACGTCATATTTCATAATAAGTGAAATCAACACAATTTCTTTGAGTGAGCACAGGTCAATTTTATATGTATAACAAAAACAATGACAAATGTCATCTCTGTTATGGAAATACCGAGGTTAGATAACTTCTGTATTCATCTAACATAGCATTACAAGAGCTCTTTAGCAGACTACGGAACATGTAAATGTATCTACCTAAAGGAGGATAGACTTATCACCAGGACAATGCGGCTCATAAAAGTAAAATGTAGAGATTTAGACTGAGGAAAAAAGTAATCTCCCATCTGTTGTCAGTATGAATACATTTAGTAAATTTTAGTTTGTCACATAACATTTTGAGGTGTAAAATATTCAGAATTCAGTCGGCCTCCATCATGCATCATCAAATGACTCCTCTGGTGCGTAGAGTGCTGGAGGCTCATGTGTGATACAAAATTCAGGTTTAGTTTGAGAGGGGAAATCTGTATTGTCTCGTTTTCTTTTTTAGCCGAGGGGGTAGTCATTGTCTTATTCCTCACCACCTTTCTGTCTTTATTCACAATAAAGACCCGCGTGCTTATTGCCAAATTTTATTTGCAAATATCTTAATGATTGAGGAATAAAGTGGTAGATTTGTCAGTCACAGCTCATCGATTAAAGCAGAGCAATGGAAAAAACTAATCGTCCTCCAAAAGAATAGATAAATGATCAAAATCATAACTGCTGTGACTGGATGGGGTCATCTTTTATGGTCCAGGTTGGGATAAACTGCAGATTATTTAATACTCCACATCCATGGTCCTGTTGATGTTAAAGTCTTTGTCTCAGGTTCTTTTGACTATTTCAACAAAGGGCTTTCTATGCTCTTAGTGTATGTAAACACATGTTGTGCATAGACATTATTTTACGGATTGACAGACTCTGACTGTTAAAAGTAAAGCCAATGCCGAAGTTTATTTCTAACCTCAGTTACACATGATGTTTTTGTTGTCAGCACCAAGCATTCTCTGGGCCACTCAGAAAAGCTTGCTTTTGTTGTCAGTTTATTTTTGACCTCTCTTTTTCCTCTCTTCATTCTATCAGGGTGACGCATCTTAGAAACGAAGCGAGAGCAGATCCGTGTTGTGAGACCGTTGTTCACGACTCCGAAGCAGATTATATGAAATGTTATTCATGTGAGCCAGATTAAAACTGTAAAACTCCTTGCAGCTTTCAGCAGCTTACATATCGGAAAATAGATAATCTGAGTCACATGAGCGAGAAAAGAATGTGACTTTGTCACCATAAAGCTGCAGCATGAACCCGGCCTCAGTCTTTTCTGCCCCTCTCTGACTTTTCTAGTTTGTTTGTTATTAAGTTAAAATTGCATTTGTTTTGGGGTTCGGTTTTTTTTTTTGCTTTAAACTTTCATTTCTGTTTGAGTACATTTCATCTGTCATCTAGATTTTACAATATAATTCATGCTTCATGTGATGAGCCTTGATTTGTTTTTGTCAAAAGATGATTTAAAAACTGGACTTTGCTTCCTCCTGTTTTGCTGCATCCTGGAGCAGAGTTGCTTTAATAATTATAGGGTCATTTGAGTCTACCCACATTAGAAGATAATCATATCTTCTAGATTAGTGTAACATTTTATTAAGGACTACGTCAAGCTGTGCACTGAACAACATTATCACTGAATTGTCTGCTCGGAACAATAAACTTGATACCTGAACTTTCAGGAACTTGATACGTTCCCTATGATGCAGACTCATTAACCAGGACAGTGTTATGTTTCATAATGCACCACATAGAGCACTCGGTGTAGATCAAACATTGATAGATTATATGTGGCCTACTTGGTTGACCATAGCTTCTCTATTGTATAATAGTTTTACAACATGTGCATAACTGTGTTCGGTGATGTTTATTATTCGGGTCTAAGAAATTTAGATCATTTTTCATGCATAGAAAATTTGTAAAGCAGATATATCTGAAATGTTTTTAATTCTTTTAATCTGTGACTTATGAAGGTTTTTTATTGTTATTTCTACTTTAGCTTAGTTGAGAACATTAGCTGCTATGTGTTCTCTTTAGGCTGCTGGTCTTTGAAGCTGCCTGTTTTACTCACTGCCATTGCAGATGTATGCTCTTGGTTGAAATTGACCTCCTTTCACCTTCACAGTACCCTTCAACGCTGGGTTTCAGCTTGGCTCTCTGCTGGTGTCTGCTGGTCTGCTCCAGCCGAATCTACATGGGAATGCACTCAGTTCTGGTAAGTGTTCACTCTGTCACATACATTCTCGCAGATGACGCCAGTCCGGCCACCTGTAGTGCAAGCTTAGCAGTATCATGCACTTTTGAACATGATACCCAAGTATCTGACCATCAGCCACGATAACTCCAGAACTGGGCCATTTTATTCTTTGGTGTCACAAACGCAAGGTCCTGTGTAACTAAAACTCAGAAAACCTGCACATATTCACAACACAAGGTTTTGTCTGGAAAAAGTAGACTTTTCATTTAAAATTATACATTTTGCTTAGTACATGTTGTAATAATAGATCCTTGCATGTTGAGAAGGGATGTTTGCCAAAAATAATTATGTATTCATAGCTTCACTGCGTCATGTTGGAAGTCATTTTCATTTTAAACTTGCGGTTCCTATAATCTTTAGTGAACAAAAGTCCTGTATGTATCCTGCTGTACCAGTAAGTATGAAGAAAAAAAGAAGCACAACTATTTCCTCCTGCGGCCGATTTGCAAGTATGGTACCGTAGATTAAAATCACAAGTAGGCCTTGAAGCAGCTAAAGATACACTTGACATTTTTGTCATTACAATGTAAAATGTCTTTGGTATTTGAGCACAAACAGATAAATACTGACAAAATGTCAATACTACCTCAAAGAAAAGGCTCAAAAAGTGCTCTGCAGAAAAAACAGGTTGAAACTACAGAATATATTTTTAGCACCTACTTTTTATATTTTATATTAAAGGTAGGGTAGGAGATCCTGGATTTTGAGTCCAGCGAAGCTGCATTTTGAAAATACACAGGTAAAAAGTCCCAACCCTTTTCTTCACTTTCCCCCCCGAAGGCACGCCTCTAGAGTACATGAACGAGCACGAAGGTGCACGAGCGCTGTTCTGACAGCAAGCATCGATCGTTGCCGTATTTAGTATTTAGTTTATGCTAACTATACGTTTAATAATGCTAGGTGCTAGCCAAGCTGGCTCTAGTTTAGCTTCCTGCCAAGCATCGTTCACGGAGCAGGGTACGCGCACAGGGGGAGGGGGAGGGGGAGGGAGGAGCAGATTGCAGTTTGATAGACGGCATCAGAATCCAATCATTGTGAACGGTCCGTTCACAATGATTGGATTCTGTTTTTCCTAGATTGTATGTTCTAGAGGCCACTAAAACTTTTCATATTTGTGTCAAAACTTTTAATTAATTGGTTGCAATGAGGGTGTGAAGAGTATTTCAAGCAATATGTAAAAAAATGTTCCAGAAAAAATCCCCTACCCTGCCTTTAAGTGTATTAAATGCCTTTTTTTTTTTTTTTTTTTTTTTTTTTTACAAAAGTTGAATTTACTGTCAGATCTTTTTCAATCAGTTTTTCTGCTGCACACAGAATAGGCATGTTTCATTTAAAGGTCCACTAAGTTAAATAAACAAAATTTAACAGTGATCTAGTTGTGTTTTCATGTGTCCAGATAGATACCTTACATTTCTGATAGTGATTTTTACGAAAATGTACTAATATCTGGAAAACGGTATTTCATCCGTTATCAGGTCCAAAAGCTCCACCCTTCAAAAAAATAAACGCGCGGGGTTACCAAGGTTACTTATGATGACGTACATTTCAGAATAACAAAGCGCGGCAGGTAGCAAGTAATTTGAGTTGGTAGTCCGTATAGTAGATCGTAGGTTATTACAAAAGACAGTTTTCGTTTACAGTTTTCGTCGCTAGTATCTAAACAGGCCACCAAACTGGGTCCCGGCGAGCCCGAAACACCGCTGGAAGCGGCCGCCACGGGAGGATCGGTGCCGTGATCTCTCGGCGGGACGCCGGCTGCAGGCGCTCCGCAGCTGGGCCGCGGCTCCGTTTCAGCTGCGGGGCGCCTGTGGCATGGTGTCCTGCCGAGAGATCGCGGCGCCGGTCCTCCAGCGGCACCCCAGGCCCACCAGGACCCAGCCCGACGACCCGCTCGGGAGGACCGGCGCCGCGATCTCTCGGCAGGACACCATGCCACAGGCGCCCCGCAGCTGAAACGGAGCCACGGCCCAGCTGCGGAGCGCCTGCAGCCGGCGTCCCGCCGAGAGATCACGGCACCGATCCTCCCGAGCAGGCCACCAAACTGGGTCCCGGCGAGCCCGAAACACCGCTGGAAGCGGCCGCCACGGGAGGATCGGTGCCGTAATCTCTCGGCGGGACGCCGGCTGCAGGCGCTCCGCAGCTGGGCCGCGGCTCCGTTTCAGCTGATGACAACGTTCATAAACGAAATGAGATGGTTTATAGAGAGCCAACACTACTCCGTTTATTGACACTGTTTCAACATGTATTTATTTCCCTTCCCGATATATGAGCGATATTGACACGACATTGAAATGTGGTTGTAGCCTACCAATTGATGTGCCCCAAACGAGCGCCAACTCCTCCCGCAGCCTCCCCGTCCATATCCACCTGTTCCCCAGCCTCCTGCGCTGGTGGTCCAAATAAATACGGTTGGACACCTCGTGGAATAAACGGTTCATCTTCACTGCTGGAACTGCTGTCGTCCATTGTATTGAGCTCAATCCAGAGATACTGAATTATACGTCAGTATTTCGATCAGTATCAATCACAACAGCGCGTTGTTCAGGTAGGCGCACAGGCTAGTTCTGTGCTGTCTTCTGAAATGTACGTCATGACCTGTTGTCCAATCAGAAAGACGTATTTTATAACTTCACTAAAAATTACGATTTTGACAAGTACAACTTTCTCACTTTACTTAAAGTTTGAGTTTGTGTATTTTAGGTAACAATAGACGTATAAGGAACTTTAATTTTGTTAATTTAGTGGACCTTTAAAGGTCAGTTCTCAGTGTCTCTACACTGGAGACTTCCAAGTTGCAACATCTTATCACTTATCTAAGTCGTATATTGATGGAACAGAATTCTGCTTTTGTGTACGTGTTTTGTGACTCCGAGTCTTTCAGGTGTGCAGATAGGCAAAGGTTAAACTCCTTCAGTGGGTGATAATAAACTCTGCACTTCAGGGATTTTCAAGAGCAAGGCTCCAACATTCAAGTGGAGGAACAATAAACAGAATGCATTGGCACTTTAAAATGTCTTTGCTTTATGTTGTTGTTTATAGGACAGGCGTGTAACAGGAAACCTTTCTGCAGAAGGTGTAATCTGAACTTTGGCCTCCAAACAATAGCTTTTCTGTGTTAACCCCTTCAGACCCTCATGCTAAATAAGCATTCTTTTACCTTTCAAGCCTGATGTAATGTTAGTGTTGCATTATCATTTTTAAGTCATGCTAACAGTGATTTACAAAAGTCAATTATTTACATTGAAAGATGTTGGTTTAACCTTGTGAATGTTTATTTAATGTTTCTGTCAAGGAAAAGGAGCATTTAGGGGCAGTTCATGTATGTTAGGTCCAGACCTTTTACTTTGACACCCCTCTCTATCAGAACCTGCTGCTTCAGCTGGTTTTCTCTCCTTATATACTGTCTAGAAACCATGGTAACCAAGGCAAAGTCTCAAGACAGTATAAATACTTGTGCTCTTGTCAGTTCTCTAGAATTTTTCCTTATCGTAAAGCCTTGATGGTGTTTGAAACACTCTCTCATAGGGTCTTGCTTGAATAAACTAACAAAGAGATTACCGTTAGCTTTCCAGTCTAACTTTATTTATCTTCAAAAGAGAGTGTTTCAATTTCCATGACCCTTTGTTCTTTCTTCACTGAAGGCAGACAAATTCAAGGTTTTAATTAATTTATTATTTTTTTTTTAAACAAAGCCTTATGTAGGAATGGTTTAGAATATGGCTAAACCTGCGTGAGATAACATCTGCCAGATGAAGCCCAATTTTGTCTGTGCAGTGTACAAAGTTTTCAATGTAAAAATACTGAGGGAACCCATTTTCAGCTGCATCACAAGTGTCTTTTGAAGTTCTTGTGAGTTTTGTGCAAACAAATTCTGCATGTATCACTTGCACATCTCAGCTAATCTGGAACAGCTTCTCTTTTTTATGAGCATGCTTAGACCTGTTGTTGGCGGCTCAGATCACAAAGGACTTTTAATGGGCTTTTTGAGAAGTTACATTGTATTGCTTTAAGAAGGAGCAGAACGCAAAATGTTACACAAAACACCAAAATAAACTGAATAAAATTTTTCTTTACAAACATTTAGTGAAATCATCCATTTTGGATGAAAGTTTAATGATCCTTTCAGATTGATCACTGAAACTGTGTGATCTCAATATTAAGGTCAACTAACAAAATATAATTTGCCTCTGATAGTGTATGTCGATACCAGCAGCACTGAGATATCCCAAAATACACTGCCCGTCCAAAAAAACAGTCACACACTAATATTTTGTTGGACTGCGTTTAGCTCTGATTACGGCACACATTCGCATCGTTTTGTAAAGATTCTGCAATGTCAGCATTTATTTCCGTCCAGAGTTGCATTAATTTTTCCGCCAAGACCTTGTGGTGATGAGGGGAGAGTTGGACTGCTGTGCAAATTCTTCTCCAGCACATCCCAAAGAATCTCAATTGGGTTAAGGTCTGGACTCTGTGGTGGCCAATCCATGTGTGAAACTGATGTCTCATTCTCCCTGAACCACTCTTTCACAATTTGAGCCCGATGAATCCTGGTATTGTCATCTTGGAATATGCCCGTACCATCAGGGAAGAAAAAAATCCACTGATGGAATAACCTGGTCATTCAATATATTCAGGTAGTCAGTTGACCTCGTTCTTTGGGCACATAACGTTGCTGAACCTAGACCTGATTAACTGCAGCAACCCCAGACCATATCACTGCCCCCACAGACTTGTACGGTAGGCACTCGGCACGATGGGTGCGTCACTTCATCCGCTTCTCTTCTTACCCTGATGCACCCATCTCTCTGGAACAGGGTAAACCTGGACTCATCAGACCACATGACCTTCTTCCTTTGCTCCAGAGTCCAATCTTTATGCTTCCTAGTAAATTTAAGCCCTTTTCCAATTTGCCTGGTTTTCTTAAAGCTACACAGCTGTTTAGTCTCAATCTCTTGAGTTCTCTTCGTATTGTGCGTGTGGAATTGCTCTTTCTTTCACTAATAAACATAGCCATCCATGTTCTATCTATCCATCCAATTCAAGGCTGCAGAGGGGGCTGGAGCCCATCTGCCGTCATTGGGCAAGCGGAAAGTTACACCCTGCCAGTCCATCACAGCACTGAGAAATTCATCTCAACAAATATTTCTTCATCTTACCACAGTTGTTTGTACATTGAAAATTGTTTTATAGAACCTAAATCATTTTTAAAAGTGCTATATAAACATTGGCAGTATTTTTGTATAATTTCCTTCAATGGTTAATGAAGTCAGTCGTGGTGTGCTGCTAGAGTTTGGCTTGCTATCGCAAGACCGAAAGTCTCTCATAGTCACCGTTGTGTCTGTGATAAATGGTGGTGTAGAACCCGCAGACATTACTGCATGCTGGCTGCCCTCCCAAACAAAGGTAATCCCACATCGCAAGTTTTTTAAAGGGCTACTTGTGACTGCCTTCGGACGGCGTCGTGGTTAAGACCTCCAGCTCAATAACCACGCATACATCTGTTTGCTCAAGTGTAAAAAGACTTTTTCCAAAGAAAATAGTTTAAGGTGAGCTCAGTAAATCTACATTTCAGTATACAGAGTGCAAATTATAGGAAAGAGGCCAATAGTCATCTCGTTGGATTGTGTGACTCCAGAGGGACATAATGTTTTCTGGTATTTAACTGGATTTAAGGGCATCCTTGACAAAAGCACCATAACTGTAATCACCGCTTGACAAGGGGAAAAAAAAAAAAGTTTGAGAAGTAGCATTGCCTGGAAGGGTGTTCATTACTTTAATTAGATTTATTCAAGACAGTGCTTATATCATTACTTAATACCGATACATTCATTTTCACACATGAACTCCAGATAATTAGGTATAAAATCCGCTCACTGCTGCCCATTCACACATGCACTCAACAAAAGGTGATTCTCCCTGAGAGAAACATTTTCTGAAATGGAAACCCTCTGTTGAGGAGCCTGATATAGTTCTCAGGAGGAGAAACATTAAAGGAACGCACTTTACTAAAAGTAAACTGCAGGAATTGCAGTGTTTGGTTTACAGCACAAAGCATGAATCTGTAATGACATCTGTTGTTGTGTTACTAAATCTTTGCAACTAAATATATTTTATTATTATTATGTATCTTATTATTACGCACACTTGCTTGTCACCAGTTCTCTGGAGAATTACTTGCTGTATTCACTTATATGCTCAGTCAAATCTTTCCCAGGATTAAACCTGGAGAAGTACACGGGCAGCTTTGCAATCTGAAATTTTGATCTACTTGATTGAATATGGACCAGGGTAATTGCATTGTTGTGCACACCATGGGTGGTTGTATCATTTTTCATATGATATGCACTTTGCAAGGTGCTGTACTCTTTTCAAATTGACTGTGTTTTTCCAAGAGATGCGCACGCAAAGCTGCAAACGGCCAGTGCTTGTTTGTTGAGTGTGTTCTGTTCCGTGACTGTATCCTTAGATACCAGTGGTAGGCCAAAATTCACCGTTGCCGAGCTCTTATCCACACTGCACAATTGTTCCCTGGATAACTGTTGCATCAGACGAGAGCAAAATGTCTCCAAACTGAACGGAGGGTACTTCATTTTGTACATCTGCTGATGTTTCATTTTGTATAGCTACATCATCCTTTAGTTCAATCTAACAGAACTGCTGCTATGCACAAATTTACTGTTCACTGGTAGCCGGTAACTGAGAGCTAGAAATAGCAATATTTAAAGTATCACTGGAGAATTTTTTGCTCTTTGGCTTTTCCTATAGTTATGACTCCATTGTTGCAAAAACAAACCTATGTCTGAACCTTGTACATCCACAGCTTGATGTGGGATTTTGTCACCATGCTGTAGAAGCTGACTAAACGAGTCCAGAATCCACCAAATATATCAAGAGACAATGTGGGGTAATGTTCCATGCCCCCGGGTGCTCTGAGGCAGTCTCAGAATGTGTGTCGTAAAGATTTGTGTGCTTCAAAACGAGTCGAAAGCACACAGTCTTACATTCTAAAAAACTTCTCACGTGTTGCTTTAAGCGCCAACATTTTGGAATTAAAAAGCAATATTAACAATAAGTGACGAGCTGATAACAGGAATACTGCCAGTGTTAGCCTTAAGGCTCTAGCATGGTTGCCGCGTCTGCTCGCCCGAGCGGTGTTGATGACGTCACGAGTTCGTGCCCGCCATAGGACCCTATATAGTGGCGCAAGTCGTGCGCGCCAGTAGTTGCAATTTTCTCCGTCACAGAGGTGGCGCTGCTACGTGAAGGTTACCTCTACTCTACAACCAGGAAAGTGGAGAAGAAAACAATGCCGCTGTCAAGAGCAAGAATACTGTAATTAATGATACTGCTGCAGTTTTCGGATCATTTTAATTTTTTAATTCAGTTAAAACAGGTGAAGGTTTGAAGCCCCCGGCATCAACAGAGTCTCTGCCCTCTTCTTTGCCTTCACGTATCTGTCCCGTAGCTTCTTCCACACATTCTTACAGAACTCTCCCTCTTTCCCCAAAGTTCTGCCCATCTCTGTGCACCAGTTTTGGGAGTTTACGTGCTCCCTGTGCTGTTCCACTGCAGTTTCGTACAGCTGCCTGTACAAACGCACCTCCTCACTGAGCCTGGTCTCACAACGGTCCATCCGGTTCGTTGTGCTCGGCGCCGCCAAGTTACAAAAATCGACTGGTGCACGACAACGCGCTGCGCCGTCTTTTCAAGGGAAGCGCCAGGCCTGAAACGTCATTTTGACGTCACGGTCCACCACCGCCGTGACAGACGCGGCAACCATGCTACCGCCTTTAGCCTTCACGTGTTCTGAATAAATAGAACTGATCCCTGGAATATCCAACCATTTGTTCAACTGTTAATACAGTTCACAGATTATATTATGTTTACAGATTATAATTATTTTGTTAGTTGATTTAAAAGCATTGTATGTAAGATGATAAAACATTTAAAATGTTTTCCTCATCCGACTGCTAACTCTGTATGAATGTGACAGCTTGTGGTTCTGGATAAAATCTTTCATCTGCAAGCCAGAAATTTCTGTTTTTACTTCCTGTGGATTAAATAATGTCGGTAACTATAGCAACAGTTGTCTCTTACAGTAGCAATCTCCCAACAGCAAGACAAGATTGGGCCCTGAAATTACTACCTGCATTTCGGCTAATTGACCTTTCGAAAGTACCCTCAATTACCCGTTACTATCACGATGTGTATTTGAAACTGACTGAGTTAAAACTCGATGAAACAATGCGTTTACTGCAGGAAAAACACAAATCACCGCAGACAGCTGTGTTTTGTTCTCTTTTGATTTGTGGGAAAAGTGATCTTAGAAACACAACATTCAGGTTGACCCTCAGAAGTGAATTTATGTGAGATCAGTTCAGTTTGTAAGTCCACATGCACCGAGCTTGTTTCCACAAGATAACACTGTATGATGGCTGAAGGCTGTACGAGGGCTGTTGTGTTTCAGGGAGTGGAGCTTAAACACATGGTGAGTCATTAGTGGTTTGCTCTGCCATTGCGTTTCAGGCAATTACTGTACTCTAGAAATCATCTTGCCAAATGAAACTTTTTCCTCCTCCTTTGTTCCACAGAAAGAGCTATTAGACAATCAGCTGTTCTCCACTTACTGTGTTATGGGCAACCTTAAACTATATACAAGACTATTACATTTTAACGTCCTGAAAATAAATGTATTTGAATTTAGGACTATACAGGGTTTTTACTTTATTTAATGTTCTTTCATTTTATTCTATTTATTTATTCATTTGGACAGTAGAGACAAGGGAAGGATAGAAACCCTGTTTGTCTCAGTGGCCATTTCAAACTATATTCAAACTATTGAGCTTGAACCTAAATAAAATAATACTCTAATTATGTCGTTTACATGAGATGTAGATTTCACATTCCAATTTACATATTGTAACATATAAATGAGAGAATTAGCCGATTAATGACTCATGCCCACAGTGTGTGCCCATCCACAATATCTGAAGTCTATCTGAAGTCTGAATTACATCCACATCCCTCAAAACACAAAGCATTGGCCTGCTCTGGGTTCTCCCACACCTCAGAAGTTTGTCCTCTTTTCACAGCAGCCTTCATGTTCTCCACGGGAGGACTGTTGCTAGATCATGTGACAGAAACATGAAACATAAGCTCTGAAAACGAGGTCAAAACAAACAATGTTTTAAGAAAAACAAGGCAAAAGTGGCGAATACAAGCCCAGACAAAGACTTGAGGGATTATTCAGCTTTTTCATTCACTTTTTGTAAATGGATGAAATGCAGATCACAAGCAAAGTTTACTGAATAGCTGAAAATTCTTACCTTTTTTTGGTTGTTTTTGTTTTTTGAATTCTTTGAGGAATAGACCTCAATGTTCCTCATATGTCAGGTTCCAACGTTGTTATATAGCAGTTGACAGATGAGCTTTGCAGAATGGAGCCTGGTCATGGACAATTATTTTTTCAGTTTCCACCCTAAACTTTTGCTGGGACTGAGACCCAGACTGCTTGCTGGCCATGTTGTTAAATTTCCTGAAGAGAATTTTGAACGCTCTTTGCTTTGTCGCAAGATGCATGGTCATCCTGAAAAATGACATCAGCACCACTAAACTTCTTTTCGATTGATGGAAGGAAAAAAGTGTCAACAATTTCAAGGCACACCTGTGCATTTACTATAAAGGCAAAATTGCATCTTCCTTTGGTTCATAACCTGATTTTCAAACCCATATCATCAATGACTGTGGTGTCTTTATATGTTTCATTGGACCTGCACTAAACAAAACGCTTAGTATCATCTCTATGCCAATGCAGATTGTCGATTCATCATCAAATATCCCTTTCACCCAATCATCAACACATCTTCCCATTTTGCTTGCAGCTGCTCTTAATGATAGACAGATCTGACTGTGAATAATCAGCGTCTTTTTCTTCACTTGGAGGCTAATTAGCCTCTTGAAAAAACGATGCAGTCCTTCCCGTCTTTTTCCACTCACAGCTCTCCTGTTCAGGCCACATTCCTGCCAATCAGCCAGGTGTAACACCTCATTAACCTCACAAACACTCTTTGAATTGCAGGCTTATTTTGCATATTTAGGCTACGGCTACACGAAAACGAAACGAGGTTTTTCTTTTGAAAACGGGTACGAAAATTATTGCGGCCATACGGCAACGCTGCTGTAAAGACAGGTCCAGACGAAAACGATGAAACGATGCAGTACACACGAAACACCTCTAGGTGCGCTGTAAGCCACCCCCACCGGTTACACCAGAACAATAGAAGAAGCATTGCGCATGCGTGTACGCCCCTACTTCTACCAGCGCGAAGCTCACGTTGTTCCTTCAACAAAGCCGCTGTAGTTAGCAGTGTCTGCAGCAGTGCTGCTATCAATGTTGTGGGGTCCATGATGATCGCTGTCTGTCCTTGTTCTGTTGTCTTCTTCTTCCGGATTTTGAATGGAAGCCGCTTTTTGTTCTGGTCACTGACGTATGTGTATACGTCACTGCGTTAGCGATGTGGCTATGACGCAGAAACGAATCCGTTTTCGCTGTAACAATGGAAACGAAACGACCCCGTTTTCAAATCTTCCCACTCTGGAAACCGTTCTCAAAAACTATCGTTTTGGGGTAGTGGGAACGCCGGCTCCGCGTGGCCGCGACAGCCAAACGATAAGAAAAACTATCGTTTTCGTGTAGCCGTAGCCTTAGACTTGGGCAGGTATTTGAGAGTTAATTTTTAATTTTTTAATTTTTTAAATTATTGCTTCTTTTTCTTTTAGATATGTTTCACAAAGCCAGAATGTTCAGTTAAATAAAAAAAAAGTGTGTCTTATCTGTTTGTTTATTTTTTCTCAATAACATGACTTATGATTCTTAAACCAGTGATTTTGGGAGCATAAATGTGGAGCGTGTCTTTATTTATAAAATTACAGACGGCTGAAATAAAGCTTTCTGTCTGTCCTCAAGCCAGGATTGATAAAAGTTTGCAGCAGCAGCAATAAAGTGACAAATCTCAGTGACCATTGGAGAAGTTTACCTTTCCATTACCTCACTGCTGACTCTTGTAAATTGTTAGAAGGTAATTGTGTCCTTGTAATGGATTGTGGGCTGTCAGCAGGACATGAATTGCCACTGAATCATGAACCAGTACGTGACGGTAGCTCTGCATCTTTGGCACTCCATGTTCTGAACTGGTTGATGATTGACTGTTAGATTAGTGTTTAAATGTACCTAAATGTGCATTTAAGCAGCCAAATAGATATACTGTAGCAGGGACGTCTGTTTGCTTCCATTGTGGCTGTTGAAGTGGACTGACCAAGCAGTCACAAGCTGAAATGGCTGTTTGCCAGCTGAACTAAGACTGCTGTAAAGTTACAGTAACCTTAGTAACCTAGACCCCAGCCTCTGTTGCTCTTGCGCTTGGTGCATTTTCTTAAGCTGCCATAATTAGTGCCTCTGTACTCTCTCTCAGACCAGCCCTTTCAAGTGACTGGTAGGATGTCTCGATATCTGCCACTTCTTCCATCTATCGGTGGTACATGCCGTGCAGAGGCTTATCCTTTCATGATATTTTTCCTCCCCTCTCTTGGGTTTCAGGTGCCTGAGACACTCACTTAGCAGTTCATCACTGGGGGCCATTTTTCTGATGTATTCCTGGATCTTTGTTGTTTAATCCTGGATAGTGGCTCTGACGCTCGCTAGGCCTCCCTCCTTCTGCTTAGTGTACTCCTCGGGGTGCTAGACTTGGGGTGAAACCCTTTGTGCATTGTGAGGACCTTTCTTGTCTTGATATCAGTGGCTTCTATCTCCTTATTTTGGCCAGGTTATTATGCCAGCGGGGTATCTGATTACTGGCAGGGCGTATGTGTTGGTGGCATAAACTTTGTTCTTTCCATACTTTTCCATTCAGCTGACTCTTCAGGACCTGCCTTACTACTCTTTACACAGCTTGATGCCGTCCATGTAGAGAAGGTGGCTGGTGGTTGTTCAACTTTGTAACCGGTATCCATAGCCACTCTTTGTGATGATGTGGCTGAGGTGGTTGAGGCCTATGCAGAACAGCATTGGGGATGGAGCATGTCCTTGGTAGATACCGCACTTCATGTTCACTTGAGCATTTGGCAAGTGTCTACTCCTCTTATGTCCTCTATGTTGTACAGTGGCAGGTTATTGGCTGGTAGTTCCCTTCTGGGAATCTATACATAATTAGGACTGCCTGATCTGGGTTAACCAGTCTGGGTGGGTCCCATCCATTAGCAGCTGGTTAATTTGTGCAGCTAGGTATTTATGGAGTGCAACTGTTTTTCTTAGCCAGTAGGTGTGTATCATGTCAGGGACCTGGTGCAGTCCAGCTCTTCATACTTGACTCTTGCTTGGATGTCTGCCACTGTGATGGTAGCTGGTTTCTTGTTCTGGCACATTGTTGTGGTCAGCTGTCAGATCCAATCGCCATGGAGCATTGGTGTTATGTGATGCTTCTCTCTCCCATATGCTTTTTCAGTGTTGTTCAGTCTCAGCCCTGAGTGAGTCTATTCTCATCTTATTACCCTGCCACTGAGCGTACGATGGTTCAGTGGAGAACATCCTATTTATTCCCCTAGACTCAGTTTTTCCATTTTACCTTCTCAGGCAGGTAGCCAGAGCTGTGAGTCATTGTTTGGCAGTCTCCAGTGCCCCAGGTATGGAGAGTTTGTTGTGTTTCTTAGGGAGTTCCTTCTTTACTGCACCTTTCTGAAGCTGTGACAGCTGGCTATCCTCCCTCTGTGTTGTCTTGATCTTGGCCTCCAACCTTCTTATCCATGGCGAGTACTGCCCCTTACTGTTCATCTTGTGGCCAGGCATCTGTAGGATCACTGCAGCTGCAGCTTATTGGTCTCTGTGATGGTCTCAGTAGGTATACTGAAATTACATCCTCTAGCAGACTTTCAGAAGGTACTTTGTCTCTTAGCCTTGGCAAAGGGGCACACAGGCTCCAATTATCCAGGTTATCCATAATCTTCAATCTCAGGTCAGCTACCCTTGTGTTAAGGTTTCTCAGGTGGGGATGATGTATCCCTCCTGACCTGTTGTCCTGGCTCCCCCTTGCAGTAGCATCTTTGTTGTACCTCATTGATCTCTAGTTGTGATAGCAGATTCTGTTTGCTAACATTAGAACACTGGGTCAGAGCAATAAATATAGCTTCTTGCAGACCAGTACAGGCTTAGTTGTACTGGAGAAATCAAAGATGATACTCAGTGTGCTGCCTACTTTGTCTAGATGAGAGTAGGCTCACTGAAGCAAGTAGATGATGACATCTTCAACCCCAACCCCAGGATGCTGAGCAAATTGTCGTGGGTCCTGAAATGATGCCTACTAAGATATTTACCTACTGAGGGTTGTCAACAGCAGTCTTTCTGTCACTTTCATGATGTTTGACGTCTGGGCAACTGGTTTGTAGTTACTGATGGCAGTTTGGATGAGATTTTTTTTCTGTACCGGAACAAGGCTATATGTCTTCCACAGTACTGGAGCATTCTCCTCAATCAAAGGTTATTGGCTTTATGAGAGAGTTTATTGATCCTGCCAGCTTCTCAGACAATAATGCTGCTTCCCCAGCTGACCACGGTGCAGTGAATGATGGTACTTGCTACCACAGAATGATAAAAGATATCCAGCAGTTTACTGCACATACTAAATAATCTGAGCTTCCTCAGAAAAATAGTCTTTCCCATCCTCTTCTTGTAGATGGCACCAGTGTTGGTTCACCAGTCCAGTCTGTAGATCAAGTGGATGCATAAGTACTTAGAACACACAACAGCTCCAACCTCTTCTACCTCAACCCTGATTTTGAATCAGCTTAGTTTATTTTTTGTCCTATTCTCTCTGTAAATACAACACAAACCCAACCAGCGTCACGGAGAAGTACAAACTGAATTCAATCTTTCAATATAGATTTTTAGTAATCCCAGAGCACTCTAGATCTGAAATTTCCAGTTTGAATACACTTATCCGTCTGAAAATATCCTACTGTGAAATGCAAGTGAAAAGAGAAACTGTCCAGAATGTCTTTTCAGAAAACCTCCATTGTAAAAATGACCCCTGCCTAAAACTGACCGTGTAAAAAAAAAAAAACGAAAAAAAAAACTGCTCTGAGGGAAAACTGATTACATAACTACTGGGGTGACTGTCTCACCCCTGACCTCCACCAGACGCTGCCGGTCTTGTTCTGGATGCGATGCAATTTTTTTCACCCTCTCTCTCTCTGCTTCATTTCGCACTGGAAGCATTTCAGAAGTTTATTGTATGCCCATCTGTACAAGTAACATAAAATCAAGTAAGGTTACATATTTCTGTTGTATTTAACTGTCACTTAGTGACTAGATAAGAGACTTAGTCAAAACTACTCCCAAAATTACTTCACTTCCTCACTTTGTGTCCTCTGGTGTTGTCCTTTTGTTTAAAATACCTTTTTTGTGAACCAGCTTTTTTAAATCAAACAACTACAAAAAAAAATTGACATTTAGAATGAACACATGTGGCAGCGCACCAGTTTTGAAGCAGGCTCTCCAACACTCAAACACCTCGTGAGAGATAGTCTGTCTGCAGACGGGTTCATTCTGATATGTTTCTCCAAACATTTTACTGCTTTACAACAAAAATTGCTTTAAAAAAGAAAAATGTATTTGCAATCTCTCATTTCAACAGGCTATCTATAATATTAGAAGACAGATGTTATTAATGTTTCTGGCTTGTATGGCACGAAGCCCGCAGGGACACTTAATCACGGTGCAACAACTCTACCAAAAGACTCCGCCCACAAATCAAGTATCATCCAATTATTTTAATGCTTTTTAGAAAATATAAAAATGTAGTAACATTACTTTTTTAGTTTTAAAACTATGTATGTATTTTGAAGTTTCAAACAAAGCTATCCTTATAAATCAGTGTTAAATATTTTTGTATTGGTCTATTTGTCATTGTGCTATAAATGGAGGCACTTAAAGGTGGGGTCTGAGATCTTGGAAACACGATTCCTGCAAGCTATATTTTTGAAAATACACAACTTTGCCTCTCTCTTCAGCCCACCCCTCGAAACCACGCCTTCAAAACACATGAACGAGTCACGAGTCTGTGAACGCGCAGGGGGGAGGGGGGCTGACAGTTGATTGGCGTGTCAGAATCCAATAGAAGTAACTCTCATCATTACTTCTATTGGTCAGACATTTCCTCTTGCTACACCCTCTACAATGGACTAAAAGATTTAGTTTTTTTTCCAAACATTCTATTTTAGTGGGTGCAATGGAGTCGTGAGGAGGTGTTCAGACAATATGATAAAAAATGCTCCAGAAAACATCACAGACCCCACCTTTTAAGTATACAAAAGGTAGCTAAACGTGCATGTAGAAAGCAGTAAAATGATTGGATAATTTGCTGTGATTAAAAAGCCCTTTTACAATGATTTTTAACATTTTTTTTTTTTTTTTTTTACTGCTTTACAGTGGTACAGTAGGCCTGGTCCTCAGGGCACAAAGTCGCGCAGTTATTCCAAGTGTCCTTACTGCCACACGCTTGATTGAAAAGCACTTCAGCAGGTTGTTAAAAAACCATTTAATTGAATCAGGTGTGCTCGGCCAGGGTAGCATGGAACATGTGCGCTTAGTTGCAATCATATGCTATAGCAGTATACAGTTTTAAGGTCGTTCAGAGATTTAAACCAGGGCATTGAGCTCCAAGTGCTATGTGAGGCTCCTGTTAAGCCAGTTCAAATCATTGTGTCTGGGTTATAGCGCACTAAAACTGCAAGTGTCCAACCACAAATCAAGGATTGTCCACAAAAACTAAAAGTTTCAGTCACATGAAAAGTCTTCTGAATGAGCGGAATATTTTTGATATTTGAATGGCTGAAATAGCATAAAGCATGTAGGAGAAATACAGGAAAACAATGGTCATTAATTAAGCAAGCCCAAAGATGCTGTAGAAATGAAATATCTCCAAATACCTTGTACGTGAGTGAAAGGGTTTCTGCGGACATCACCAGGAGCTGATGTGTAAAAAGAGTTTAAATTTACCCAAAGTGAGATGTGCAGCAGTTTGGAAGCTTTGAGTAGAGTTTTATGAACATTAAGCGTACTATCAGTCAAGTTTTTCTGACTCTGCAAGTGTGATATCTGTAACATGTTAAGGTTTATTGGCTGAGGAGTTGACCTCAGGTGGAGCTCTGAAATGGTGAAAATGAGCAGGTCTTGAAATAATTGAGATGCTTACGAGATGCACAAAGTACAACAATCATCAGTTCAAGAATAGTTCAGAAGAGTTTATCAGAAGATCCTTTTCTGATATGAAAAGGTACAGGCACAGGAAGCAAACTGTCAGTCCTCTGCTGGCTCAGTAAATAATGGCTGTGATGAACTTTGGGTTTGAGTCTAGAGTTCACTGCCATGTACAGCTCACTGGTATCCTGTTTACCATCTGCACCCATCAGTGTCCTTTGTCCTTCTCAGTAACACAAAAGAATATCACTGCAGTCAAAATCTTTACTTGGTAAAGACGACATTTATTATTCAAAAGACATTTAGCTTTCTTGATGTCTTTTACACAAGTTTTTGGTGGTGCTGACGGCTGTGTGTGTAGCTTGGCCCCGCAGGATATCATTAATTCAGTTTTTTTTTTTTTTTTTCTTCAGTGTGGTTTGCAGCCTGGTCACCTTTTTTGGCCACGTGATTGTTAACGTGGTGAACAAACAGTAGAGCACAGTGGAAAAAAAACTAGAGCAAAACAAAAAGTTTCTGATTAAACTGCAAAATGAAACCTTTCACACCTCAAACTTGATGAATGATCGAGCTCTAGCAGGGCCTTGAGGCTGCTAGAGCCACATATTGTTGAGGATCAGAATGGCTCTTTCATCCTTATGCTGCGGCCCTTATGCTGCCCCTGACTTTGGAAAATAAATGAAAAAGTATCCAATTGAAGTGTATTTTATTTGTGTTAGTTCGTTTTTTTTATTGTAGTTGTAAATTGGAAGATTGTTGTGATCTTGAAATGTTAAAATAAAATAATATTTTATGATTTTTTTTTTTTTTTTTTTTTTTTTTTTTTTTTTTTTTTTTAATTATTTTTCGTCGCTCAAAATATGCGTCGCACTCGCCGAAAGCCGGTATATGCCCGCCAAAACGCGGTGCATTTATCGAGACTTTAAACCCCAGGTAGGCCAAGTATGGATGTTCTTCCCTGAATATGTTTAATATTCACGAGTGGGACACCGAACTTCCTGCAGACAAGTTAAACAAATGAGAAACATGGAAGAATCATTAAAGGACCTGAGTGCACCAAGAACGATGAGACCCACTACAGGAAGGAGGTCGACCTTCTGACCACGTGGTGCAGAGACAACAATCTCCTGCTGAATGTCAGCAAAACAAAGGAGATTGTGGTTGATTTCAGGAAAAGCCACACCGTACACCTGCCACTGACCATCGATGGTGCTGCTGTGGAGCGAGTTAGCAGCACCAAATTCCTAGGGGTGTACATCAGTGAGGACCTCTCCTGGGCCACCAACTCTGCATCACTGGCGAAGAAAACCCAGCGGCGCCTCTACTTCCTCCGCAAACTCAAGAGAGCGAAAATTCCCACACCTATTCTGAACACTTTCTACTGGGGCACCATTGAAAGCATCCTGACCAGCAGCATCACTGTGTGGAGCGGTAGCTGCACTGCATACAGCATGAAAACACTGCAACGCATTGTGAACACAGCTGGAAAGATCATTGGTTCCCCACTCCCACTCCCCTCCCTGCAAGACACATACACCACCCGCCTCACCCGGAAAGCAATCTCAATTGCGAACGACACCAGTCACCCTGCACACGGTCTGTTTAGCCTCCTTCCCTCTGGAAGAAGATACAGAAGCCTCCGTTGCCGCACTGCCAGACTCAGGAACAGCTTCATACATGAAGCTGTCAGGAAACTGAACTCTCTCCCATCACTCCCCCCAGCCAGATCCTCCAGACTGACTGGAAGCTGAACCAGCTGATCTGGCCACCAGATCTCTTCCAGCGTCTCAACTTACCAACAGCATGTGGTTTACAGGGCCAGAGTTCCTTCACAAAGCATTTCCGGCTGAAACACAGGAGACCTTTAAGTTGGTGGATCCCGGAACAGATGCAGATGTGAGACCTCAACTGACCAGCCTTGCTACCTGCATTAATGAATGTAAACTTACCTCAGGACGTTTCCAACGCTTCTCCACTTGGAGACAAGCTAAGGAGCAGTTTCCTTCTTGATCCATCAAACTCGTTCATTCAGATCTGACTCACCAGCTACATGTTAAGGATGGCATCGATGCAGCAGACTTGGTACTCTAGAAGAGCTGACAGCAGCCAAGCGGGTCATACGTAAGTCTATTCAAAGGGATGCTTTTCCAGAAGAGTACATCGCACTGCAAGAAAACAGAGCAATTTCAAGAACAAGCGCAATCCTGAACCTCGATCCTTCCATGAACGATGGCCTCTCACGGATCGGAGGACGTCTGAGACATGCATTGATCAGTCCAGAGGTGAGAAACCCAATCATTCTCCTGAAACAAAGTCATGTCACAACACTACCAGTAAATCATTACCACATGAAAGTTGAACACCAAGGGCGACAATTCACCGAGGGTGCAATCAGGGCTGCAGGCCTGTGGATTGCTGCAGGCAAGAAGTTTATAAGTTCAGTCCTTCATCGTTGTGTCACCTGCCGCAGGCTAATGGGAAGACTTTAAGTCCAAAAGATGGCCAACCTCCCTCCAGAGTGTCTGAGCTCATCAGCGCCATTCACCTATGCAGTATTAGACGTTTTTGGCCCCTGGGAGGTTCCACCCGACGCACCAGAGGTGGCGCAGCTCAGAGCAAGCACTGGGCCATACTTTTTACATGCATGAGTATCAGAGCTGTGCATGTAGAAGTCATAGAGTTGATGGATGCAGCCAGCTGCATTAATGCAGAGGGCAACCGAAGCAGCTGAGATCAGATCGGGGCACAAACTTTATCGGAGCCAGTTCCGAACTGGGCTTGAGACCGGATGATCCAAAGCAAACCAGTACTTTAAAGCGACAATGGTTGCACATGGGAATTCAACCCCCCGCATGCATCCCACATGGGAGGAGTGTGGGAGCGCATGATTGGCGTGACCCGGAGGATACTCGATTCCATGTTGCTGCGAACCAAGCATACTCACCTGACTCATGATGTGCTCTGGCAGAGGTGTGTGCTACAGTCAACGCCAGACCTTTAGTCCCGGTCTCCTCCGATCTCTCCTCTCCAATACTGCTGACTCCTGCTATGCTCTTGCCCCAAAAACCAGGTGTGTCTGCTTCACATGGTAGTTTCGAGGAAAAGGATCTTTTCAAATGTCAGTGGAGACAGGTGCTGGCACTTGCTAATGAGTTTTGGAGTCGATGGAGAGCTGAACACCTCCATACCCTTCGGCCAAGGCGTAAGTGGCACACAGCATGTCGCAACCTGGAAGTCGGAGACATTGTGCTACTTAAACAGAGTGAATCCCCCCGCAATGAGTGGCCAATGGGTCTGGTCACATTTACCAGTCCAAGCGGTGATGGGAAGGTCCGCAAAGTTGAGGTCAGGACAACATCACATGACAAAGTAAAGACATTCTTAAGGCCTATCACTGAGGTGGTCTTACTCCTGGCAAAGGAAAGCCAGAGGTCAAATCAGGACATTTAAGTCTTAAGTGGCATCAGTAAATGCCAGATGGGGAGTGTTCTGCCCTGAATATGTTTAAAAGACACTCAAAACGACTTTGAAATGTTGATTTCCTTTTTTTTTTTTTTTTTTTTTATCTTCATATGTATTTTCGGCGCCTTTATTTTGAAAATCTCCCAACTAATCGGAAGTTGGAAGTAAAAACGTAAACGAGGAAAAACTATCGTGTCACGGCTGCTACAATGCAGTTGATCTCTCAGAAAGCAATGGTTGTAAGTGTTACACATTGTTTACAAGTTTGATAAGATGTGTTAATGACTTTTAAGGGAATTTTGTGTATAGAAGTAACAGTATAATGTCGTGGCTTGTGGGACAGCAGTGTGTATACTTACCTTCTAATTTGCCTTGTTTTCTAGCCTGCTGTACTATACCTGTTGAGTTAATATTAAGCATGGGATATACGTTGATACTGATATTTACATGGCTGTTTATTAAGACATTATTTTGTATCTTTCTTTTCTAATTCAATGTAGTCAGAAATGCTGACTTATGTGTGAGAAGATATTAAAGGACCAAGCCGCTCACTTCCTGGCTCTTGAATCAGAAGGTTGGCTGGCTGTTTATCTGTGTTCACGCAAGAGCAAAATGCATAGAGAGAACAGTACAATGGAGAAATGTAAGAAAAGAAAAATATCTGAAGAAAATAGAACATTTAATGATGCCTGGGCAGATTCATTTGCATTTACCTCTGACGAGAGTGGCTAAGGTTATTAGGAATCTCCGTGCATGCTGCCATGTGCATGGCTCTTAGTTGTTCTGATCAATGAATTCCCCATAAGAGGCTGACCGAGACGAGTCCGACTACTCTTTTCTACACAACATTATCTCTGGAATTATAGAGCACAGCCTTACAAAGTTTAAAGAACTGATCAGGCCCCTCATTGACATCAGCATTGGCTATTCTGCTTCTACAGTGTGGATGCAGTGAAATGACTGTTTATGTTTCTGTGTTTTTTATATTTCAGGACGTCATTGTTGGCTTCCTGTACAGTGTCCTCATCCTGATCTTCTTCCTGCCAGCATTGGATCTTATCGAAAATTTCAACTTGACTTGTCGCTATGCTCCACTCGTCATCATCTCCCTCCACTTGGGCCTGGGCCTCTTCTCCTTCACACTGGACACCTGGAGTACTTCACGGGGCGATACCGCTCAGATCCTAGGCACAGGCGCCGGCGTGGCTCTAGCATCCCGTGTCAACAACCACCTCGGCCTGATGCCCGACCTGACGGTAAACCAGCTTCCTTTAACGATGCCGGTCTTCAGTGCCAGCCTGGTGGTCAGAGCAATGCTGCGGCACATCCTGGGGGTGCTGGTTCTGGTGGCCACTCGGGCGCTCATGAAGTCCATTACCATCCCATTGGTGTGCTGGGTGTTTGGCGTGCCCAGCGGGGACGTGAGAAAAGCCCGGCAGCACATGGAGGTGGAGCTACCCTACCGCTACATCGTTTACGGGATGGTGGGGTTCAACGTACTCTTCCTGGGCCCCCTGCTCTTCAACTACTTGCAGCTCTGAGTGGATGTTACTTCAGTGTCTCGTCAGTCAATGGCCAGAAAACTGTGAAGTGACACACAAAAAGTTGTCTCATCAGTTTAGCTACTCCTTATCATCCAGTGTCTCGTTGTGGTCAGAGGTAGTTGGTAATGGGACTAATGAAGGTCAATTAAAGCCTAAACCCTCATCTGGATGCAAACCTTTTGTCAGATAGTTTTTCTCTATGTCCTGTTGGTTCAGGTTAGCTTTGAGGATGACTGAATCAGGAGTAACCTGCTGCTTTAATAGATTCCTAAGTGCATCTTCAGCCAGGCCTCAGCCTTTCAGTTCAACCTGTGGCAACTGATATTCTGTAAGACTGAGAAGTACCTAATGGCAACTGAGAGATGATATAAAAAATGAAAATATTAGAATTATTTCTATTATTAACAGTTTGGGCAAAGAAAAATGGAGAGATTTTTGGGAGATATAAATTCTATCAATACTTAAATTGTCTCTCAAAGTGCTACTAGATTACAATAAGCAGAAAGGTCTCATTTAATCTGACCAAGTTATCAAATCCCAGTGATATAAAGCAGGGAAAAAGAACATTCTCACGTAAATTAAAGCTGCAAGCAGGGGAGAAATACATTTTTTTGCTGATCTTCTGGAGGTTGATTCTGTCATGGAGACTCTTAATCAACAATTTCCCACTTTTTTCACTAATTTCTCTGAGCAATAATATGACCACTATATAAGAAGTGATTCCTTTATAGAGAATGCAAAGTTGAGGTTATGCATTGGTTTGTTTGATAAAACTAACACATTACAAATGTGTTTGTAAGTATTAGAATTAGTTTGTTTTGATAAATTGGAGGAAAAAAACGGGGGTCAGATATCGGGACAGATCAGATTTTAGCACAATACCGGCGCGTTGATTCGCAGATCTCACATTCAGCCGTGCAACTCGGTTACTTCTGCTAAGCGCCATCATTTTTTCTTTCTATATCTCTTCTCCACTAGATTTGACCACTAAAACAAAACCAAATCTAACCAGCCAGCAATGGTCTTAAATGTAAGTAACGGGTGAGCATTCCTCACAAGATGGCGCCTGCATCGGTCCCCGCATACAGCATGGCGCGACTTATCTTCACATTCTCTGCCGTGTATCAGGAAGTGGCCCCCCTTGGTTAGGTTTGATAGCACATGTACAGTGTTTTCTTAGAACACTGTTTGTTTCTTTCTATCAGACAGCTTTATGTCTGATATCTGCTCTGAGATTGACTGCTTTTCATAGAAGATGATGGGTAAAAAGCAATGACCGGGCACATACTGTACCATTCAGAGGTAAGAAGGGATTACTTTGTTTGGGAAATGTACTTTTACGTTTTGATAGTTGGAATGTTAATGATTGGAATCTCTCTGCATTGCCCAGATTTTTAAGTTTTTTTTTTTTTTTTTTTTTAGATTAAACATTGTAAACACTTAATCAATGTGTTTGATTGATGTGATGAACGAAGGTGCGCTGTTGTGAATGTTGTTCTCTGAGAGGGGAAGAGGGTGAAAAAGTAGAATGGCTTGAAGTGCAAATGAAAGTTCTAATTCAACCACATGGAGGAAAATGACGACTAAATCATAATGCATCGAGATGCTTGTGTCGCTATTGTCGTTTCATTTTAGAAATATACCAGATTCTCTCCCCTGTAAACTGTTATAATTGTATATGCTCTCATTGTTCTCATTTTATTTTTAATTTGGACAATAGCACGGCTTATAATGAACAGACTGCATAGATTTAAGCAAGTTTTCCTTATTTTTTTAATTTTTTTTTTTTTACTGTTTATGGATTAATATTTCAGTCCTGCTTCTCAGGTCAGTCTTGGCATCAACACAGTACCCAAATAGGCAATAAGAGGAAAATGATTTCCTTTTAAGTTCTGGGAAATAAATAAGTTTTCCATCTTTTGGGTTTTTTGTTTTGTTTTGTTTTTTTTTGGACAGTGCAGTTTCCAATAAGTGGAAAAAGCAGAGCTTTTCTCTGGTATTACAGCCATACTGAATATTAAATAATTTTTTACGTGTGTTTGGAAATGTCAGGACTCTTGTATCCTGATCAGCTGTCCGATGACAAAAGAAAAAGATTGTACAAACTGTGAATTAGCTGTTTTTCACACAAAAACGGCTTTTTATGGACGAAACGGTGGTTAAACAAAGTTCCCTTTCTTCTGTCAGCGCTAGTTAATGGAACCAGTTATCCATCGCTGATTGAGTGTCTTCATTTTCAAAACTTCACACACATGCACTGGTTCTTCTAAAAGCAAACTTTTTCTGTGCCACTAAGCTGCCAGAAAGAAAGAGTCCTGACCACGTGGCCTTTCTCACTTGTTGTCATTGCACACTGCAGATGACTCACAGTGATTAACGGACCACCTTCAGATGACTGAAATCATACTTTTACGTGAGCGGGGACCAACCCTGCTGCTGTGGACTAAAACAAACATGCTGCTTGAGGGAATAGAGCTGTTGTTTGGGTTTTTTGTTGGTTTTTAAAAAAAAAATTTAAATCGTTTGTATTCTGCAACTCAGCGACTGGCCTAAAAGAGTTATTCTAGTAGTACTTAGCAGAAGACTCGTTTTATGTTAGTTTGATAAATTCATATGTTCCATCACATTGGTCAGAAAATAGAGCTTATATTTTTTCATAATGGCCATATTATTGTTAAACTTTAAACACAACTTTAAGAACATTTTACATAAAAATGTATTTTTCACCTTTCAAAACAGTAATTTGAATGGAAACCTACAAACCCTTACACGCCTTTTACTCAGGGTACAAACCGCTGCAGCCGATCGGCACCGCGGCACATGACCGACTAATGCTTGTTGTTTGAATTCAGGGCTGATTTCTGAGTTTGAAACAAACAAAATTCAAAATAAAAGCCTCGTGTACATTTGTGACCAAAACATGCGCCCGTTGGCGCTCCTTTTCTAAACGTGGATATTCAAACCACTTAGTTTCTTTCAGTGATATCACATGGCTTTCCTCAGCGTAGAGAATTTGCACAGTTTTTGTTGGAATTGTCAACGGTTACATTTTTCTGCTTCAACAACCAAATGAGCTCAGAAGTTGGGGTTCAGAGTTTGTTCCTGCAGTTGATGAAATTAAACACTGTTGGTTGTAACAGTAGCAGTTGTGAAACTTTCAAATCTCACATACTTTAGTTTTAGGATATACTGATATACAGCTGGAGCAACTTCTCAGATGGGTCTATTGAAACTATTGAAAAGTTACCTCCTGACCTGTTTTCCTTCATTTCGAACTCAACACCATCCAAAGCCATATCTTGGTGCCTCTTCTATTAGAGACCACTTGCTGTATGAAGTGGTGGATGATGAAAAAAAGTTCATTTGTGCATTCCCGTGTTGAAGGAGGCCACAAGCAGAGATGCCTCCCTTATGCTAATCTGTGCTTATAGTCGCTACCAGTTAAGGGCTTTGCTTGAGGACAGTTCCTTATTTTTTCTTCCTATCAGGTGTTGCGTTCTTGTGCATTTCACCTTTCAACCGAAGCGGAAACATTCATTTTCTTTAGTCTTAATTAGCCCTCCAAGCTGACTTTAATGTTGTATTTGTTTTTGTTGCATATGGTACTGTTTTGATATGACTGCACTGTTCCCAGAATGCACTGTTTCTTCCTCTGAGCCGGGCAGAAAGGGGGATGTTGGACCTAAACATTGAAATCAGACACAGAATGAAGGGAGCCTGAAGTTAACGTCTTAGTTTTGGTTGAATGAATTTTCAAGTTGTTTCTTTTTCTTTCTTTAGTTACTTAGCATTGCGAGTATTCTTGACACCACTAATTGCAAGCAGATGACATTAGTTTATAGATTCATGGCACATAATTTGCTTGTTGTGTTTTCATCCTAAGAATACCTAAAAGTTATATTATGTGTTGTATTACTTCTGATCAGGCGGTATGTTTTCAGGCCTAAAACTTTTCAAATAACGAAAGCCCAAGGTGGCACCAAATATCCAAAACTCAGAGGCTGTGTTCGAAACCGCCTACTACATACTACATACTTGAAAACGGCATACTCATCTATCTGACAGTATGCAGAGCGTTTACACACAGTGCACTTCACTCCTGCCCGAGCTGACATCAGCCGGCCTGAAAAGCTGAATTGCTTAAGCTATAAACTCTGTAAATATATAACTTTAGCAATATTTGAAACATTTTCAGGCGAGAAAGTAGTCATTTAGACCCCCAAGGTGTTGAAAATCTGACAAAATACCGGCTATTTACAATTTTGTTCCCACGAATTCGCCGCTAGTAAAGCTAGCCGCTGTGAGCAACGCACTTCCGGTTTCGCCGTTTTGACTGCTCTCGTCCCGTTAACTGAATTTGACCGTTCAAATGGCGATGGACGACGTCACGTTACGTTGCATCTTGGGTAGTTTGAGTGTGACAAGTAACCTCATGATGAATACTCAACATTTCGGCGAATCTAGTATGCATCTAGTGTACATCCGGGAACTTAAAAAAGTATGACTAGTAGGAAAAGTAGGCGGTTTCGAACACAGCCAAAGATTCAGCTTAATGACATAAAGACACGAGGTGGCCTCTACACATTTATACCGGCAGGCACTCACACGTTGCATCGGTTACTGATGGGTTAAATGACTACATGTTAAATTCTCAGTGAAGGACTTTTACGTATGCTCAAGGTTTAAAATCTATTTGAATTTATTTTCTTTATTGTTCACTTTATGCTGCTGATTGAAATCTGAAGTAATCGGATTGTTTCAGTGGTTTCCAAGTCTCATCCAGCTGCTTCATTCACAGTGTCAAACAACTCTTATTTGGACATTGTTTGAGTTTTCTTGCTCAGACTCATGAAAAGCAAATCTTCCAGCTTCGCCTGTGAGTTTCTCAGCTGCCCGGCTCCTTTCACTTCCTGTGGCCTTGCCTCGTGCACAACTGTATTTCTGTTTGTTTTAGTTTTTTTTTTTTTTTTTTTTTTAATTGAAATGTGGTTTCCTCTGTACCGGTGAAAAGAGAAGCGTGTCCCCCTCTTTTTATCCTGTGGTGGAACTTAGTTTCAGAGTGAGAGATGACACTCGTCAAGCAAAAAAGAAAAGTCTAAATCTATTATGTTTCATCTTGACTGAGAACTTATTTTGTGATGGAAAATGTCTATGGGGATGATTCTCCTATTCATGGAGGAGCTTTTGAGGTATTGATACTTGAGTTGAGATTAAACAAAACTTCACGACACAATAAAGACGACCACAATCTTTTGTGTATTTAGGTTTTTGGGCCAGAGCTCTGCTTTGGTTTGTTGTCTTGTTAACTGAACTCTTTTCCACATTTCCCTTCAGTGCCTTGATTGTTGAGGAAAATGCAGATGTGTTTGTGTGTGTCATAAAAATCCGTCAGATCACTCTGTGCTGTCGTGTTGCTTTTTGCACTTTGTAGCTGTATAAATGTTTCATTCTAAGGTGATAAAAGAGACATTAAAAAAAAAGTTTTGCCTGTTAATCACTCCCTTCACTAAATTTGCAACAGACCAATTATTGGCTCACTTCATGTCAGAAGTATTGATTTGAACCTGCACACATGTCAGAAACCTATTTTGTCTTTTACTTTGTCTTACTCTGATCATTCAAGGCTTTCATTCCAAAATTCCTCAAATCACATTGAGGAAAACTACAAGATGACAAACTGATGTTGGATTGTTCCTTTAGTAATCGGGGTCTTCATGATCCTGCTCTCACTTGTTCACTCGTGTTCTGATCAGACAGGTGGGAACATTGGATTGGAGGACCCTTTGATGCAGTTCCACAGTATTTTTTTTTTTTTTTTATACATACTGTATTCGCAGGATTTGATTTAAAAAATTTGTCCTATGATTTAAAATGAGGTGTGTGTATCTGTTTGTGTGAAATTAACTAAAATTAAAAAAAAATTGATAATCAAATACGATATTGCCTCTCAGTTTTTACCGACTCGGGTTAAAAATGCACAGGAAATAGTTTGCGAGCCATAGGAGTGCACTTTCTACATGTTTTCTAATCTTAAGGATTTTAAACTGAGAGGTTTGAACCACAACGGGAGATGGTTTGCAGCACCCGCTCATTCAAGTGCGTTTCTTTATTCCTGCACTTGTAGTTCAAATTCAACCCGTCTTCTATCGCAGACGATAGAGCTGTGACAATATTAAAGCAGAATCTTCATCAGAAGGGACACTTCTCGTTGCTTGTGTCTGTTTCACAGTATGGTGTTCATTTTCTACTCCCGTACAACTCCTGATAAAGTTCATGTGGCAGTCTTTGTGCAAAATTACAAATGTCTTCTGCTGTGGAGCCTCTAGAATATGACATGAGCGCACACAGTTTCTTCTGATGGTTTGAACGGGACCGTGAAGGTTTAAACAACTCTGTCATTTTAGTGTTTGCATTCTTCCTGCAGAGCTGCTCTCCGTACACAGATGGTGATGTGGTGTGTCACAGGATGACCAGCTTTCCACTTCGCTTTGCCAGAGCTGCCCAGCTGCGGCAGAGGACACACTCCAGCTGCTGGCCTGAACATTAAAGACCTTTCTCTTAGATTTTGTTCCATTCTTCGTCTTTGAAAGAGAATTCTTATGGGACTGAGACTCAAGCTCTGCTCTGTGAAGGTTTAGTTTGTAATAAATGAACCACTCAGGCAGGACTAAAGAAACAAAGACACTTGCCACTGAATAAGAACTCTTTATTTATCCTGATAACTCCTCATGTGTCTGTACAAGGTCTGCAGCATGTGGGGAAGTTCTCAATAGAAAAGCTACATTTACGTGGAATGATCAGGTTCTCCCATAGATGAATTAATGAACAGGCCAACTGACACACTAACACTGAATCAGAGGCTCGAGGAGACCTGGCGGCTCTGGGTCAGTAGCCCAGTTTGTGTGGCAAGTTACTGATAACATTTTGTTCAAACCATTACAAAATCACACACAACCATAATGAAAGAAGGAGAAAAAAAACTCGAAATAATCACGAGACACAACCCAAAAGTGTAAGTCATGTAAAACTGAGCACAAAATGACCACAAAATTGATCTAAAATATCCACAAAGAGACTTTGAAGGGTCACAGTGGTGCACAGAACGACAAGAGACAAACAGCTATTTATTCATGTTAATGACACTTTATTTAACGTGTTTCTGTGGCACTGAATGGCAAGATTTAGGTCAGCTGGGAAGTTTCAGGCCAGGCTGTTTTAAGCAGTTTGAGGGGTGCTGCTGCTGCCACCTACTGGACTCCAGTACATCTAATCTTTTCTCGTGCATCATTAGTCTACATTCAAACTTTTTACTTTTTTTACACTAAGAAGAGGATATAGAATAAAATTACAAGTTATTTTCATGGTGCAAAGCAGAAGTGTGACCAGAATGGCATGTGTGGGGGGGCAGTTAGCTCATCTGGGGGGGCAGAAAACAATACCTGAAAAAATGGGTGGAAAATCACTACTACAACTTCAAGCATAATAATAATAATAATAATAATAATAATTCAATTCGGTAATGAAAATGTGGTCACACTTGCATAAATCATGACCGTCAATTTTAATTTTTAATTCTAATTAACATGCTCCTCCACATTCTCCATTGAGGGTTTAAATTCAAGTAGATACTTGGGGCAAGACATCCAGCCAACTCCAGCTTTTTATTACCTTCATTAAGTATCCGAAAATGTACCCCCTTTTCTAATGCAAAAGAAGGATTTATCTATCTTGGTGTCAAGATTACCCCCGAAATTAGGATGATCATCCCAGCAAACTATGATCCACTAACAGCCGAAGTAAATGAGACATTGGATCGTTGGTTGACGTTGCCCATATCATTGATTGGCCGTATAAATCTGATTAAAATGAGTATATTACCAAAATTTTTATACCTGTTTCAATCACTCCCACTTCCACTGCCAGGTTCATTTTTTGACAAACTTAATAGTGCTTTTGGTATATTCATTTGGAACAACAAAAAGTCTAGACTGAGGCTCAGGTTGCTGTACTTGCCGTTTGAGAGGGGAGGACTACAGCTCCCAAATCTGAAGTTGTATTATTGGTCTGCCCAGTTGCGTTCTGCAATGTTCTATTTCTCGCTGGAGCCCCCTCCAGCCTGGGTAAATATTAAGCAGGCATCAGTACCAAACCTCCCATTTAGGCTGTATATGTATTCTGCAGACCCAAAGAAGTTAAAAAGACTAACAGAGAACCCTTTCCTCAGAAACACTGTTGAAGTCTGGTACAAAGCACATCAATATATTGGAGACACCCCTTCCGTCTCTCGTTTCCCTCCCACATGGGGTAATACATATTTCAAAGCAGGAAGGGCAGACGGTGGATTTAAAATCTGGGCAAATAATGGTGTGCAAAAAGTAGAGGACATTTATGTGGATGGTAATCTTATTACATTTGATCAGATGTGTCAAGCATACTCTATTCCCAGAAAACATTTTTTTTTAAGTATCTGCAATTGAAACATTTTATTCAATCTAAACATAAGAATGTGGTAACTGCACCACCACTATCACATCTTGAGGACCTTACACTTCAGCACCTAGAGGGGAGGAAACAAATTTCTTTATTCTATACAGCTTTGATGTCATATGATAAAGAGTCCACCATCGACAAACTAGAGGCATGGAGGCTGGATATTCAGGAGGATATGCAAAAGGCTGAGTGGGAAAAAGCATGTTTTAAAGCCCAAAAACAGTCTATTAGTACTAGAATGAAATTATTACAATACAAATGGTTGATGAGAACGTACATTACCCCGGTTAAGTTAAATCGGTGGTCCCCTGATGTGCCGGACACGTGCAGCAAGTGCTTGGAAGGAAAGGGTACTCTATACCATTGTGTATGGGACTGCCCAAAGATAAATACGTATTGGAAGGAAATTGTTCTGACTTTGTCTGACATTGTTGGAGTGAAGGTACCTCTTCAGGCAAAAATATGTATACTTGGTATATATCCAAAAGACTTTATGGTCAATTCTAAAAAGTCAACTCTAATTGATTTTGGACTCCTACAGGCCAGGAGGATGATCGCTCTGTTTTGGAAAAAAAATGGATGCGCCCTCGATACAAGTGTGGATAAAGGAGATGGCATCTTGTATTGTGTTGGAAAGAATGACTTCTATAATTAGGGGAAAGAGTGCAGAGTTTGAGACTGTGTGGAAACCTTTAATAGAATTTCTTAAGCGTTGAAATGCGCAATCAACTTGAAACTGCTGTATTGGTGTGTGTAGTTAAGTGTTTGTGTGTGTTTTTAATTTCCAATTTGCTTTAAATGTCTGAAGTATGTGAAATGTCCTGTGGAATTGTGGCTGGTTACTTTATGGATGTTATTGTTTTGATTATTGTCTGTTTGTATGGGTGAAATATATGTAAAAGTTCAATAAAAATATTTGTTAAAAAAAAAAAAAGTATCCGAAAATGTGAAAATCGCCTTTTTGTTTTCAGCAGCAAGGGGTTAAGGTTACGGAGGGGGGGAAACACGATAACAAAAAAAAAAAATAAAGCTATAAACTTTGCAGATATATGCTTTTTTTAAAACACAAACAGAGATAATAAATCGTGGCCTTTTTTCTGGCCAGTTTTCTTTGGATGGACAGGGCATTTCTCAGGGGGGGCAGAAGTTAACATGCGGTGAATTGTTTCAAGTGTTATTTTGTACCTTTCTTCCTGCAAACCCGTCTTAAGGTTTGCAACAGCACTTGTTGCAACAGAGTTGTTGTTGCATTATCAACTTAAAAATTCTCCACACATTCTCTGTAGGAGACAGGTCAAGACTGCAGGCATGCCATTTCAGTGCCTGCACTTTCTTCCCACAGCCACAATGTACATGTAATGTGTTGCTGAATGTTTTGTAGTGTCTTGTTGAAAAAAAAATTAATGGACATCCTTGGAAGAGTCTTGAAAGCCACGCATGTTGCTCTAAAATCTCAACAAAGCCCACCTTTCTTCATTCATGTTGCCATCACAGAGCCTGGCCTTTGGACTTGGACAACTTTTGTGTAATGTGTTGCAGCCTGGAAATGCAAAAATGGACACGTATTAACAAATGAAATCAAGCTGACAAGAATACAAACTAACTATATTTGGTTCACCCTGTCTAGAATAAGTCAGAATACGTCAAAATGAGTCATCCCTATTTCTGATTTTGGGTTGTACTTTTTGGTTTACAATTTAGTGTTAAGACTTTTGGAATTGGACTGGAATTTTGGAATGAAAACTATTCCTTTTCCAACTGAGAAAACAGCTAAAAATTCAGCCAGTATGGAACAGTATATTTTGTTAAGATAGTCATGTCACAATTATCCAACTCCTATATTCTATTGCTGTTTTTAAAGCTTTCTGACAGTTTTCATGGCCTAAAGGGAAGTTGAAACTTAATTAAGGGAATTTTACACTGATCCTTCACTTGTTATATCTATGATACAGGTCTTCACAATCTGTTGATTAAAAAAAACCTTGGTGATCATTGGACTTTCCAGCGGGACAATGGTCACAAACACACCTCCACGTCAACCAAAGTTTGGTTTAGAAACAGATGATGGAACATCTTGGCGTGGCTTTCTCAGTTGCCAGATTTAAATTTGATTGACCATCTTTTTTGGGATTTAAAGAAGGCAGGTGCAGCATGGAATCCATCAAACATCACTGAGCTAAAGGCTTTTTGCATGTTAAGAACGGGAAAAAATTCCTATTGAGAGGTGTAAGAAATTTGCCAGTACTCACCGAAAACATTTGTTGAAAGTTATAAAAGCTAAAGGATGCTACACAAAGGACTGAAGCTGGGCGCCAGATAATACTGCTCGTGCACATGTTAAAAGTTAAATCAACTTCTGTTGTCAAAATAGCACAAATATCTACCAATAAATATTTGTGTTGTTTAATTAAGTTTTTTGTCATTTATTCATATCACTGAATTGTCTTTTGAGGTGAGGGGCTTGAATATTTCTGATTTCAACTGCATGTCCTGCTGTGAACCTTTCTGATTCAAAACAACTTTAAATAAAAGCCCCAAAGACAAACGTTGGGCTTTGTCTTTTGGGGCTTTTATTCCAGGTTGGTAAAACCAGGCCAAGATTTTGAAAAAAGACTTCATCAACACAAGATCTTAGGAAAAAAAAAAACATTGCAATTTTTTAACATTACATAACCTTACAAAGTATTATATTTCTTTCTTTGTTTATTTATATATCTATTTGTTTTTCTATGTATTTATTTATTTAGTGGCAAAGTGCCATTCCTGTATGGTATTGAACATCCAACAGTAGCGGAACTATGGTCTGAAAAGAAGTTTCCGCGCGGTCTCAAAATACTGTGACACATCGCTCGTCCTCTCGGCTACGCGTGTTTGAGTAGTAGTAGCGTGATTTATATTTTTTCTATTTTAACGTTCTCTGTTCAACAATTTCTTCGCACTGCTCTGTGGTGTATTTTCCAGTATGTCGGCAGACGTGTCCGCATAATCGTAGTTCATCACATTTACGCTTGTTGTTCCTGCATTTGTGGAAATTCTAGCAAGTAAGTATGTTGAACTGAACAACTAAACAAGAAAATGATCAACTCAAGACAGTGACACGACGATGATGAGCGAGGCCCAGCATTCATCTGATGAAGGGAACTCGCCGCCATACTCAGTTCAAAAGTCTGTAGCCTATTCGTGTTTTTTTTTTTTTTTTTGCTTTCTGTTACATGTGCAATCCTCTCACATCTGTCTGTCACAACAGAAATTGAACTGATGTTGCGTTGCGTTTTGTTCTCCAAAGCATTTTATTTTGATTGCAAAAACAAACAAACAGGTGCCGAATTACAAAGTTGGACTCAATGATGAGGACAGCGTCATAATATGTTCTTTAATAAGCACGTGTGTCACATGTCATCAAGGTGTTATTTAATCATGAAAATACTAGCTGAGTCTTTGTGACGTTTGTTATCATTTTTATTATAAATATCTGCTTTGAGGTTTCAGATATTGAATGCAGGAAACGCTGAACTTTCCTCTTTAAACTTTTTGAAACTACATGATTTTCATCGTCAAATTCTAGACTCCTGTCCTTTGTGAATCTGTTAAGAGTGCACCAAGTCCTTTTTACATTTTTCACTAGGTGAATTTGCTCACAGGCTGAATGTTTTGTGTGGTTTTCTGTTTATCCTGTACAGATTGGTTACATCTCACAAGACAGAGCTTCCATGGAGAGTTTAGAAGAGACGCTCAAAGGTCTGTCTATTGCTCGGCGGTCCCATCCAGAGGAACCCACCTACCTGCTACACGTTGCCCTGCAGCCATCTGGCCTTCTGGCAGTATCCTGCTCCAACTTAACCATTCACCTGCATAACGAGGAAAGTCTGAACCTGGTCGGAGAGTACCGGGGGCACAAAGGGCCGCTTTGTGGCCTTACATTTGCTCACAACTCCTCTGATCTCCTCTATTCAGGCTCCGCTGATGGTACGGTCCAGGCATGGGATGTCCGATGCCCTGGGACGGATGCGGTCCAGATGTTTAAAAGTGATCCATCGCACTGTTACTGCAGCTTTGATCTGAACTGCAGCGACATGCTCTTGTGTGCTGGCACCGAGCAGGTTAACGATGAGGACAGCTTTCTGGTCTTCTGGGACTCAAGGAAACCTGGCAGTAGGCTTCTTGGTGTGTATTCTGAGTCGCACAGTGATGACATCACACAGGTGTGCTTCCACCCACGGGACAAAGATCGCCTGGCATCTGGTTCCACAGATGGCCTTGTTAATGTTTTTGACCTGAGCCGAGGAGCAGAGGAGGAAGCGCTGCTTGTCACCTGTAACAGCGACTCCTCGGCGGGCTCAGTGCGCTGGTCCGGAGCAGGTTACACCCAGCTGCTGTGTCTCAGCCATGATGAAGGGCTGCACCTTTGGGATGTGGGCCAGCTGGACACAGAAGAACCTCTTACCATCTTCAGCACTTCCGATGTGCGCAGCCTGACTCCACTGCCTGATGGTGTTGGCGTGGATTATCTGGTGGGGGGGCAGTGGCTGGAAGAAGCCCAGAAGCTGCTGGTGGTAGGTGGGAAGAACAGCGGGGATCTCCACATGATGGAGTGTGACAGCAAAGGGCTTCATCTGCTCAGGAGCCTGGAGGGTGGCCACACCTCCACAGTGCGCTGCTTCCTGTGGAGTGCAGCAGGAGAGGCCCTGGTCACTGGGGGAGAGGATGCTCAGCTGTTGCTGTGGAAACCAGGAGGAAAGCAGCTCGCCACAGGAAAAAGGGAATCGATGAAGAGTGAATCCACTGTGAAACTAAAATCTAGGCCTCATAAAAAACATGGATTCAAAAAAGAGAAGAAGTCCACATAGTCAAGACACGGTCAACCAAAAATGCTGGATAAAAGTTTTTCTTTAGATAAGTGTGATGTTAGTGTGCAAACTAGATTTGCTTAATATCTGGCACAGATATTCTCCATCATTAACAGTACAATTTGCAGACAACAAAAAAAGTTATCTGTGCCATGTCTTTTTGTACATTGACATCATCACCGCTTTGAGACATTCGTTGTGTTGCAGTTGATGTATTAAAAGATTTTCTAACCAGTGATCTGGCAGCTGTGGCTAACACATAGCAGAGAGGAAACTGCACCTGGTGAGTGATGGCAGATCGCTCTGCAGGTATAAATTTTAAATTAAACAACTCAGATGCAGTTGAAGTGCAGAATGTCAGAGGCTCAAAAGTAATTGGACAAATTAAATAACTGAAAATAGAATGTTCATTTCTAATACTTGGTTGACAACCCTTTGCTGGCAATGGCAGCCTGAAGTCTTGAACTCGTGGACATCACCAGAAGCTCTGCCAGGCCTTTACTGCAGCGGCTTTCAGTTGCTGTTTGTGGGCCTTTCTGTCTGAAGTTTAGTCTTCAACAAGTGAACTGCGTGCCCAATTGGGTTCTGATCAGGTGACTGACTTGGCCATTCAAGAATATTCCACTTCATTGCTTTAATAAACTCCTGGGTTGCTTTGGCGGTGTGTTTTGGGTCATTGTCCATCTGTATTATGAAATGCCGCCCAATCAATTTGACTGCATTTGGCTGGATTTGAGCAGACCATATGTCTCTGAACACCTCAGAATTCATTCGGCTGCTTCTGTCCTGTGTCACATCAATAAACACGAGTGCCCAAGTGCCACTGGCAGCCATGTCATCACACTGCCTCCGCTGTGTTTTACAGATGATGTGGTATGCTTTGGATCATGAGCTGTTTCAAGCTTTCTCCATCCTTTTTTCTTGCCATCATTCTGGTAGGCAAGGTTGATCTTGGTTTCATCTGTCCAAATAATGTTTTTCCAGAACTGTGCTGGCTTTTTTTTTTAGATTTTTTTTTTTTTTTTTTTTTTTTTTTTAAGTAAAGTCCAATCTAGCCTTTCTGTTCTTGAGGCTTATGAGTGGCTTGCACCTTGCAGTAAACCCTCTGTATTTACTTTCATGCAGTCTTCTCTTTATGGCAGACTTGGATATCGATACGCCGACCTCCTGGAGAGTGTTGTGCACTTGGTTGGCTGTTGTGAAGGGGTTTGTCTTTACCATGGATGAGTCTGCGATCATCCACCACTGTTGTCTTCCGTGGAAGTCCAGGTCTTTTTGCGTTGCTGAGTTCAGCAGTACTTCTTTTCTTTCTCAGGATGTACCAAACTGTAGATTTTGCCACACCTAATATTGTAGCAATTTATCGGATGTTGTTCTTCTGTTTTCGCAGCCTAAGGATGGCTTGTTTCACCTGCATGGAGAGCACCATGTTGTCTGTTCACAGCAAAATCTTCCAAATCCAAGCACCACACCTCAAATCAACTCCAGGCCTTTCATCTGCTTAATTGATAATGACATAATGAAAGAATTGCCCACAGCTGTCCATGAAATAGCTTATGAGTCAATTGTTTAATTACTTTTGGTCCATTTTAAAAAGAGGGTGGCACATGTTTAGGAGCTGAAACTCCTAAACCCTTAATGAAATTTGAATGTGGATACCCTCAAATGAAAGCTGAGAGTTGGGGAAATCTCTATGCTCGACATCAAAACAGTCGACCCAATCAGATTGCCAGGGCGGGCTTTATACGATGATGGACAGATGATCAACAGGGACATTATCGACTACGTCACTAAAGAGCGCTTGGTTTGAATTCGTTTGAAACAAACATGGCTGCCGCTGGAGAGCTAGGGTGTGTAGATTCTGCCATCGAGTCTGTTCTACAGGATCTCCACATTGCATTCATTTTGAAAGACGAACAGAGGAACGCGATAAAGGCTTTTATCGATAGAAAAGATGTTTTTGCCGTCCTTCCTACAACAAGTGTGTGTTGCTTAATCTACGTCACATACTACGTTGCTCTGATTGGTTGTAGGTCTATCCAATTGAGCGAAGAGGCATTTTTCTCCTGGTTCGGTTGAAACACGCCCCATACTCAAATCTCTATCCAGCGGTATCAGACTCACATTCTGACTAGAATCGTGAGTATGACGTAGTCAGGCTAATTAAATAGTGCTGTTGCAGTACAAAATCAACCACAGCCTTCACTGAATCTTCTGGACTCTGGCCAGTAGGGATGGGAATTGTTAACCTGACTCACGTCATCTGGCTGCGTTCACCAACTACACGCGGGGGCGTTCCCTTTCCTCACACAACCATCTGAGGAACCTGGGAGTCATTGGTGTTTCGTCCGATTAGAAAATAATCAGAGCCAATCATTAATCGCTGGGTGGGACTTTGGATGAATGGGCGGCGTTATGGCTGGCTGTTGCAAATGTTGCCTTTAATCCTGAGATTTTCTTTGCACATACGACAATAATCGTTCACTGATCGCTCCTCGCTCCGTTTCATACTATGTGCCGCCATGGTGTTTGTTATGAAAGGCTAGCTGGTTGCATAGTGGTCCTGGTGTCGCTCTGAGCTACGTCACGGGTTGAGTCATTGGGAGTGGCTGCAGTGGCATGTCAGTCAAGATGACGGACAGATTCTTCATCCAATCACATGCACGAGTTTTAGAAAAAATAGCCCCATTTGAAATCATGTCGGTTGTGGGCTCGTCCCAGATGGTATGCGAATACTAGAGGGCGGGAGTCAGGTAAGGGAATTGTTAAGAATTTAGCAATTCCGGTTCCATTATTGATATAGCTTATCGATTCGGTTTGCTATCGGTTCTCTTATTGATTCTCATCCCGCTATATATAGTACATGATGGCTTTGGTTGCAGTAACACTTTAATTTCAAGTGTGCACCAAAATTTTATCTATTTTCGCCTCTGTTATTTTACTTTTCCCTGCCTCGATGAAAGGGGTAGCTATAGGAATGCGGGAGCCTGCCTCTGAGCCTGCCTCTGAGCCTGAGCCTCACTCTTGCAGTCCTCGTCAACTAAATGTTAATATCAGATGGAAATTATTCATACAGTATGTCGCTAAGATTATTACAATCAACAGGACCTGGAAGTTTTATGTTACGGGGCTCGAGTTTTGAATGCAGGCAAGATTGACCCAACCCCCACCCCCCCCCCCCCCCCCCCACCATTTGGGCGGGCCGGTTGGACGGGTCACAGGAATGGGGGTCTTTCATTAAAGGATAAGACCGGTTTTTTGACATTGGGCCCTTGATTTCACATTATAACATGATGTTCTACTCACCCCTGCTTGTTGTTGGTCATTTGGAGCTGTTCTGAAGATATTCGAGAGGCGTCTGGCTGCTCTCTTGAGATATTCGGCCATGAAACGGTTTCCTATGGGCAAGTTTATACAGGCACAAACTATGCTGTTTATAATTTATTAATTACTGTACACTAGCACTCATAACGTGGAGGTGCGTCGCTTACTTAAAAAAATCCGGGTTACTAATTTTAAATTTTAGCCGAATGAATAAATAGGCAGCAGGTCTGTGGGCTGTCTGTGGCTGTAGCACCACGATGACGTCAGTAACACCCACTTTACGACAAAAAAATCAAAATTACAGTAACCCGGATTTTTTTAAGTAAGCGACGCACCTCCACGTTATCAGTGCTAATGTACAGTAATTAATAAATTATAAACAGCATAGTTTGTGCCTGTATAAGCTTGCCCATAGGAAACCGTTTCATGGCCGAATATCTCAAGAGAGCAGCCAGACGCCTCGCGAATATCTTCGGAACAGCTCCAAATGTTCAACAACAAGCAGAGGTGAGTAGAACATCATGTTATAATGTGAAATCAAGGGCCCAATGTCAAAAAACCGGTCTTATCCTTTAATAATTTGTTATTATTAGTGTTGCTGTTATTAATAACAACAGAGGAAAAGGACCATCAGGCTTGTTTTCAGCGCTAAGCTCAGAAGCCCGCATATCTGATGGCATGTGAGTGCAGTAGTGGCAATTGACACATCTGGAAAGACAACATCAAAAAAATCAAGGCATATACAAGCTTTCGAGCAACAATTAATAACCGGTTGTCGATTCCCATCCATATTGGCTATATTGAATTCTGCACTCTGAGCCAACAGGACAGCTTTCTTGTCTTTGGAAAATGGATGTTTTCCACTCGTGTGATTTGATTTTAAATTTTTCATGTCAATCTCATTGTGAGCTGTCAGTCTTTTGGGGTTGTGTTTTTGGCTCCCACATGTGCACCTTTACAGATGACCCATCCATTTTTTTATACCCACTTAATCCAACTTGGGGTTGCGAGGGGGGCTGCAGCCTATCCTAGCTGTCACTGGGCGAGAGGCAGGGTACACCCTGGACAGATCGCCAGTCCATCCCAGGGCCACACAGAGACGAGAGAAACAACCATCCACACTCACTCCTAGGGTCTCTTTTAGAGTCACCAATTAACCTAACATGCATGCTTGTGGGCGGTGGGAGGAAGCCGGAGCACCTGGAGGAACCCACACATACACAGGGAGAACGTGCAAACTCCTCACACCCCAGCTGGGATTCGAACCAGGAAACCCTCTTGCTAGCTGATGTTGCTCAAAAACACATGGAATGCACAGTGCTGCTTTCAGACTGAGTCCAATGTCTTGTACTGGTGAAGTATTTCTGTTTTTCTGATTTTATTAGTTCCAGTAAATGCACAACAAAATAGAACACAAAGAAACGTATCTTTACTTTGTGTATTTTCTTTCCACTTTGGTTGTTTGAATCTTAGAAAATGGAACAACAGATTTCTCTTTTATTACTTTTCAAATGTCTCCTTTAAAGCTGCAGAGTTTCATCCATGTGGACGATTTGTATCGGTAGGTCTTTTCTTGAAAGCCATCCGACAGCAGGATCATGTTGAGAGGGCAGCTAGTGCTCTCACTATTATCCACCCATCTGCACAGCTCCCCAAAAAGGCAGCATGTAAAGAACTGCATACATGTGTCCACTGTCCCAGTCCCTTCACACACACACATGCAGAAACTATGTAGCCAGTTTTATTCATTCATTATGAAGGGTCTGGGGATTCCTTATGGTAGTCATTGATCTCACAGATTTTATTTCATTTTCCTGGAACTGCAGGTGAAGATGGGAGCTGTGGAGGGGATTTTGGAGCGAAAATCTGGTGGAAGCAAATACAACCTCAGTTTAAAAGAAGTTGGGATGCTGTGTAAAAATGTAACTAAAAACAGCAAAAGTTTATTTACAATATAACACGGGAAACATCAAATGTTGTAAGTAAGACATTTGACTATTTCATGAAAAAAAAACAGCAAGATGAATATATTGCAAATAATTAGGGTATATAAGTTACCTGTCAGTAACATGATTGAGCATTAAAACTAGCACATTTGAGAAGTCTCAGAGATGGAAAGATGGGCAGAGTTTAGGAAATCTGCAAACACTGCAGATTGTTGAGCAACGTTTGAATAATTATCCGAAATGAAAAACTGCAAAGGCTTTCAAATCATTCACAGTACATAATATCATCAAAACACTCTCAGAACTGTGAGACATCTCACAGTGACACAGTGACTGAATGCCTGTCATCCCTCAGGCAACACTCCGTTCAAATTGGGCAAAATCCTGTCATGAAAGTTAATGCATTTGTTAAGGAACACTTCCGGAAATCATTGTCTAGGAACACACTTCACCAGACGCATGCAGGTTAAAGTTCTATCATGCGAAGATGAAAGCCATATAAGAAAATGATCCAGAAATGTCACACTCTTCTCACGAAAAATTGAATATGGACAAAAGTAAAGAAGAAATTTGTTCTGTGGTCAGACATATCATCATTAGAAATTCTTTTTGGAGATCACGGACGCCACATTCTCTGGAGTAAAGAGATAAAAGGACCATCAGGCTTGTTTTCAGCGCTAAGCTCAGAAGCCCGCATATCTGATGGCATGTGAGTACAGTAGCGGGCAATTGACACATCTGGAAAGACAACATCAAAAAATCAAGGTGTATACAAGCTTTCGAGCAACATTTACTCCCATCCAAACGATGACTTTATCCGGGGAAGGCCTTGGATATTTCAGCAAGCCAATGCTAAAGCGCGTCCTGCATCTATTACAACAGCATGGCTTTGCAGTAGAAGAGTCCAGTAGATGCTGGACTGGTCTGCTTGCAAGCCGGACCCTTCACCGGAAATATCTGGTTCATCACGAAAACCAAAATAAGTAAAGAAGACCCGGGACTGTTAAGCATTTAGAATCCTCAGACCAGAATGGGATTCATCATTTTGAATGTCTCAACAGAGTGATATATTACTGCATGTTCTCCTTTAAACTCCATGTCAAAGTGAAGCTGCGTGTGTCACAAGATACTGCTGATATTGTCACCATTAAATCATAATACATTCAAGTTCTCAAAGTATTTTCTTACACTAAATCGGACCAAAGCAGACAAAGTTGTGACAAAATAATTCAACAACAGCAATCCAGTGAGAGGCAGCTCCCCCTGGGCAGGAAGCCAGTTTATCCAAATACCTTCAGGCAAACAGTTCCACATACAGACTCATTTGTAAGTGGCTCGATGTATATTTCTGTAAACTCTTGACGGAGACATCAGTACCTGGACCTTGGGGAGAGCAAGGAAAACTCAACTTTGACTAACAACACAGACAAAATCATGAAGTAGTTTTTTTGTTGCTGTCATTTACTCAAATCGCACCGACTTCCTTGCTTATCAAACTTGCACAATGGCACCTGCTGCCATTCAAAAAGCTGTCTTGTTTCTCTTCTGAAGATTTGCTCCTATTTTCTTTTATAATTCTTCCATGCCATTGAAGAGTAAAATGGATGAAAAACAAACCTGTACCAAACCTTTCACAATATCAATCAATACTGTTTACACGTTTATTGCATCGGTACCTGTATAATTATTTAACTCTGAGGTAGTGTTTCCAGCACAGTGTGTATTACACATTCATGTGTGGATGTGATAAGATGTCAAATTGTGTTAACAACTAGTGAGAACAAATGGGCTTAGATCTTTTTTATTTTTATTGCTGTGCATAAAAATGGTATTGAATGGCCTGCTACACTGTCTATATAACTATATGTAAATAATTTGAAACACATTGTAACACTGACCACAAGTAACATTCGCCCACATGCATTCCATCCTCAGCTGCAGTGCTTTGTTGATAAGACAATATCAACTGTAGCAATCAGCGGTGTGTAATTTATCCCAGTTTCAATATTACCCATTCAAATATTTTATATAGTATTCAACACTCTTGAACACTCTATTTATCCGGTACACATTTAGTTGCAAATAGTATAAAATGTGAATTAAACGTGATTGTATCCTTCATTATCACCTCATTCCAGAAATGCCCTCTATCTGGTGTGCCCAGATGTGCAAGGTGTCAAGAGCTCAGAAACATGGAGAAGGAAAAGAGGGCTGAGACCAGCACAGTGGAGGGGGGCAACTGTCATGGGCTTCTCACCTTAGGACAGGAAGAGATCTACTGTGCTCAAGAAGACTGCCTCCATGACTCCATGACACGAGTGCAAGTGCACCATAGCTAATGCGACCATAAGCCTTAAACATGATCAAATAATGAAGTGGATCCCTTCCTCGCCTGACTCAAACGCTACTGTGACATTTAGTCTCAGAGAAGACAATACAACATGATTACATTTGGAAGAAAGAGGTCGAACGGCTTGAGGTGAAGGTTCAAGGCCTTTATTGAAAAGAAACGCTGGCTGCTTACAGGTTACTGAGTATTTCTGAGTTACAGAAAGTGTTTTCTGTCATTTTGTGTTTCTTCTTTCTTGCACTAGCTTTAAAACCTCTGAATAAATGAGTTAGCTGGACTTAAACTTTAACTGAAATTAAAAAATATGTTTTGCCAAAAAAACAATACTTTGCATTTATTCGGTTTATCACCCTATTCTTCCTTCAATAACATCCAGGACTGACTCAAAGCCCACTTTTTGTTAAAGGGATATTTGGCCTCTTTTTTTTAAGATGGGCTGTGTGACATACTTATGAGTAGTTTCCTACCATTCCTATAGTGGGCAGCAGTCAGAGCACTCTGCAACTCAAATCAAAGATTTTTTTTCTTTTTCTTACAACGCGTCCAATTGCATCGGATGGTTGTTTGCTTTTTCAGTTTTCTTAACAGAATGTGTGCTGCTACGCATCACTGTGTGCAAAGCGGCTGCCTAGCTATCCTGCCACTGATCACCTATGACACACAGTTCTGCAGGTCTAATCCAAAAACAGTAACCACCAGAAAATAAAAAAGATGAGCAAGTACGAAATCTATACGGTGACCAGGATGTTGCTCTGCTGGAGCAAACTGGAAAACAACCAACACGTACCGTCTCAGGAATCTTTGCAGAAGTACATTTGCTCAGGAGGAAGATATCCAACGACTCTCAAACAACCTCTGGCAGACTCAGCTGGTCAGTGGCAGATAAACTGGAAGTCCAGTGCATGCAGTGACACTGAGCAACATGAGCTGAGAGAATAGTGACAAAGTAAACAATGGTCTGGTGCAATAATGATGAGTTGTTGAAAAAAATCTCCAGTGGCTATTGCTAAACGATTAGATTTGAGTTGTTTTCTATGGTTAAAAATCCGCTCTTCTGTGTTCCCTGCTTGCAGTAACTTTTAGCTCGGTCCCCCCCAAGAGAATTCCCCACAGCCTCCCTGAACACAGAGTGCTCTGATTGCTGCATACTGCAGGGAAAGTATCAACTACTCACAAAGTACATCACACAACCCATACCTAATAAAACCTGAACAATCTTATCAGACAAAATGATTCCTGAGGAACACATTTAGTCTAATGCCGATGTGAAATTAAATATTATATTGCTTTTGTTTACATGCCTTCTACTTTTTTGTTGGAGAAACAGAGTTAACAGAAGTTCACAAGTCACATTTTGTATCTTCTTGCTGTGTAAGTTAACTTTTTAAAAAAGTATTCCCTTTTGTTGGTTAAAATGTATGGGCCCTTGAAACCTTCCATTTCGTTCCCGGCGTATTTTATGTAAAAAAAAAAAAAAAAAGGTGTCATTATATGAAGAGTGGTACCCATGATAGTATATATTTGTTATTGTTTTTATTAGGTTCACTATATGGTATACAAAGGCTTCAAAAAGGGTGCACGGAAACTATTCCTTGTTTACTGAAAAAAAAATAAACTCTTGTATGAACCAGCAGGGAGTCATAAATGAGAGCGTGCTCGTGCAAAAGTGTACAGTACTCCGTACATTCAAAGCAGAAGACCTAAAAATGATTGTTATGTAACTCTTCCTGTTAGATTGCTCTCTAACCCCGGGGCTTGTACGGAAATCAACATATCTACCTCGCACTGCTGCATCGGCTGAGGCGAACTGAATTATAGTAATACATTGACAGTAAAAATCGGGTCATTCGGGCCGTCGAAGTGAGAGTTTGGGAGTGTGGGAGCGCTGGGCTGGGCCTCGGACAGGTTTAGCCTCATTCCGGCACGCTGTGTGAAGGAGACTCCACACACACACGCACACACACATCGCTTTGCTTTCTGCCTCGATCTCTTCCCTTGTCCCTTCTTCTCTACCTAACCAACAGATTCAAAGACTCGTTTCCCTCTGGGCTGATTGACAGGACTCGGCGTCCAATCATAGCCGTTGACATTGCTCTGAGCAACCAATCGCTGTCGTACGTTGATGTGAACGCTTCTAGCACGCTACGGTGCGTTTCTGTTATGTGTGCCATGGTCTCAACCCAGCAGTGTTGACAATAGGCTGAAAAGAAACAGCCCCGAATCAAAAACGAGCAACGGAAAACACGAAAATTTAAGGGGTTGTGGAAGACGAACAGCTAAATCAGTAACAGGAATGTAATTGCGTTAAACTAATCGTTTTATATAGCCGTGTTTTGTTCTTAATGGGAGTTTGAGGGTTATTCCGTTGGAAGGAAAGGTGCTCGTGGGTTTGGCTGTTTGAGGCCGAGATTTTGCTGCTGTTCAGTCGCTGCTGGGGAGAGGCTGTTCGCACCGAGCTGGAGGCAGCCAAACAGTTAGCCTAGATAGGTATCCAAACATAGGAGAACTCCTCGCCGCCGTCTCCGTTGCGAACCACAGAGGATCAAGGTAAAGTACTACGACTGGAGAGCTCACAGCCACTCGGTCGGCTGCAGCTTGTCGGGCTCAGGTCGGGACACGGGTCGGGACTCGGGACGGTGTGTGTCTCCCAGCCCAGTCGGTGTGTCAGTCTGTGAGCGCTAGCTAACAGTAGCAGCATTAGCACTGTCCAAGTATTTACATCTGGGATGATGGGTGATCGCCCAAGCCCGCCCAGGTAATGTTATCTCATTAGCACACTTTCAAATTTAGATTTTATCTATTAATTGTTTTAGATTAGCTTTTTGTGTTTCCTTTGCAGGATGCACAGAAAGCTAGCTGCTGGCGGCTATTAAGCTAAGGCTACAGGCTTAACTTGAGCTAGCGTGCGATAGCCGTAGCGTTAACGTTAGCTAGCGACCTAAAATGTCGTTTTCTGACACAAAGTTGGAGATTTCTGGAATAAAATGCTGGATTGTCTCCATATCTGGGACATTTAAATTTTTCATGCACTCAGTGGAGACAACTAGCTAAGGTCATACGATGCAATTTTAGGGTTGATTTGGAAGCTAATGTTGCTAGCTAGTTAACGTTAGTAAGGCTATCGCGCTGTCAAGTTTGCTGCTGACAGGCCCAACATGGCCAAGCTGAAAAGCCAGCTTTTAACGGCTTGATTTTTGACCTTTTGCAGTTGATCGCCTACTTTGTTGCAATAGTTGATAACAATAAATATGTTCCATCACACTGAATCGTGAATGGATATTATTATCCTCCTGTTATTTGGCTTATGTAGCGGCCAAGTGACCGATATTTTAAGGCAGAGTTAGTCTCAATCAAGCACTCTGTCATGACTGGGTTTCCCGAAAGTAAAAGCTAATGTTTAATTCTCATGAGTGGAAATGTTCTGTGAACCTGCTATGAGTCAGGGCTCAGCTTCCCTGCTAAGTGAAGTCAACTTTCACACATGTGGCGACAATCAGACATGAACTTTGAATGACTTTGCCGGAGATTGTGTCCCTCTATCCCCTGACTCCCATACGCCACTGCTCTGTCATGTTTTCTTACATAGACCAGCATTATTTCAGCATATTGGGCTGTATGTGTTCAGTCAGAGAAATCATCAACACCACTGTTGACGGTGTAAAAGCTGGGGTGATGAGTAACAGGCATAATGAATGTAGGTGTTGGTGGAGTGTATTGGATGAACTTTGCTGGATTGAGTAAAATAAGATTTCTCTGTGAGCTTTACTTTTATTTTCACCATGCATTCTCTGTGTTAGTCCTGTAACAAGTGTAGCATAATGATTTTACATGCTAAGGCATTTGCACTGCGATTTGTGAAGGCACAGTCCTAGAATTGGAGTTCTGATTCTTGGTGATCTTTAACGTTTTAGGATGCCACACCATGTTTAGGGCAGGTCCAGTGCTGGCAAAGATAAGTCAGCATCCAAAGTCTGCTGTGTTTATGGTGACACTGGTGTAATAACTGTCTCCTTATCAGCTCTGTATGGATGTGATTGTGAGTTTAAAAGTTGCTGAGTTCATTTGTACTCGATGGTATGGGCATAATTATCCCACGTGTGACTCGTGTTGTCAGATTGCAGCATTCAGTCAGTAACGGCAAAAGGAGACTTTCTAAACAAGTGCGCTGTCAGAGGATTTGAAGTTGTTCATCTGGGATTCCTTCTGAAATGATTTGTTCTGAGACAAGTATCCTCTTGCCACCGGTTTAGCTTCAGTATGTGAAACAATAGTGCAGGAAAAAATTGTTGCTGTGATATGGATAATCAGTTTATGGGGAAATTGAATAGTTTTAAGATGCCATAAAGGATGCTCTTAGCTTTTCTTTGGAACTGCAAACATCAACATTTGTAAAAAGATGGAGACAAATACTTAGTTTGATGTGTGCCCAGATAACACGACTGGCAAAAAATACTCTTTGATAGAGTTTTGTTATTTTGTTAGGGCTTGCGTGAACGTCTCGCAGTAGGACACACAATGGCAAGAAGGACTAACTGATTCAAACTCATACCACAATTCTAAAGATGCATGATGCAAACTAAATTCACAAGGTTTTTGTGTGATTAAAGCCTGATTTTTGTTGCTTGTCAAGGCCCTTGAATATTATTCTGAACTGTATTGACAAAACGGAGTGTTGCTGCTGAGTAATAGTGCAGCTGCAGCACAGTGAAATTAGCCAGGAACCGTAGAAGAACGATAAGAAGGAATATTTGGCTGTAAAAAGAAACACAGTGGTGGAGAGGTGAGCCGACTTATTCATATGAGTAACGGTGGAGCCTCCTGTTTGGTCGGACTCATTCCTCTCACAGCGAGAGAAACAACGCAGCCACCTGTGTGCCTACCTTCCAGCAGAAAGAGAGATTTGGGGATTTGGTCCATCGTGTCACCATGTGTCAGTCTCCCTACCTGCAGTTACCGATAACTACCCAGAGCTTTGCATCTCTATTACTTTCTTGATAGTATTCAGATAGCCATGATTTAGCTATGCTGCAGCTTTCAACAGCATTCTGCACACTGCTGAGAGAGCAGGTTTGGGAAAAGAGAAAGTACGAGGAGAGTGATGACAGCCCATCATTTAGGTTATTTTATAGCATTACATTTTAAGTTCTAAATATTAGTTTTTATTTTTGGGTTTATTTTTGCACTACCTACAGAATTTTTCCCGGGAGAATTCCCGGTTTGTTAAAGCAGAAAATAGTTTGAAGATAAGTAATTTATTTTTCTCTTCTCTGAAACGGCATGAAGACGGAAATGTTGAGGGTAGATCTAAATCTGTTGGCAGTTCAGTATTGATGTATTATTTGCAACAGAAAGTTATGAGTCATTCAACAGAGAAAGAAGAAAAACAGATTGACTTATTCAAAGTTATCAGATGTAAAGATTAGATCATTTATTGGTCTAAATAATGAACAATGGGTTTTGTTTTGTTTCAGAGTAAAAATCTAGAAATAATGATGGAGGAACTTAACATTATCATTTTCTTAACATAAAATTAAAATTTTTTATTTTTTTGCCATCTTATAGACCAAATTATTGATCAAAGCCAATCTTAAGCCAAATATACTTAATTAATAGCTCAAATAAAATTCCCCTTTAACAGCAAACTTCTTGTTGTTTAAAGAAACCATATTTTCTGAGATTTAAGTGCTGGACACGCATCCCTGTGATGACGTCTTCTGAGGAGAGCTCACCGTTGAGCTCGATGAGTGACCGACTGACATCGACTTTGGGTCTTTGGGTGTCTGTTGAGTTCACCTTCAGTGAGTTTAAACTCACTGAAGTTTAAGTGAATTATCTGAGTCAATGTTCACACATGAAGTAAAATCAGAAAAAGCTGTAAAATTTTACCTTTGTGGCTCTTGCTAGTTTGAATTATAACTTTGGACCACAGAAGTAACACTTAAGCTTTCCTTATACTAGCTTTGCCCCCCCATGTGTTTTTCCCTGTATGTTTTCACACATCTTGTTCTATTCCCTCACACCAGCTCCTTTCACTCTGCCTTTCTGTTGGCTGTTCATTGACTTCCTGTCGAACACTCCCTCCTCTTCCTCCTTTTCTTTTAGTCTGTTGCTCACTGTACATCCCCCCTCCCCCTTCTCCCCCTTCGCCGCCTCTCTCCTTCCTCCTTGTTCTTTAATCCTACCCTCCCCAAGCCCGTTTGGATGTCATCTGGTGTCTTATGTAAGAGACGCGGGAGGGTGATGGCTTTGATGCTGGAGTACCATACGCCTGACCAGCCGGCATAGTCTTGCTCTCACTCTTGTGTTGTGGCGGCACTGGGGTGTTGTCACCATTTGCTGTGTCGTCTGAAGAAAGATTGGAATTGAGGGACTAATGGTTGTAAATGGGGATTCCAGTGCTTCTTTGCACAGGTAAGGGAAGTCAGCTTGTTGATGAAGGTCTAACGGACAGATTGCTCTATTCGCTGTTGCCTTTTGAATTGTAAAGTCCTCTCCTTTTTGCTTAGTAAGATGTAAATATTAATGGGTGTGTCTTTCAGTTCAGGAAAGAATCTCTGCCATACTTGCAGGAGAATTCAATTTGGATGAAGCATTGCATGTGTACCCAAAAATCAGAGATTTGCCAGCATTGACAGAGCTACCACGTTTAGTGGTGATTCATTCATCAGCCCTTAAATCAATCATTTGCTTTGTCAGAAAATATGCAAGGTGGTATTCAGATCAACCTCTTTGGCCAGGACATTCGTCTTCTAACCGAACGAGATGTAGAAAAGCGGCAAATCCTCACAGACTAGAATTTCCAACCAGACAACTAATGTGGTTTGCTAAATAGTTTGTGATGAACAGTGATGGGCCGGGGTGAGGGTTGGTCAGTGAGAGAAACCTCTTGCTGTATTTGATTGTGTATTTTCCTTAACGTAACACTAGATTTTCCTAATGGTGTTAAAAAGTGGACGTCAGAACTGTTGCATTAGTCACAGATAGGCCTAATCCCAGAGTGACGGTGATTTTCAGAGACGCTGGTCTGCTCTGTCTGCTCCAGTAACTGCAGTTACACAGACAGCAGGTGTCACTTTGCTGCTGTTCTAGTTTTTTTTATTTTTTTTACAAAACTTTGCAATAAAAATGATTTGGTTTCACTCCTTCGTGAAATTTGAATTATCTGATGTCAAAGTTTGAAAGGCAAAAAATGCCATCTGGGGGAAGGAAATAGTTTTGTTGTTGTTTATGTCCAACAACCCGTGCTTCGTATGCAGCTCTTGTTTTGATTTTGTCCGCTCACACCAGTTTGGGTCACAGCAGCACTTTCGGTTTGTTACCAGTCAAACTGGCTGCTGGAGAATTTCAACTTAGCAGCCAAGAAGGAGACAGATAAATGTTTTGCTGGAGGTGATTTGCTTCTCACATAATGACACTGATGCCAATGTTGACACAGCTGGATCGTAAGCTGCTTGGTGGACAGCGAAGACAATGAGTGCTGACAGATGACTGTAGTCATGAAATTGTGTTGTCATGTCAGAGTCGTTATCTGTAGTTGTAAACGATGAAGAAAGTATGCCTTTTTGTTCTGGTAAACACACCTTCATAAACCCCCCCCCCCCCCCCCCCCCTCTGTCTGAAGGATTTTAGAGAATTTGCGGGGGGAAAATATTCTGACCAATATTTTCTTTATTTCTTTTTTATTAAACTTGGTTTTGCTTATGTTGTGTCGTATCGCAACACACGTCGCTTAGATCATCATATTGTAAGTGTAACACATTGCTGAATGGAAGAAATGGAATGTCTGATATTTCGTGACAGAATAGCATTTAACAATGTCATATTTGACAGTGTTTGATTTCCAATTAGGTCCCCGATGACAGAGCAGACCACACTTTGCTTCACCGACCGTGTGACCTGGAATGATGCAGTTTTTATTTTTTTAAATTTCAAATTTCAAACTATAAAATGATAAACACTCCACTCTACTGTCCTTTTACGATGCATATAGGTTGATTATGTAAGTTCTAAATATCAAAGGTATATTTGCATAGTGGCATGTTTTTGTTGCTGTCTGAGTTAATTTGCTGATGACATGCATGAAAGCTGACCAGTTCTAATAAAAGTTTTGATTTCGAGGCTGATCTTACAGCTTTGGAAACTGTCATCCACTCGTCTGGAAATGCTTTTGATGTCGATCGCCTTATTTAAATACTGTATAAGCGTCTGTCAATACGATGTTGATTTTCTCAAATAGTCCTCTTTCTATTATGATACGATTTAAAAGTGTATAACTTGTCCAAAGCTTATTTAAAAAAGGTCTACCAATGAAACTGATTCTTATTTATAACCAGTCTTGATTTGTATCTTTTCCTTCTTACTGTCATATGGCATCAACACCATGTTGGTATGTAACCCAAGGTGGCCATGTTTCCTCTCGGCAATCATGAATCACTTTTAAAACTGATGAACGATCTCCCGTGCAGCCTTCCATAACTTGTAAAAGGCCTTGACTGTCAGCCAGTGCTGTCTGTGTCCTCAGGCTACAGGCTGGTGCCTGTGTATTTACTGAGGGATAAGCTTGCCCATTGCCTCTGCTTGTCTGTCCACACTGTTGTGCACAAGACCTGGTGGACAATACTGCACAAAGGCTTTGTGATTTTTATTTTTTTATTTTATTTATTTATTTATATATTTATTATTATTTATCTTTCTTTATTTATTTTTTTATATAGAGCATGCAGTGAATCAGCCAACTCAGCCTGCAGCATTTCATTCACATGCTATTACTTAACTATTATTTTGCAAGAGCTCTAATTCCCATCCTCTCCGGCCCTCATGTCATCCAGTTGATTTAGTTTGAACATGGTCGGGATCTTTACCCCCCCTGATATCAGATTCTCCACTAATCTTAGATATGTCCTAACTTGTATATTGTAATTCTAAAATGAACAATGCTATAACAGCAAGTTTTCCAGTTCTCCAGTACTGTTGTCCAGCAGTGAGTTTAGAAATGGGATTTGATTTGTAATGTGATCTGCATTTTATGCGGACTATGACAGAACCATTCTCTTTTACCCAACACCGCCACAAAGCAATTTTCTCAACACCTACTGGATAGTTGATGTTTAGCACCTTTTCTGGCATCCAGTGAGTCCGACTTGCTTTAATCATTTCTGACTTTTCATCAAAGAGTCAGAAGTTTATTGATGTCTGTTCTTTAAGGACCATGCTAAGTTTTCAGTTAGTTTTTCCCAACAGCATTGAAACTTGCCCCCCCCCTCTTTACCAGCTTCACAGGACTGAGAAGTGGAGCTGTAGTATTTAGAGAAGCGAATCATTGAAACAAAGACCAAAAACACACGAGTAAAACATTTAACCACAGCCAATGCCAATATTCAACACCTATTAATGAGCTATATTTCCACACATGCTTTTTACATCAACTTTTAGATAGATAGTTAAACAGATGCTCAGACCCACAGTCTGGTAAACACACCTGCATGTAGCTGCACAACATGACAAAAACAAACAAACGGTAATTGTGTTAATCCAACCAGAAGTGGATGTTTAAAATGCACGTAAACATGTTTGTCTGACCAACGTCGAACTTGTGAACCTCGGACTAACTAGTGTTTATTAATTATAGCTGTGAATCATTGCTTGCCTCATAATTCGATTAGATTATGATTCACGTGCATTTATCGATGCTTCTTCATATGCTTTTTTTTAATGACGATGCCAAGTGTTTGGACTCCTCAAACTCCTCAACTTTTTAATCTGATCTAATGTTCACACAAGCATTTTTTGCTTTCTTTATGAATGATATTCTAATTGAATATGTTATACTGATTATCTTTGGTCACCAATTTATGGACACGGTTTGTGTTTATGTTACTTCACTGCCTCAGACTTGGTGTCAAGTAACCATTTTGCCATATAGTTCTGCTAAAATGTAGTTTGCAGGGCAAATCTTCCTCTTTTTTCTTTTCTTTTTTTTTTTTCCCTAACACTTGATTGGTGGCAAGCACACAGTTGTAGACATTTCCTCAGCTTCCGCCCACAGTGGCGATGGCCTGAAGCCACAGAACCACCTCCATTGTTGCGGGTGATAACTTTATTTTCTTCTTGGCATGTGCTTGCATGTGAGAGAGATGCTGATGGTCTAATGGAATGAAGGAAACCATGTCTGTGCTGCAGCCATGTTTTAGCTGAGGCCTTAATTAAATTCCCTCCCCTTGTATCTGTACAGGTTTTGCTGTGAGGACTGTAAATAAAAATACAAGGATATATGACTTTTGTTAAAAGAAAAGTTTATATCTAAACTTGGTGCTTTTCAATGGAGAGAACATCAACCCCTAAAGTATGATAGAAATAATATGCTAAATGTTTACATTAGGATTTGATTATGGCCATTATTGCTACTGTTTAATGAACTATCTAATAACATGTATGAATGATATATGTTGTATGTACCGGATTTTTAATTTCAATCTATCTTCATACTAGTAGTACTTTTGAGTGTAGGGACACTTGAAAGTAGGATTAGGGTTAGCCTGACAGTGAGTTAAATTGGTTGAATAAAATAAGTAGAAAAACAAGAGATGACAATAAACAAGAATAAATCAAGTAAAACAATATTGTCAACTATTAAAAAGAAAAAAGAAAAAAACCCGCCATAATTGTAGAAGCCATAACTTTATAATTTTAGATGTAAAGTTAAAGTAATTTGGCAGAATACCAGATTATGAAAGAGATTTTCTGGTCCAACCTAAATTACTTGCTTGTGAATAAATGTTTCATACCTTATCGGTTTAGGTATATATTCTGTTTATGATATCTTTGATTGAATACTTTTGAGCGCCATACAGTCTGGCAGTCTTCTGACAGAATTTGATAATTAAGTTACTTTTAAGAGGAATGAAACAGAAGAAGAGGTCTTGCACTCATATTGCATGAAAACCACCTGATCTAATGGCATCTGAGGTGACCTGCATTGCTAAATGTACATCCAACCTTTAAATACTCACATTGGTTAAAGCTCAGTTTCAGTTTTGTAACGCTGCCAGTATTGTGTGGTTAATCATTTTGTCATCAGTGAACTTAAATCTCTCAAATGCATATCAGGTGTGCTGTGTTAACCTCGTGCCCCTCCTTGTGTCTCTCTCAGCAGGGCTATGTCCTCGGCACCCACCACATCTCCATCTGTGGACAAAGTGGACGGATTTTCACGGAAGTCTGTCAGGAAGGCCAAGCAGAAGCGGTCACAGAGTTCGTCCCAGTTCCGCTCTCAGGGCAAACCCATAGAGCTCACGCCCTTGCCGCTGCTCAAGGGTAAGACTGAACATGTGTGAATGTTGATGGTTTGGTGATAACAAATGAAAAACTGTCATGAGGTAACTACTGAGAACCACGTTTAGCTTTGTTTTTGTGTTCTGTTTATTCTGAACAGATCGGATAAACTCATCGAGCTCAACTTATTTAAACACTGATCCATTTTAACTACATTACTTTTATCCCCCTTTGTTTTTTTTTGTTTTTTTTTTATCAACTCTCATTAAACCCCAAACTCACTTTCAGAAGTGTTTTGTGCTGTTGGTTCAGCTGAACTGGCTCGCATGGAACTTTACTGTAAAGTAGTCGGTAGTCGGACGTTTATTCCCATTTTCTCTCCGATAACAATAATAGCTTTTTATTACTAAGTGTGTTACAGATCAGAGGACAGTTTCAGCTGTCCTGTTGAATGATCTTGTTCTGGTTGTATAAAAGTAAGAAGCGGACGGCAGAGAGAAGAACATGCTTGTTTTCAGTGTTTTACTTTTAATCTCTGTCCCATTGAGATCTTGTGCTTTTTATTTTAACCAAGCAGAATTTCCCTTCTTGACCGTTAAACGATTATTTTATTATAAAATTGATTTAACACAGTTGATGGGAACTTTAGTCAATTAAGTCAAATTTAAAATTAAGCAGTTTTGGTTTTGCTGCATGATACTTTAGTCGTTTTAGTTTAGCTCGCAAATTAGCTAAACTTTAGCACGGAAGTGTGTTTTTTTTTTTGTTTTTTTTTTTTCTGGTTGTGTTGTTTAATGTGTGTGTTTTGTTTTTTGTATCATCTCTAAATTTGTGCAGAGTAGCTATAGTTACTCTGTAGTATAAATCTGTTAATCCTTACAAAATCTGTTTGTACTTGCTCAGCCTGAGCGCTATAGATGTTTCAGTTTATCGCAGTCATGTGCCTCGACGGGTAAATCATCTCGATGATCATAAAGCGCAGTGACTTCTGCTGTCTGTTCCAGTGAGATATCTTTAATCTTCTGATTCTTTAACTGTTAATGTTCTCGGAAAAACTTTTCTGTCAATTAAATCAAACCGCAAGCTTGAGTTCACATATTTACTCTGAATTCAGCTGTCAAAATGATCAACCAATTCAAGACATTTTAACCTAAAAATACCCAGAACACAACAGCACTGTCATCCACAGAAATACCCAGGATCGTATCATACATTGTGTCTTAAGTTATTTATTCACTTCGAGGAATGGAAAAGGTCAAACTAGTCACAAGTCGATTGCAAACAATATACAAAAGTAAAAGAAATAGGATTGATAAAGAATGGAAATGAAATTAATGGACCAAAAGCGATATCATATCGCAACCTTTTGTTTCGTTACTGTTCAATCAAAGTGAGATGCTGTAGGTCATTTTGAATTGACTTGTTTTTTGGTAATAATGTTTTATGGGAAGATTTAAATAACATTTAGACCAGAATTGAATTGGACTGATTATAAACACACTCAGAATTTTAAAGAACTCTGAGCCCCCCCTTGATGTCCTTTTGTAAATATGGTTGCTGACAGCTTTCAGCAGTTCACCTGAGGACCACCGTCGGAACAGTTTCTGAAAATAGCGCCTGGTAATCACATTCCTTTCAGGGACGTCCTGATCAGAACAAGTTCCTTAATATCGTGAGTGACCTTACACTGAGTCTAATCCAAATTCTTTCCCAAATGCTGATTAAATTTTTGCATGACACGTTGAAAGAGAGAGAAAGCAATACATTAAGAAGTGCAGTGCTGCAAGCCTATCAGTCTATTAAGATGTGGCTGGATCAGCGCAGATGCTGATCATTGCAGGCAGCTTGGGTTCGCGTTCATTCCAACATTCCACATTTTCTTTCTCTTTTTAAAATCATATTATAGTTGGTTTTATTTTTTATTTTTTTCTCTCATTGTGCAAATTATGCTTCACATTGATATGGCAAAACAGATTTCTGGAGTGTTTTGTAATTGTATTTGTAAAGTTGGAAGTATTCCATTTCTGCAGCATTTCAAATGTTCAACAGGACAGTGTAACTCACATGCCAGAAAGACATCTTATTGAATATGAGGACATGAGAAGTAAATTCTCTCACCTGATGTGAGAGCATTGAACTATTTGGCCACAATTTCCAGCACTTTTAAGGCCCTTTTAAGGCCTTTAGTGACCCAGTGAGGTTCTGATCCTGAAATATGTTGTGCACATGTGAAAGAACCTGAAAATGGCTGTGGAAGGGGAGATGGGAACAGTAAATGATATTTCTTTAGTTAGCAAATTTATTAAAACATTCTAAAACCCCTTTTTGCTTTGCCATTGTGGATAATTGTGAGTGTAGACCGATGAGAACAATGAATTAGGTCAATTTAAAGACGGTTCTAAAAGTTCATTAAAGTTTGTAAAACTTGAAAGTGTCTGAACATTTTCAGTCAGCATTTTTTTTTTTTTTTGTTAGTGTAGTTTCTCTTGAATATTTTATAGATATTCAAGTGTGCATCGAGTTTGAACAATATCTGTTCTTTGTGGGAAACAAGCACCAGATAAAATACTGTCACCTCTTGTTGGAGTTTAATTTTTCCATTTTGGCGATTCTTACACAATCAGTGCCTTTGTGCTTGAGCGTTACAGAATCACACTTCACATTTTTCACCTCCGTAGTGCAGTCACAGTCTTCTGCCCCACACTGCACCAGCACCTCCGCTGAAACTCTGCTTTTAGCCATTTGTAGTGGTCTCAGCTGGTGGCTTAGTTTCAACAGAATTTGGCTGTTCTGAATTTGAAACACTGATAACAGATTTCCCAGCTAGGTGTTGATCCCCATCTGCTGCTCTCTGTACTACATTCTCTGCTGTGCATTTTGAATAAGTAACTTCAGTGCATCAATATATGGCCTTTGGGTTTAGGTGGAAGGAAGCCTAACTAGATCTAAATGCTACTCTGCAATAAAGTACTGCAGGTTAGTCCTCCGCTGTCATCACTTCCTTTATACACCTCACTACCATAAACGTGTTGGTAAACAGCTTTTGGCCGGTTAGTATGGCAGCTAAAGCTGTGTTATAAACTGAACATTAACTGTCAAATCAGATCTTATTTTGATAGTTTTTGAGGGATGGATGGATTGAGATATTTTCTCTTCACTGACATGCTGAAAATAGTCCTCAGCGAGAACACACTGCTGCAGCTTTGCATAATTAATCACAAACAGTTAAAGACATGACCGCATTTGTTTTAAAATAGCAGCATCGCTTTGGAAAGATGCATAACTAGTGGGGGATCTGGAGGTCCTCTCCTGAGGGGGGGGGGGGGGAAAGTAACACATTTCTGCATCCCCTGACCTCTTGGATGTGAGGAATAGGGGTGTCACGGTGTGAAATTTTCGGCTCATGGTTATTGTGACCAAAATTACCACGGTTTACGATATTATCTCGGTAATTTTTTTATTTTTTTTAGTGTTAACATTAAGGTGACCAGGTACCGATCCGAAGACCTCGAACAACAACGTTGTCTGACATTGCGCAATCATTTATAATACACGTGGTGTAATAAACACAGGAACAGTGCATTTGAAAGCTTAGACCCTGAAGAATACATTTAGCACTACTTTACAATAAAACTTCAGATTTGCTCAACAATACCCTTTTCCCATGTCTTTTCCTGTAGGCCTACATAGTGTAAAAAATGACTTTCTGTACAGTAACATAACTGACTCAACATTGCCGTGTGTTATGTTCCATTTCACCGTCTTGTGGCGAAAGAAAGTTAGGATAACTGACAGTACTTCTCGCTTTTGCATTTGCAATTAAACCCGCGGGAACATTTAGCGAACGTTCCATGAGCGAGTAAGCAAGAAGCCAGTACTGTATGAGAACTAAGCTGTTTAGCGCCTTAGAATGGCGTTTAGTAGTGCACTAGCTACCAACGAATAGAGCATGGCACCGCAGTAGGATGCATTTTAAAATGCTAGCAGTGGGCGTGCTTCGACACTGACATTTAATATCAAGGTTTAACATTATAGACAATCGGGTATATCGTTGCATTTTCCCTTGACCCAAAGTCAGAAGTAACTTAATCATTAATGTGTTTCACTGCACTATTTTCACTGTCTCATGGCATATCAAAGTTTAGCTATTCAACTTAGCTTAGAATGGCGTTTAGCCCCCATCTAAGAATGGTGAACACACTAGAGCAGGTGCATTGCTAATGTAATGTAAATGATTATTATCACGATTTAACATTATTGACAGTCGGATATAATTGTTACATTTCCCCTTTACCTGAAGGCAAAAGTTATTTCGAGCATTTCAGCTAAAACTATGTGTTAATATAACAAATATACCTTGCACTGGCTGTGCAGCTGCGGGTGATGGTCTCGTCGGTGAGTGATCAAATTGGATGTGTTGCTCCCTTTCGCGGATACCTTCCGCCAGCATGTCCTACACACGGGGGCACCGTCCTCCACCAGTTGCCCCTCAGAGTTTTTGAAATATCCAAAGTAGGACCACACTTCCGATTTTGTGCGCTTAGAAGGTGGAAAAATGGTACCATCGCGGCTTCCTTCTTCTGCTGCCATGCTTAAAGTGAGAGAGTGTGAGAAAAGAACCTCGGACTAGTGGCGCCCGCGAACGTTCGAAAGTGTCACGTGTGCGGTGTAGAGCTCTAGTAACGCACCTAGATAACATTATGTTTTGAAATGCAAAGTATTTAGCGCAGTAACAGTGTAATACAGTGTAACCGTGGGAGTATTAGGGAAATGAAAGCTCTCCCGGTGTGCGGTAAGGTAACCCACCGAGATAACACCGTGTTTTGAAGTTCAGAAGGTTATCTCACCGTCAAAATATTTTAGCGCGGTTACCGTGTACACCGGTAACCGTGACAGCCCTAGTGAGGAATGGCCACCTGCAACAGTTTGGTTGGATGAGCTGGCCATACCTCAACTACGTCCAATCCCACCTGGTATTTCACACACAGCTACTGTAGGTACCTATATTAGATAGAATTACTTTCTGGTACAGTTGTAATGTTGTACAGGAATTGATACTTATCAATGTCATGAATTGAATGATATACTTGAATATAACTTGAAACACAGAGGATTTTTAACTTGCTTTTTTCAGTTGAGGACCATTTGTATGCACTGATCTGAGGCTGAAGTGCATTACGCACGCAGATTGTTTTTGTAACCGTGGAGAAGGTTTGTTCATCCAACCAGCGACTTGCGTTAATATGTTGGGTAGACAAAGTTGGCTAAAGATGACTAATTGATTGAGTATATTAACAGTATAGTTATAATTTGACATCTAAAGCATGCTGTGAGAAGCTGAAATTAACCAGTAATTCTCCTGAAAAGTTTCCTTCTGTTTATCCTTTGCTGCTGAATTACAAGGTTACCATGTCCTGGAGTTTCTATAAAAGAGTTTCTATGTTATTTCCCTGGACTGCGATCAGTGCAGCTTTCCTCTGGTCATATGACGACTACTCTAACCTCTGAGTCTCCCTGCACTCCCATATATGTCCACGTAATCCAAGTGGAAGAGCAAGGATTAAGTTTGTCTCTTCTTCTCGTCTGTTGTGAGCTTCAAGCCACGGATAAACAGCAGGCTCCCTGTGACCAATGCCAAAAGTCCCCTGTTAAACCACCGCACATCCAAATGGAAATAATGAATGAAATTGGCCCTTCTAGATCAAACATGGCTAACCTCAGATGACCACACTGCATATTGCCATTCCTTCTTTTACTGACAAGCTTTTCTGCCTCAAATCTTTCTGCATTATGTAACTAACAGGGAAGTGCATATTGAGCAGTGTTGTACGTTATTAACTGACTGGGAGCTCACCTAGTCCTTTTTCTCTTTTCCTGTTCTTCTGCTTGTCTTTAGTCTTTCCTTCCCTTGCTATCTTTCCTCAGCACTTCCATAATCTCTCTGCGTGTACCTCCCGCCTTAATGGAGCGTGTATGGAGCAGGAGGTGGGTGTGTATATATGGACAGCTGGATACTTGGAGGTTTATCAGACTGTGAAAGTGCATTATCAGGGTACACAAATCGAATCACACACACCCTCTCCTCTTCCTCCTTCTCTTTTTGGGTGAGTCAGAGTCACAGGTCAGGCTGGAGCCAGATATGACCAACAGGCACTTGGTAATTCACATTGCACTGAACGAATCCAGGCCTCTGGCCTATCAACTCACACCTAGAGGAAGACGGGGAAGGCACGGTTTTCTTAAGGAGATCCCAGGGCACATGTTCTCAGGAATTCTCTCACTGTACACCCTCGGTATCAATTCATAACAAAGGCTCTATCCCAGGCTCAGCAGATGTCCATTTATCTCAGCAATGATTTGGATGCCATTTTAAGAATGCAAAAAGATCAGTGTACCTTCAATCATTTAAAAGTTCCCAAAAGAAAAACACTTAAAGGGGAACTCAGGTATATTTGAAGCGCAATCCCATTGCTAGAGGTTGTCAAATACTGACAGTAGGACACAGACTGGTGCAAATCTGCGCTCCCTGTGCGGTGATTTCGCTGTTTGTGCAGCCTGTCATGTTAGCCAAATACGTGGTGGCCAATGGGCAATACTAAACCTTCCACATAAAACAACAACTTGCACACTGCAGAAACGTCACACCACTTTATAAACCATCCGACAATAAAGTCACAAGCCTTACCATCAAAACCATATGCATGGTTCTCACATTACTGGCATGGGGACGTTACAAAACAACTTTATAAACAGCATGTCACTTACCGGTTGTCGGTAGGCGCGCGCATGTGAAAGCCCAAAAGAGTCAATGGACGATACTCCCATATACAAAACAATTATCTTCTCTAGAAAAAATCTGCGTTCAAGTATTTAAAACATTACAACAATATTGTAATCTTTTGGGCTTTCACATGCGCTCGCCTACCGACAAGAGGTAAGTGACATGCTGTTTATAAAGTTGTTTTGTAACGTCCCCATGCCAGTAAAATTTGAGAACCATGCATGTGGTTTTGATGGTGAGGCTTGTGACTTTATTGTCGGATGGGTTATAAAGTGGTGTGACGTTTCTGCAGTGTGCAAGTTATTGTTTTACGTGGAAGGTTTAGCACTTGCCCCTTAGCCACCACGTATTTGGTTAGCATGACAGGCTGCGCAAACAGCGCAATCGCCGCACAGGGAGCGCCGATTTGCACCAGTCTGTGTCCTACTGTCAGTATTTGACAACCTTTAGCAATGGGATTGCGCTTCAAATATACCGGAGTTCCCCTTTAAGGGTCAGCTTTTTAGCCAATGTGGAGGACAGTTCAGACGAATCTAATACTTGTGCAGAAATATCCAAATGTAATATCTGATTCGGTAATGCACGAGTGAGTGTATGGGATGGATGGGTTGATCGAATAGGATCTGGTTGATCTGTGCATCAGAGTATGGAAACAGTTGTCTGGTGCTCTTTGGGCTCAAAGCCACAAATAACCTGTTGTGTCAACTGTGATCAATGTTCTTAGTGGATTTCATCTCACTCTTTGAAGTTATACACTTTGCCGTTATTTTTGAAAAGTTTCACAAAACTGAAAATAACTTTGGTCGATTCCTCTTTCATGTACTAAAAAAAAAAACAAAGTGTCATTAGCATGTGCTAAACCAAGACTGTCCCAGTGATGCCATATTAATGCAACACCCTACCCAACTACTGTTTCTCCCAACTAAGTGTTCCCTTAAAGCTTTCTGAAGTTCAAGAACCAACGTACATCTGCAGAACACTGCATACAGCATGAAGAAGGTAGAGAGGCTCCTCCCATCAGTTGAGTGGTTCCCTCCTTGCTGGTCTTCTTTAGGTGCTCTGCTCTCCTTCTAGATTGATGTCAATTAGCTTCTAGAATGTTTTACAACATAGCCCCTGCTGTTGTCAAAGGCAGTGTTTGTGAAAAATTCTGACAGAAACGGCCTGGTAAGAGTACATATCTGATGTCAGTAGCAACCCCTGACTAACATGGGGCCATATCATCCCATGCTGAAGGTGTTGTCAGCATTTTCAGCCAGAATTAGCTTCCTCTCATGTCTCAGGCTTGTGTAGGAGGACTGATCAGTCTCTGACCTCCATGGGCAGCGAGCTTTAAAAAAGATAGGAGCAATAAATAGAAGAGATGTACAATGCTACCAGCCCGCCCATGTTTCTCTCTGTGGCTTCCTCTGGACTCTGTTTGGCCAATGAAGCCCACTGACAAGTTCCCCTCGCCCTCCCTCCCCTTCATGTCCTCCCCTCAGGAGAAACCTGATCCACAAGGTGTCTCTTTACATTTTTCCAGCCGTGCTTGCTACAAACAAGTCAGAAGAGGAGCTTGGGTTTGTTAAACCTCTGTTGTCCACATGTTTGACTCAGATCAGCTCACACGGCGACGTTCATTACTGTCTCTGCTGTTGGATTGTAACGGGGGGAGGAAATCTGATTAAGTAAGTTACAGTTCTCATTGAGTGTTGTGGGCGTGTAAGTTGCTGGTCGCGTTGGAGCAAGTAGTGTAAAGTTAGCCTGTGAATTCAGGGGTTGTCTTCTATTAGCCGGTCTAGTGTGTGTGTGTGAGAGAACTGGAAGACTTATAAGGGACTGGAGTTGTGACAGAAACTTTGGTGTTGGAAAGAGTACATTTTATCATTATGATTCCATGTGGAAGAATGTTTGCTTGCTGCTTCACTGTAGTTTGAAGAGGGGGTTCACTCTGTACTGCAGGCGGCTACACGTGTCTTAAGGATATTGGTATTCCTAAGCCTGTGAAATATGGAAGGATGACTTTTTTTTTTTTTTCAAATTAGAATAGATGCTCACTTGATCATCTTATTGCTTAGTTCTTTTAGTTTTTACCATTTCTCTGGTAGAATTCAAGAATATTATTCTGTATTCAGCATGCTCGGGGGTGGAATCACAGTCCATCATTGGTGTAGTTAATGTTTGAAGATTTAACTATTATTTCTTATGCGATACCTCAGATTTTATTTATTTATTTTTTTTAAACCACAGCTAGATTTTATGCAGAAGAATCCGTAGTTGTATTTAGGATAAGGCAGACATGTGATCTTGTGAGAGAACAAGATGGAGGCACAGCGACACCTCACAAACACTCGTGCTTTACTTAACTGTTTGGCTTGGACGACACTGCAGCTGATGCTTGTGTGTGAGCGGAAGTGAAGGACAGGTACTCTCTATGTTGCGCTGTTTAATTGAGTCTGGTGGGGTTCACAGTGGGTGGAATTCCTGCTGCGTGACATCTGCAAGTGTCTCAGGCCTCTCAGCTGGACCAGAGAAGGCTTTTTGTGTGTGAACTTTCCCAGATGATCAGTCCTGCTACTGCCTCCTGGAGCTTACTTATCACACTTTGAGCCAGTGCCCCTAAAGGCTGATTCATACTCGGCGCAAACGCGCAACTGTTCTGGCTCGAGAACCATTAATGACGTCATCGAAAGCGCCAGCCCCTTCACAGTTCCTTCAGCTCATAAGCGCAGTTTGCGCCGAGAATGCGTCACATTTGCAGTTCTCTCCAGACCAGCGAGCGTCACTGTTGAGGAAACAAGCTGAAAAGCACACGAAGAAAGCATACACAATGCCACCTGTGGTGTCACGTCAGCAGAGGCTGGCACATCTGATGCGGAATCAATTTACTCTGGGTGTAGAACTGTATATGTATCTCAGAGCTAAGCGGCTGCGGCAAAAACAGAAGAGAAGGTGGGATGTTCGTCCTTTGCAACAAGACAAACTTTGTCAAACGTTGTCCCAGTGTAACTTCATAGACGTGTCGTACAGATGTTTGTAGAGGCGCACCCTCTCGGTCACCACGGTCTCTGCAGTGTTCATGTTTTCTTTTTCTTGGTCAGCTGTTTCCGATTGAGCGCGCGCAAAGTCAGAAAAAAAGTTGTGTGCGCGCCCTTGCGCCGCGCGAGGATTTTCTAGCTTGCGACGGGGGGCGTGGCGGAATTTTGGGACACGTGACCGTTTGCGCCATTTGCGACCAGCTAGTATGAGCGAGGTCGCGCCGAGTAAGAATCAGCCTTAAAACAGCCCCAGTGTCCCTAAAACAGCCACTGCCTTAAAAAAACTTCTAGAGTGATTCTACACTTGCAAAGAAAATAAATATAGTTAAAAGTCCATAAACAAAATAAATTAAGTTTCACTTTAAGTCCCTTGACGCACATTTGTGTTAAAAGACAAGACACTGGAGAAGCTCTTCTCTGCCTGGGAGCATTATTGTTACTCCCCTTAACAGTTTATTTCTTATTTTAGCATTTCTCTCTTAGTGGTGGTGGGGAGAGTAGTGTGAAAATGCAGTTTAAAGGTTGAGGCTCACCTCAAACTTTCTGCTTTCCTTAGCATCTGATCAGACAGAGGAAGTAGACGGCTGCAGAGATGCTCACACTCTCTGACATGGATCAGGGGAAAAGCTGAGTGGCTGATGCACGATTGATCGAGTGGCTCCACACCTTTCTCTGTTGGACAGGTGGGCCCATCAAAAAAACTGTGTCCGTACCGAGTGGTGGTCACTTCATCGCTTAAATAAGTGGACTCACTCTTCATTCCGTTGTTTGTCTTTTGCTGTGTTTTTTTTTTCTGTTACTTGTTGATTTTTGTAAATAAAATGTATCTTTAGATATTAAAGAACCCTATTATCAGACAGACTTTTCTTGCAGATTACTCAAGGGAAATGAGAACCATGCAAGTTTTTCTGCTGTATTAAGCAGAAATATTAGAACGTGGTATTTCACGTATATTTCATTCTAATTATAAGTTAACTATATTTTCATGGATCAAAATTGAATAAGCAATCAGTGTGTGTCGGTAAGTTTTGATTTTCAGTGCACATCAGCCTTTTACAGTACACACAGAAGTTATTTTACTTCTCATCAATTAGTGACCTATGAAATAGGAAAACAGTAGCCATCACAGTCGCCTGGTGCCAAAGACCAACGTCTGACCATCAATCCAAAAGCAACAGAAATTGTATTTACTTCGATGTAAAAGCAAGTACAATGCTGCACGATGGTGTGGTGGTTTGCACCGTCGCCTCACAGCAAAAGGGTTCCTGGTTCGAGTCCCGGTTTAGGCCTTTCTGGGATAGGCCCCCCCCCCCTTTGCAGCCCTGGATTGGATTAAGTGGGTGTAGAAAATGGATGGATGAGTGGAGATAGCAACTCAGTACTTGTCTAATTGTATTTATTGTTTTATGTGTAGCATATTAGGAACTATACACTCAACAGATTTGGTGTTTTAATGATCAAATTAAAAAACAAAAAAAAAAAGCCAACTTAATTCATGCAGGCAGTGTTTTACTCAGTGTGACCTCTGGAATTGGCATGAATTGTTTCGTAGTTGATAAACAGAAATTCAAAATTAGCCAAATTGGAGGGTGCTGCTGTCAGACTTGAGCGTGCGCTTGGCGTTATGAAAGTTGTTCTTTGGCTTAGAGTCACTGGGATTTAAAGAGCATGTTCTTTAGACAAGCATACAGCAGCCCCTATGTTCATGAGCGCTTCAAAAGGAAATGATAAAAATGCTTTGTTTTGAACTTTACATTAGTTTCATAGGTACAACTTGGACGTTCAGCGCCTGTGGCCCTTTGTTACGTAAACACCAGAGTGAAAGTGACAAGGGCCTCCACAGCTCTGCCATCTGCGGTGTTGTTGGCTACAGTAGCAGAGAGCAAAGTTTACCCAGAACGACTGCATGTGTTAATGATTGACAGCAGCCTGGCGTCTAGCAGCTAGCATGCTTAAATGAGACCTGAGAACATGGAGATGGGCGGGGGTTGTATCTGGGTCATAATATATATTTATATGTTTGAGTTTTTCCATTACACAGGTCCTGTCCTGTTACCTACACTCAGCTTGTGTATATTTGCACATTGGATGAATATATTAATGCATTTTGTAACCATTCACTGGGTAATGGGTATCGACCTCTTCATGTCATGATTTAAGAGCATACTGTGTGTTGTGATGATACCACAGTTTGACTTCAGTTCTGTTACAAGAATGTTACCTTACATCTGGTTCATTCTGAAGACTAGAAGTCATTTCTATAAAAGGAGATTAAGTAATACTTACAGGAAGAATCTTTTGCTTTTTTTTTAAATGTGTGCTTGAAAGGAAAAAGAAAAATGCTGCTTGGTTTCATATTTATTTATTTATCAGTCTGATTGATTGCTTGCGGTGGTTGATTCTGACAACGTTGATCTCGATATTTGCGTCAGAACCTATAATACCAAGTCTGACTTTTACTTGACTTACTTAATTCTAGTGGGATTTAGCATTTAACAATAGTTGGTGATTATACGATGGGCTTTTTGTTTTTTGTTTTTACATTCATGAAGCAAAGAAATGGAATAAAAGTAATAATTTCAGACCAATAAAATCAAACTCCTGTGAATGGCAGAACTTGTTGTAGGTTTGGTGGACTTTAATCCAGCTGAGCAGTTGTTTATTTGCAATGATCACAGCACCATGCACCAGTGCAGCACCAAGATTGGCATGTGACAGACCAGCATTTTACAAAATGACAAGCTGCTGTTTTCTGTCGGGCGGCCCCCCCGACTAAAACTTTTTTGTTTTAGTTGACCAGCAGTTGTAATTTAAAGCAAATGGTGGATTTTTTTATTGCTTGTTGTCATGGCATAATTTTTTCCAGTCATTCAATCCTTGATCTTGGGTACCTCTAGATTAAAATGGTTTGCATTCATTTTTCTTTGAAAGAGTAATAGCTTTCTCTTTGGTGAAACTTTGTATTGAAAACAAGATGTGTATGGACACTACGAGGGGTTACACCAGGCAGGAAACTACAACTCGTAAACAAGGGAGAAACTGTGCAACATTATGGATTATGTCACATTTCAGTTCTTCACCTTATTCCCGTGCTAATAGATGCAGATCACACTAACCACTAGTGTGGTCAAATGCCAACGGGGGCAGAAAACATCTGATCCAAAAACTAAAGAATTTAATGATGGTTACACATTCCTGTTGCTGGCAGAGGATAAGTTGCTCATGGCTTTTGTACACAATGCAAACTAAGGTTACTTATGAGAGTGTTTCTCTCAATTATTTTCGATTGTTCCGTGAACAAATTTTTTTTTAGTGATGTTTTTAGGCAAGTAGGTGTTATACCCCCCTGAGCTGCCATTTCAGTCATTGTACCCATGATATGCTGAAATGTATGTTTGCACATCAAATGCCAACATAACACAGACATTTGAAACCATTTCACTCAAAACTTTAGGTTCAGACTTGTGCTCTTTTACTATTGGAACAACCTTGACTTTAAGCTTCAGTCTGCTTCCGAAGCCAGGGTTGTAGTGGGTCTTGTTCGTAGAAGTGTGGAGAGCAAATTCAAACATTTCCACGTCTGTGTTGTTGGGAAACTGATGTTAGAACTGTCATGTTGGATAATGTACACTCCAGCTAAGGTTATTGCCTTGAGAATTTGACCATACAAGGAAATCTGGAACTATGACTTGATAGTGGTCAGGTTGTAGAAAAAAGTGTGATGCGAGAGTTTGAGACTGCTTATTAAAATATATGCCCTCTGCAAAAAAAATCCTAAAATGTGCTTATACCCATTTTCTTTAGCTTTGGGTGGAATCTAAGATACATCATCTTAAGACTGCAGAAAACCTGGAAAAGCATGCTATGGGTCCTTTCATTATTTTCTGTGTAGTCTGTCTCTGCCTCTGCTTTAAGCACAGAGAGGAGACCCATGTATATGAGCATTATATAATGATCATATGGGTGCGCTGCAGCTAATTCGATGAACAAGGAGCGATATGACAGCTGACAAGAAGAGAGGAAAACTAGGGTTTTCTGTTGCTTCTAATCTAATAACAATAGCTGAAAATGCAAGTATATGCAATTAGTTCTAGACAAAGTACCAACACCTCCCCCACCCCAAACGAACCTTTCAATGAAATTTTGGCTGACTAAAGATTTTTATGTCAACCAAAGTGGATCATTCATGGCAGCCTCTTTCCTGTCTCGAAAACAAGGTGCAGAGTGCAGCTAAAACGGCACACTTTGGAGCACTGTGATTGCATTTCAAAGCTTGAAACTTTGTAAAAGTTGTCATATTAAAGTGCTTGGTGGGTGCATGTGTGTGCATATGCATACATGTGCATGTCAACAAAATGTGATTGTTGGCTGAGAGCCAGTTTGCAGTGGTGATTAGTAGCAACAGCTGATGGCAGCCATGTTGCTGGGTCATGACTGTCCTCATTATTTGAAGACCAAAGAGAGCAGATGTTCTGACAGTCAGAATTTAAAGTCTCTTCTCCCAGTAATCCCTTATGTAATGTCTTCCTCTGTGACCTACGGGCTCTGTATTGTGTCTGCTGGGAAACTGAAGAGGGGAAACATGACAAACTGTTTCAGTTTGATAAAGTTACATCTGTGCTTGAATTTGTAAATTCTTTTGTTTTGTCTGTACAACTAGCATCAAATAGCATCAGTAGTTACGCCAATATAAGTTTCTACCTTGAGTCCCCCACTTTAGCAGATGAGAAAATCATCATTTCCTGAATAACTATAGATGAGGTCCCATTTAACTGATGTTTTTCTGTGAGACTGTGCAGGGCAGTTAAAGAGGGTGTATCTGAGAAGAAACACCTTTATCTTGTGTAAATACTGTTAATAAGAAGCCACCAGCGGTGGCGAGGAGAGCAAAGGTCGTACCCACTGCGTCTCGACATTCCTCCATCAATAGCACTGTGCGACTTCCTGATTCTACTAATCTCCAGTCCTGCCTGTTTATAGCTTTACGATAGCAGTCAGTGGGCTTGATGGAGAGTGTGTGTACATACAGTACATAATATCTTCATACCCAGAACAAAATATCCTTATGAACTACCCTTCACACGGGTCCAGTCACCTGCTGAGTCCATCTGTTGGAGCTGCTCACTCTCTTTCATGCTGTAACTCAAGCCCACTCGCCTCGTCACACATGTTCACTGCTTTTAGAGACGAGGGGCTTTCCCTTTGACACTTGGTGTGCGTGTGTGTGTGATGGTTCTCTGTTCTTAAAGAGTGTGTCTCCTTCTCACCTTACACCTTTCTCTGCTTCCCTTCCAAGACTTGTTTCCACTAAAATCTCTGAAGAGCTGCATGCAGAATGGTATCATCTGTGAGTGCAGCAGTGAGCTATTTTCCATTACATCTTCTATATCCTCTTTCTGACTGTATTGAGCTTCACTGGCAAACTAGTGTGCTGTTTAAAGATAATATGATAGTATTTGATAATATATAGATATAAAGACAAATACAAGGCAAATGGGTTGTATTTGCTCTTAAGTTTATCAGTTGTTTGACTATGTAACGCCCCCCTTCCTATCTTACTTGTTTTATTGAATTTATTATTGAATTGTTCTCCCATAACAACGTCCATATCATTCTGTAATCACTTATCTACCTGCCACAAAAGGAAATAAATAAATACAGAAATAAAAACCTAAAAATCTAAAACTCACATGCACCCGAATAACCGTTCATTAAGGCTGTGGTGTGCTGCTGTATTTTCTGTTTTAGCCTGTATCCATTACTCCTCTTTTGCAGGAAAAATATTTGTGGGTGGGTTTGGTTCACCCAATGTCTCCCTTTTTACTCTTCAGGATTTTTTTTTATAAACTGACATTTTCCCATTGAAATAAAACAAAACAAAAAATTGGTATATTCTGTAAATTGTCTAAGTAAAGTCTTACTTCACACGGGAAAAAGTATCAAGATAAACTGCTCTTTAAGCACAGAGTCTTTTTAATATTAATATAAAGAAAGAAAAACATCTTTTGGGTATTTCTGTGGGCTGAACTATCTATTGACTATCAAAACATTTTTTCTATAATGATGAAAAGCTAGAATAAATATTAATGTGTAGAGTTGCATGTTGACTGAGAGTCACACATTCATTTAAATTCTCTTTTTTAAATAATTGAATGGGATGTTTATGTAGTGAATGGCAGCTCTTCCTTTTGGCAACGTGGTTGGATGTGCTGAATTTTGTCACTGACTAGCTAAGGAGAGGGGAGTCTTGGTCCTGTCTTGTTTAACTTTTGCAATGGTTAATTCATCTCTGTTTTTTTTTGGCTACAGCTTGCAGTGATTTCTTGTTTTGTAACGAGGGGGGGGGGTCTGAACCCTCCTAATAATGTTTTCACTCAGAAGATGAATCAAAACCATAGTTCAGTTTGATCCAGATCTAAACAACCTCTTTGTCGAAAGTATGGCTCTTCGCTTCTGAATGTGCCCTCGGGCACATTTGACACCTGTTATTGTAGTCCAGATCCAACTGAAAAGTGACCAAATGAGTTGTTGTTGCCTTTTTAAGAAAACAAAAGTTCTTGTTAGTTTAGACACACTGTCAATATGAGAAGCCACTGAGTTTTTCTCATTGATCCCACTGGAGCAGTTAGTCTTATGGCTCTTCCCTTGGCAAAACATGTGAGCCCTTTGTTTTGATGACTGAAATAATCAGAGGCTGCTGTAATGTGAGGCATATGCCATCCAATGGCAGTTAGAGAAAAACATTCTTTTTGCTTGTTTTCCCTGCCTGTGTGCGCTGCAGTCATTCAAAGTAATGTGAATGTGTTAACAATATTTCACTAGCTGCTCTTCCAGGTAGACTTGTACTTATGGAGGCTGCTGGATTTTGACCCCATGCTCAATCATTTGATGCAGTTATTAGACTAACTTATAGGAGTTTCTGTGGGGAGACATCTCACTGCTCTCTCCTGCGCTGTGACTTGTTAGGCTTCTTTCCACCATTAATTAAGCAGCAGTGACTTCTCTCTTCCTCTGCCAAGGGAGTCCAGATCAGTGTCTGCTGTTCCAACGCAGAGAAACAGAACAGGCAAACGTGGAAGAGGAAATCAGGGTTAGGCTTAAGCCAGGGCAATGCATCAGTGTTTCCACAGGCCAGGGACACACTTGTAAAGTATCTCAGAACAGGAATGTTGCTAGAAAGGTTTTTCTTCATATGCTGCTTATGTGTTTATGGGACTATTCATTTCCCCAAAGTGCTACAATTTTTCATGCACTCTTTTGATTTTTGCTGATTTGTAAACAGTGAAATATCGAATGAATAAATGAGAGATTTTGTGGCTGGTCTTTGATTGTGGTCCAGATGAGCTTTGCAGATTATTTGTTGTCTCCACTGCTCCAAATCAGCCATCAGAATGAATTTCATTCATTGAGATGGAGTAAATGAAATCTGGTCAACAGATTTCATGCCATTGTCACAATAATCCTACAAATTACTTATGGTTTTCCACAGATTGAGGAAAATGGGCATCTGCACTCATGATAGAGAGACTGGGCGTGCAATGTCAGGTTTAAATGTTAAACCTGTTGTTTGATTTCAGTTGCTTTTGAGGATGAAATATTACCTACAGTTTGACCAACTGCAGATCAGAACATGCATAATCTCCGATTTGACTGAACGGCGCTTAATTCTTACCACCCTAAATGGATATCAGCTTGTGATTTAGAACGTCTTAATGGGCCTGAATAATGGACCAAGTTTTCTGATATTTTGCCGACACTGGGGCAGCGATTGGGTAACCATGCTATGACATGGCTATAACATGCAAATAAGTTGTCTACAGAAAGCTGACCATAGACATGGGGAAAATGCTGTTGGTGAATATTTTTGAATTGTAGAAACATTGAAAAAACAAAACCAGTAACCAACTGACATAACTGTCACCTCTAAGTATTTGTGGTGAGCAGTTAAAAGAACTCAATCTGTCATGTATTTATATAAAAAAATATATAATTTGTTTGTTTTGAGCAAAATTACTTGTCTGCTGTACTTGTTTTTTGTGTTAATGTATCAGTATCTTATGGAACATTGAGACAGATGAGTGAATGTGGGTTTGCTTGCTCCATAAATATATTTTCAGGTGATTTCTGCTTGATATTCCCACAAATAAAAATGTTGAGGTTTGATAGTGGATGAAGGAGTAATGGCATGGTTTGCCCTTTGCACATTCCATTGATGTATAGGTCTTTTTATGTAAGCAACGGTTTCTGAATGTATATTTCTACACTCACAGTTGCACATGCATTCTTTTATGTAAGCAACGGTTTCTGAATGTATATTTCTACACTCACAGTTGCACATGCATTCTTTTACACACTAAGTACAGTTGTTCAGACATTTGCGCTCTGTCACTCTTTCTGTTCTTCTGCCCATTCACATGCATACTTTCTCGCCCTGCTCCAAGCTAGTTAGCTCTCTCTGTGTCTCTGCAGAGGGATTACGGTGTCCTGTGTGATTATCTGTCTAATAATAGCTTCCTTTAAGGCTGTTCACATGCTCTAATGGCAGCAGAACTGCTGGATCCCGAAGCCCCAGGCGCTACAACCCAAGTCAACCCTGATTTGTGTAGCCAGTAATTATAGTAATGAACCACAGCATACTGTACGGTACTATGCTGAGTGGAAGGACCCCACCAGCCACACCATAGAGGGCGAGATCATATATTAAGCAACCATTTGTATACTCTGTTGCAACGTTACAAGAGCCCACATAACTATGCGTAAAGTTCCAGATAAACTTTATCAGACACTGCACCGCCTTCTGCTTTAAGGCAAACGTCTCTTAAACCATGTATCCGACACATGGAGACAAAGAAAAAGCAGTTTACTCAGGCTATATATTTTTTATGTTGTCTTCTGCACAGCTTCACATATTTCATACATGAACTCATCAACTCACATGTACAGTTTACACTTCCATTTAAACGTGTGTGATCATTTTGACTCAATAAAAACCTAAATTATCCAAATTTAAGATGGTTTCTTTTTAAAAATTTACATTTTGACCATCAAATCATAGTGTGAAACAAGATGCAGAACACCACCACACCAAGTGAATATACACAAATAGATCATGTCATTTAAACCACAAGCTTAGTAATGTGATGGGTCCTGCCTCACTATTCCATAACCCAAATGACTTATTTGGCATGGATTATGTCGCTTTGGTTGGAGCTCTGTTAGCATCTGTAACAATCACATGCATACCAGCAAGTGAACCAGCAAAAGATTGCATTGTAACGAAAAGCTCAGTGACTTTTAGTTTTCATTGAGTACATTTATTTTTGTAATTGCTACTTTATCTTATATCACTATCAGAGCATTTTACAACAAACAGGCCTGTTTAGCTTTGAGAGTCGCTGTTGTTGGTGCAAAAATCAGAATTTTGGTTGAGGTATATGCTCACCTTTGTTGTTTTTTCCCCCTAAATATTTAACAATACCCGAGTACAACATTCCATGCCAGGAAATACAATACTGCAACACGAACTGTGGAGGTTTGACAGTGTTTAAAGCCAGATTGTTAATTCCTGCAACATATGAGCAATAACGCATACACTTATATCACAATTAGGGATGTCCCGATCAGGTTTTTTTTTTGCCTCCGAGTCATTTGATTTTGAGTATCTGGCGATACCGAGTCCCGATCCGATACTTCTACAGTACATTAAAAAAATGAAGAATGGTGCAGAAACAGATCCAGAATGTCCCTGATTTTTTATTTTCTTCACTTTATTTTATCATTTAACACTTCTGTGGTACCCCACCGAACAAAAAAACTAAAAAAGTATTCAAGTAATAAACAAATTCCTCACGATGTAGTTTAGTGCAACAATGTCTAATATAAAAACGAGCAGCAGCTCAACTTGAAATACCTAGCAGACATGTAAACAAATAAGCAAATACAAGTGCCATAGTGTTATAAAGCAAGGCCAGTAATGTGCTTCTCGGAACTGCCCTCCTAATTCTTACTCTCCTCCTCTGGCTTCAGAGAAGGAAATGTACGTTTTTCTTGATGAAAACCAACATCTCTACCTTGTCAGGTTTGAGTCTGAACCCGTTCTCATCAAGGATGTTAGCGATGTCCTTGCCACCTCTTGAAATCCCTAGTTTACATATCTCACAGTTTGCAATCGCAGACTGTTGGTCGTGATGTCCCTCTTAATTAACTTTAATAAAATTAAGTTTTGGCCAGTCGATGCGTTTCAAACATCTGGAGTAACATCTTGTTACGGGTAGCCAGACAGGCTGTGACACCACCACCAAGTAGCTAGCAGGCTTGCGCTAACAACCATGGTGTTAGGTGAACAACTTCATGAAGCCGTATGCGATGCGACTCAGATGGTTCATTGTAAAGTTGTACAGGGATGTTTATGTTTATTTTACTGTTTAAAAATGCTATAAGCAGCTCCCTACACTTGTTTTTTAGTTCTCAGTCAGTTCATTTTCTATTACTTCTTAATATAAAAATAGCATATATTCAAGTATTCTCATAGCAGGGAGTGATTTATTTTTTTATTGATAATTATGTATTTATATTATTATTTTATTTCCCGTTTTATTCTAAGTTATGTTTGGCTTTATTTTACAAATGCTGCTGGCAGCTCCCTGCACTTTTCATTTTTACAATTAAAAAGACTTAATGGATATGAAAGTTTGAGTCAATGTGTGCTATTTTTAATTTATCATGAATAATGTTTCTATTTATCGGTTGCACATATCGGTTATCGGCCTCCCATTTCCATAATTATCGGTATCGGTATCGGCCCTGAAAAAACCATATCGGTCGGGCCCTAATTTGCAATGCTGTGTTGTCCGTTCAAAGGTGGCACAGTCTTATTTTATGGAAGGGGATGAGACCTCTTGAATAGTAAAACAGACCATGCATACTTAGTGTATGACCCTGGTTTAGACTGTTTGAAATGGTTTATTTATTCACTTGGTGGCAGTTGTGAAGTTATCATCTTTAAAGAAGTTGCTAGTTTACACACAGATAAAGGGCAACATTACAGTATTGCTCTCTTGGAGTTGTGTGTTTGTCCCCCCTGATGAAATAAAGCTCAATTATGTCTTTGTTCGCCATCAACTGAGTGAAAAATCACCCAACTCTTTAGCTACCAGATCGTTAACTTTCTTTCCCCATCTTTTGTGTTACGCTTGATAAACTTGCTCTACCCTCACTGCCCATAACCAGTGTTTGTTGGCTGAAATCCGCCTACTTCAACTAGTGGAAATTACATTGATGGGTGGTGCTGAGAATAAGCAAATTGAGTTACAGTTGATAAACTGAAAACATTTAACAAGAATTCACACCTTTTTAAAAACACTGTTGTGTTACCCTTTGATTTTCTTGTCTTCATTATTCTATTTCTGACATTATATTGCTGACTTTTTTTCCTCAGTGCCTGTATGGAATGAGTAGAATGTATTTTGGCACATAGAATTTACTGCTGACCAAAGGACCACATTGTGTGCATGGTAAAGAAGAACTAGACAGGTATATAGTGAGGTACAATCCAACCAAGACTGTAGACTACCTGCATCTCAATATAAAGAAAATCGTTACTGCAAGAGTGTTCTTTCACCCAGCTAAGTTTGCAGAGCTGGGAGAAAAAGCCTGCGGAGTGCAGGACTCCTGCCAGTCAGTCCGACTTTGAGTATGCTTTTGACTGACCCAGTTTGAAGGAGCCCCAATAAACTGAACTGAAGCAGGAGTCTAGCAGGTCGTGAGTAACTAATGACATTAGGTCCAAAACATGCTCAGAAAAATCTCTTTAAATCTGCTTGATGAGATCTGCTGAGGGTTGTTTCCCTCGGACAGGAAACTGCACTTTCTCCTTGAACAATTAGAGTTCCAGCAAGACAATTTAAGCCACTATTACTTGAAAAGCATAATTGGATGTGATGTAGAAAAAAAATTAAAGGAATTTGAAGGAAAGCACCCAGTAGTCAGCATCATCTTGAAAAGATGAAGCTGGCTTCAAGCAATAGCTGGTTTTGTTACCTTTTAAGTTAATTTTGAATCAAGTCAAAAATGTTTTTCAAATTGAAACATTACTTAATTAATATTTTTTTTTTTTTTTTTTAGCGGGACATAAATACTAAAAAGCACATGGCCATCTTTTCATTTAGCATCAGATATTTAGACCTGAAGTAGATGTTGCCACACGGGTGAAGCTGATAAAACCAAATTCTGAAAGGTAAATACTGCTGTTTAGACTTGGAGAACAAATCTGAGGTTTTCCCAGTTTAGTAATACAATTTTTTTTTTTCAACCTTTATATTGTCATTTGGCAGTGTTTTTTTTTTATGTGTTTAAAGTGAAGCATAGTTTAAAAAGACAAGAACTTTGAAGTGTCATTTTGACTCTGGAGGTACTTCTGCTTATCTCTTTTATGATAATGGCCCAATCCTTCAGGTCTAAGTCATGTGATCTGGGAAGATTGTTGCTCTTTGAATAATGAGGTTGTTGTATTCATCTACCTTATTCAGGCAGGATTTGCATGGAAAATGAGTAGGTGAGAAGCAGGAAACTGACTTCTTTCATCTGTGGCTTGCGGTGGTAGAATCCATTGTTTTGTCTGTCAGCCTCCCACATCACACAAATGTTGACCTTTTTGGGGAAATACATTTTTATTAAATTATCGTACTTTGCGCTTCATCTTTTTCTTCCCCTCTGTGCTTTTGTTTGTGTTTGCAGACGTGCCGGCACCGGAGCAGCCGGAGCTGTTCCTGAAGAAGCTGCAGCAGTGCTGCACTGTCTTTGACTTCATGGACACGCTGTCGGACCTCAAGATGAAGGAGTATAAGCGCTCCACGCTCAATGAGCTGGTGGACTATGTGACCGTTAGCCGGGGCTATCTGACAGAGCAGGCCTACCCTGAGGTCGTCAAAATGGTAAGACAAATGGACAAACGCATGCATTTAACATATACAGTGTGCTTGCACCTGTGCTCATCATCATGATCCAGTTGGCAAATTGATCAAAATCCAGTGTCTCCACGACTTGTGACTCATAAAGAAAGCAGCATTTCCTTCATTGACAAACATGTCAGCAGTTCAAAGTTGCACATCAGGACCTCAGCTTCTGTCAGACGTCTTATTTTAATACATTTGTATTGAATACATTTGACCTAAACTGGTAAGAAAGTTTGTGTAGCAGAAGAACGAGGCTCATTCACCTACACTATTATTCCTCCGATTGATTCAGCACCACTTCAGCAATGGCCTCATGAATCGATAATTGCTTAAACGCCACAGGTACGATTGACTGCTCTTATATGTGCATTCAGACAGCTCCTCCTGTTCAGTTTGTATTTCTCGATCCCAGACAATATCACTCCATCTTTTTACAGCTCATCTGCCAGAACCACCTTCTCAATATGGTTTGCTTTTACCAGGAGCTATGTTACAAAACCGTCTTTTAAAAACAGTCAGATGCATTTGTATGGATAGAGTATTATTTAAACAAAACGTATATCATATAAAGTCTTAGACACCTAGTTTCCCTAAATGTGAATTTTTTTTGACTGCATCCACGACAGTTGGAGCTGGAGGGAGTCTGTTCTCAGGTTGCCTGACATGTTCACCTTCGTCCATCTGTCTCATTCAAAACAATACATTAGGACTACTGAAGGGAATTTCTTCTAATTTGATCCAAACATTCTCTCATCCTCAAAGATTATCACAACAGATTTTGACGGTAACAAAATAAGTTGCTGTGCCCTCACTTTCAGCCCGTTATCTGAACACCCTATCTTAAAAAAAAAATGTCTGGCAGGAATTTCATTATGTCTGAGACAAGCACCCACCCAACTATAATCTGCAATTATTCAAGTGTCTGGTTACAGTTACAAGCACACGCATTTAGAAGCTGAATAGAACATCTGCAATTGGTGAATTAGATGCAATTAAATGGAGTTAGAAGTAGAAAGGTCTAATGAAAGGCATGTTTTTTGCAGTCGTTGCCAGAGACTGGTGAATTGTAGGATTAGGAGAGATTAAATTCAATGTGTGTTGGTGTTTTCCCACCTCAGGCACACTTGTCGAATATCTAGCCGAACACTTGGGGGTTTGCACAGGTGTTTGTGATGGGACAGACCCGCAGCTGTATTGGAGCGAACAATCTTTTACAACAGATGTCATAAGTGCCTTGTTTTTTTATTTATTTATTTATTTATTTGTTTTTCGTTGCAGGTGTCTCACAACATATTCCGGACCCTTCCGCCCAGCGACAGTAATGAATTCGACCCTGAAGAGGATGAGCCCACACTCGAGGCCTCTTGGCCACACTTACAGGTAGACCAGTGTTTGTATGTGTGCGTGTTTTAGTAAAACAGTTCCTTTTTTTATTTTTTATTTTATTGTCATTTTACAGAGTTATTAGAGCATAAAAAGCCATTTCTTTGTTCAAAGTAGTTTTTTTTCCCCATCTGCCCAGCATGTCTGTGCAGTATCAGGCAAGTTGTTAAAAAGAACTGGTAAGAATATGTGGGTTTGATTTGTCTGCAGTAAAGATCAATCATTGTTGGCTTTATTGCGATTCAGTAAACACCATGCAGCCATTGCCCAGTACTCTGTTCCCCTTATGAATGCAAAAATCATTGAGTTGTGGGACATGTATTAATATTGATGGACTTGTGTTGACTGTGACAACAAGCCTTTGTATGGCTGCATGCAGTCACCAGCTGTTGTTTGTCAGGAAAGTTCTTCCACGTGGCTCCCTCTAAAAGCACAAATTGTAGAGTGAACATCTCTGTCTAAGTGCAAATTGAATTAATGGCATATGGAATGTTATTTGGTGAACTTGTGAGCTGTTTGCAGGCCCCTTTTTTACTCCGAGGCAAAACCAAGCAAACTGTTTCTCATTGCTTCCAGTCTCAATTTCTAATTCTCTCACTGAAGAATGTAGGGAATAATGTTTTCCAAAATCCTATAACATTGGTACTGTAGGTTCCATCGACCTGGACTAGCTCTAGGTGTATTGTGTCCCCTCCCCTTCCATCCACTGCCCTCCTTCTTATCTGGTTGCCTGCTACTCAGGACTCCTTTTAGGAATGAGATGCTGATGTCAGAAAGTTGTTTACAGGTGCAAACTGTCAGATTTTTTTTTTGGTGGGGGGGTCTTGCAACACGAAAACTCGTTTCAGCTCATGTCTGAAATGAGCAGTATTTACCTGCCAAGTTAAAGTGAATCTGATCTTCCAGCAAACAAGTGAACAAAATAAAGCAGATGATATCTGAAACGTGAACATAACAGTTTTGTTAACTCCATTCGTCCCTGTATTTTATTCCTCTCCCCAGTTGGTATACGAATTCTTCATTCGGTTCTTGGAGAGTCAGGAATTCCAGCCCAGCATTGCCAAAAAGTACATAGACCAGAAGTTTGTCCTACAGGTGAGTGACTTAACTCGTACATTATTTGCCATCTCAGCTTTTTCATCCCCCTTTTTCCTCCATGCTCTTTGTTCTGTATCTCTCTTTCATTAAGGTTAGATGGAAACAATCCTTCGTGCATCAGTCAGTTTTAACACTGAATAAGGAGCTTAATTCTACATCAAATATGTGTTGAACAGAGATAAATATAGTTTTGTTGTGATTGAAATGTGTCTGTTTTTCATGATGTTCCAGATCTGTCTGTTCCATCAGCTCTGCATCTGTTTTCTGTCGTTTTTCCTTCTCTGTGACATTACCTCTGTCTTTTCTTTCTCATCCCTGTCTGTCTTCCCTCTGTCCAGCTCTTGGAGTTGTTTGACAGCGAGGATCCACGAGAGAGAGACTATCTGAAGACAGTCTTGCATAGAATCTATGGCAAATTCCTGGGGCTGAGGGCTTTTATACGAAAACAGATCAATAATATTTTTCTACGGTGAGTGAAACACCGATGTCTGAAGAATTGTTATGCTGTAGTTTCCGTTCATCCCTATCTGCTGGTTAGGCTTTTATACCACACAAACCACAGGTTTCGGCCAGTATCAAAGCTTTAAAAGAATTTTCTGATCATAACCTGTTCTGCAGAGAGACGCAGGTTTTCTTGGGAACATATATGATATGCATTTACGTTGAATCGGAAAAGGCCACAAACAGAATAAATGCTGGAATCAAAACTAAAATAAACACCACTCCATATGTATTAAGATGTCATGATATGTAAATCAGGAACTGTGTACCAACCCATTCGCCACATTAACTTAAAAAAATGCAAACAAACACATTCCTGCAATCTCAAGATCTTTGTCCAAGAACGATTTTGAAACTACGGAAACAACACACCTGTCTTCTAATGGTAAAAAATTCAGTTATCATTTTTTAAATGGAACTTCTGAATGACTAAGTCTCTGATTTCTGAAGATTTCAATGTTGTTATAGAGCTACGTTCATATTTAGTTGTAGAGTCAGCCAGTTTCTACAGTTTAGTTGGTATATTCTGGCAAACTTGCCCTTTTTGTGACTTTTTTACAGCCTCTTTCGTGTCTTCTGTCTCACATCTCCTCTCTGTCTGCCCTACAGTTTTGTTTATGAGACGGAGCACTTCAACGGGGTGGCTGAGTTGCTGGAGATCTTGGGGAGGTATGTGAAGCCTGTGAGCCTCAGACATATGACATTTTACTCGATCACAGCTGGTGATCTGTAAAAGCACCAGAGGAACTGAACTCTGCTACTGCTTTCCGTTAGCTGTTAATGCTCTGGTAGGGATATTTTTTGGTTTTACAACTTTTAACTTTATAGCTTTACAACTATAGATGAACTCATTTGAATCCTTTCCTCAGTTAGATAGTTTCTTTTCTTTTTCAATAATGAAAAAAGATTCAACTTTTGGGTCCTTTGACATACAGACACGTCAGATTTACTAATATGTATCCACATGATCTCCTCAGAATTACTTCTTTGTTCTATAATAAATTATGAGGCCAGATTAGCTTTTCCGGAAATATGAACGCATTCTTAGTACAACTTGAAACACAAGCACGGCAGTTAACTTCTTGTCTAGAAGTTAGGAGGGTCATGCTATCTTTTCTTTTTTACAGTCTTATGTCCCTCGGTATAAACCTAAACTCACTGTTTTTGGTCAAAATAACAAAATAATTGACCAAAATACAAATAGAAATAAACAACAAAGTGTTGTTCACAGTGAACTGCACTCTTAAAAGAAAATACAATTTTTTTTTTTTTTTTTTTTTTTTTTTTTTTAAAAGATGGAAAGACAAGATAAAAATCACTCCACAGCTAATGAAATTGAAAGTCCTCTTTCTGCAGAGGCACAGAGTTAAAGGCAGAGGTTCAGAAACAAAGAAATGATAAACTAAGTTTACAGCAACATCTGAGGTTTAATATAGTGCACAAATGTCTTTCTAAGAAGTTTCTTTTATGTAAGCATGTACTTTGGTCAAAGTAAAACCATAAATGTTTTTTCTTTTGTAACATTTGTTGCAACAGATTAACTTGAAAAGTTACACAGTGGGGTTACATGGCACTGTAAAGAATCGGATTAATAGCTAAATTACAATAAGACTGAGTTATCAAGTTCATGTATACGCCTTTTTGTGACAAAAAAATTGGACCGGACCTGGTTACTCGCAGTCGGATTAAGTCCCCTAGATAACTCGGTTGAAAGTCACACTAAACCTGCATGTAGACGGTGAAGCACGTGCTGAATTGGACTTTGCGTTCATGCTTGAGATTTATTCCCGGGGTCGTGACCCGGAAGTCGAAGGAGACGATATTACTGTTGTTGTCGCCGCCGGCGGAAAGAAACAAACACTGCAATGGAGAATGCGACGTTGTGCATCACGTTTGTGCAATAAGCATGTTTATCAAAATGTAGAGGGACGTAGCTTCATCTTGCTCTTCGTTCGACATCTTTCTCCAATGCCTGAGTTTGTTGTTGGTGGGGAAGGGGTCAACCGGAAGTGGCTCTATCACCAAAAGTAGAAATGGGTACAGCGCCACCTATCGTATGACATGCTTTGTGCCAATGATTCCATTTATTCACCGCCATATATACTTGGATAATTGCCCTTGCCCAAATAAGGAGCCTAATCCAACTATAGCTATAATAGAATTAATCTCATCATGTAGACCCACTGACAGATTCAGTTTGTTATGTTTGTTTATGTAACATAAAACATGTGAGGGCAGCATTATTTGTGTGAATCTGGAGCCTTAAAGCTTCATCCGTTCTGTTTGTGCAGATCAGACTCTTTGCTTCACGACTCCTCGTCGCTGCGTTCCCCTTCTTGGTCGTCTCGTTGTCATTGATCTTCCGCTTGCTTTTCATATGATCTCAGTTCAGCTCTTTCAAGTTTTGCTGTTTTAATTTGTGTTTATATTTTTTCTCTTCCCTTTCTCCTGTTTTTTTTTTCTTAGTATAATCAATGGTTTTGCTCTGCCACTGAAAGCAGAGCATAAACAGTTTCTGGTCAAAGTGTTGATCCCCCTCCATACTGTCAGGAGTCTGTCCCTCTTCCATGCACAGGTAAGGTGGCTGCACGTGAAATAACTTTACAGAAGATTTACCTTCTGTTAATCTTTGGCAGAAGTCAGTAAATTTGTTTGTAAACACATTTTTTGTTGAACAGAGCTGCTGTCGTAAGCTTTGCTAACAGGTTAAACCGAGTTCTAAGAACATTTGTAACCCCTGGTCTCCTCTCCTCTTGCAGTTGGCATATTGCATTGTACAGTTCTTAGAGAAAGACCCAACATTAACAGAACCAGTAAGTATCAATACGCTCCTTGTTCTAAATACTATGTGTACTTATGTAGGTGTATGCACACATGGCAATAGTCTGACTGCCTTAATCTAAATAAGACTCTGGTTGTTCACATGAGTTGCAAGTAAGATATTTCATTTATATTCTGATTTATGTTGCAGAGCATGGTCCTGTTAATGTTTTATGCTGACATTGCATTCTGTGGAGTTGGGTGTGAACATGCAGCAACCAAAGTCTTGGTTTTATCCATATCCCTTAAAGGGATAATCCGGAGTAAAATGCACTTTAGGTCAATTTACGGGATGTTGGGAGTACATACGTTGAGTTAACATCAAAATCATTTAATTCTGATGTGTTTTGAGAATTTTGATTTGACCGTTTTCAGCCAAAAGTCGTTAGCCTATTTTTATACCTCTTCTACAGCTCCAAACAACATAACACTTACGTGGTAGTGAGTAGAGGGTCCCTAAAGTCAAACAGAAGTGTCCCGAGGTCTTCATGTGGTCGGATAGAGAGTCCAGAATGAATTTAATCAAGCCAGTATCTTTCTGGAAATGCTCCTGCTCCAGCTGGCATCTTCAGCGTAAAGTCCGTATAGTAGAGAGCCGAGTGTGGAGTAACACGCTCTGGAAATTCACAATTTCGTTGCCGTTTTTTTTTACAAACATAGTCCAGTATTTCTTTCGAAAGCCAGGATAGGAACAAACACGCACCATAACTCCAAAAGTTTGCTCCGCTGTTTGTTCAACAATCTGCTCACACACCTCTCCTTCTTCTGTGATGGTCACAGGAGGCTAGGTCACGCGAGACGTAAGGTCACGTGACATTTTATAAAATTCCAACCTGTTAGTAAGCTAGGCTTTGCTGTCGCATACAACTTCATTTCACTTTCGAAAGAAATACTGGACTATGTTTGTAAAAAAAAAAAAACGGCAACGAAATTGTGAATTTCCAGAGCGTGTTACTCCACACTCGGCTCTCTACTATACTGACTTTACGCTGAAGATGCCAGCTGCAGCAGCAACATTTCCGGAAAGATACTGGCTTGATTAAATTCATTCTGGACTCTCTATCCGACCACATGAAGACCTCGGGACACTTCTGTTTGGATTTAGGGACCCTCTACTCACTACCACGTAAGTGTTATGTTGTTTGGAGCTGTAGAAGAGGTATAAAAATAGCGTTTTGTAGCGGCGATACCATATGCCCCACTCTCCTCCAGGCTAACGACTTTTGGCTGAAAACGGTCAAATCAAAATTCTCAAAACACATCAGAATTAAATGATTTTGATGTCAACTTCAACGTATGTACTCCCAACATCCCGTAAATTGACCTAAAGTGCATTTTACTCCGGATTATCCCTTTAAGGGATAGAGCCTTTGCCTAATTGAGTTCCTCTTTTTCCCCAAAAGCGTATTCTTCGTGTTCTGCCCAAAGTTGCAGAGCCTAAAGCATAAATTGTGAAGCGTTTGAGTCCCAAGATGTCTTGAAAACTTTTGATAGATTAAAGTACATGCATGTCGACATAATGCAGATGTAGACATGTAATGTAATTGTATTGCTCCTAATAAGACCTTACTAAGGTGAGGGTAAACATGCTGTTTACATAGCGTTGTGAGGTGTAAACTGGGTTGACCATGGAATATTGGAATATTTACATGTAAACATGTTCTCTACCCTCAGATCATTCTGCAGTGTTGTGTACTTATACAAAATGTTAAATAGATTTCAGATAAATTCGTTGTTCAAAGTTTGACCACAAATTTCAAAGTTGAAATGAAAGTGATGATTGATGGTTCCATTTACTGGTTTTCCCAGTCTGGATCTCACAACGAGATGCTAAAGCCCATGTTGCCACAGATGAACACAGCGTGTGTGATTGAGAAAAAGAATACTGCATCGGCCAGAACACTATACAGACAACAAGTGCCGTTTGAGTGTTAAGTGCTTTGGGTTAGACGTGTTGTCTCAAAAGGAGGTGGCAGTCTCACCCGTCTTCTCCCTCTTCCTCTTAAGGTTATCAGAGGCTTACTGAAGTTCTGGCCGAAAACCTGCAGTCAAAAAGAGGTGACGCTCGATATTTCTTTCCACTTGAAGTGTGTGTAGATACTGTGTGTTTTTGTGTGTATAGTAACATTTTCCCTCTGACGCGGTGCCTCAGGTGATGTTTCTAGGAGAGCTGGAGGAGATCCTGGACGTTATTGAACCCACACAGTTTGTCAAGATCCAGGAGCCTCTTTTCAAACAGATCTCCAGATGCGTTTCCAGCCCACACTTCCAGGTCAGTGAAAAAGCGTTTCTGTGTGGACTGACTGAGGTTAACGGGAACGCTCCTAAGAGCACAGAGAAGTGGCTCAGCTCGTGTTGGTCTTTCTCGTCACAGGTTGCAGAGCGAGCTCTGTACTACTGGAACAATGAATACATCATGAGTCTGATCGAGGAGAACTCGAGTGTCATTCTGCCCATCATGTTCGCCAGTCTCTACAGGATCTCCAAAGAGCACTGGAACCCGTGAGTAGCTTTAAAAATGCAAGCACAACTGCAGCTCTGTATAACTCCAATATCAATATTTCGTCACGTTTAACGAGAAATGTGTCGATTTTTCTTTTTTTTTTTTTTTTTGTGAGCTGAACCCTAATCCTGCATGATTATTATACACAACCAATCATGGATGTTGCTTTTGGTTCATAAATGTTTTGATTTTTTTTCAAAAATAAATGATGTAAAATGCATCCATATCTGACACAAAATTAGTAAAGCAGAAATAAATTCAAGTAATATTCAAATTCAAAGTCACCAAATAATTGAAAGAAGTATCAAATCGCAGACAAACGAGCTGTGCTCTTTGCTCTCTGATGCCGTCTGCGTAACAGCCGGATTGAAAGATCAGCCGAGTTTATTTTAACTGAAGCAAAGTGCTTTGATGTGAAATCTTAAACACAAAGTGTGTTTATTAGACATTTTTGTTATTGTTAAATTTTGGAGCTTACATATTCACGGTGTCATCATACATCTGTGTTGTGTGTGCCGCTCTGGAACCTCTGATGTGCTACAGACTTAGCTGGTGTGTTGCCTGGGATGCGGTGGTGCTGAACTGCGGCTTCACTTTTCACCGTTTGTTCTCATTATTCGTCTGCGGTTAAAGTAGACGGACCGGGTTCTGCTAATTCTGGCATCCACTGAAAATGCATTTCCAAAGTACAGGCAGAACAGGTAGCTAGCTAGTTGCTCTAAAAATCCTGAGCAGAAAATCAATTTAAAAACAGTGTAATAGTTTTATTTATTTCTTTTTTTTTTTTTTTTTTTTTTTTATCATTTAAGTAACAACTGTCAACAGCAGCAGGTGACTGGATAAGAAATATTCCTTTATCATCTTAAAGTGTCAGTTGTGAACTCTGTCTGTTTTCCCTCCTCTCAGGGCAATTGTGGCGCTGGTATACAATGTACTGAAGGCCTTCATGGAGATGAACAGTACCTTATTTGATGAACTCACAGCCACTTACAAGTCAGATCGCCAGCGGTAAGGAGCTGTTTGCCTTCATGTCTCAGCACCCACGTAGGACTCATGAATATAGTTCTAGCTCCACAAAATTCAGGAACATACATCCCCCCTTAAATATCAAGGGAATATTTGAATTATTGATTGATAAAAGCGGTGAGCACCATCGCCTCACAGCGAGAGGTTTTTGGGGCCCTTTCTGTGTAGAGTTTGCATGTTCTCCCCGTGTATGCATGGGTTCTCTCCGGGTTCTCCGGCTTCCTCACACCGTGCAGGTTAGGTTCATCAGCGACTCTAAATTGACCCTAGGTCAATTGTTTGTCTCTTTGTCTCTATGATGGACTGGGGACCTGTCCAGGGTGTACACGCCCAATGACAGCCGGGATAAGCTCCAGCCCCCCACTGAAAAGAATAAAACAACAAATTTGAAGTAAATTCCATAGAAAAACTACAACATATGGGACATATCACCTTTTCCTTTAGCCTTAACTTTATTTAAAGCACACGAAAGCTTTGCACTCAACAACTAGCAGGTCAAAGTTGCAGCTGGGTAGATTTCTCTTTAACCAAAGTACGACTGACCCAGGTGTTCGAATGAAACCTGTCTGATCAACCGATCGCCTTGTAATTCTTTTCACATTCAGATTTGATGTAGCCACACACAAAATTCGCAGCTTGGTGTGCGGACAGCACACCAAGCATGGAGTCACAATTAGGAACATTTTCAGTACAGTGGTGTCAACAAACAAATCTATGAATCGAGATTTGATTTATTTTGTCATTTAGTCATTATTTGTAAAGAAAAAATCTTAAAAACTTGTAACTTAAAAACTCCAAAAAAAAAAAGTTGGTAAATCTCAAATTTACAGTTTCATTAATTGAGCTAAAATTGTTAAAAAATCATTTCAATGAGGCATGAAGTCTCAGAACTGCACAAAGACAGACTTCCTTTCTTTCTCTGTGCTCTGAGGAAACGGCCATCGTGTTCAAATAACCTTTATCGAACTGTCAGTTGACCAATCAAGAGACGGTTGGCGCTTTATTTCACTGTGAAGGCTGGTCCGTGGACCTGTGTGGTGTGAGCTGAGAAGCAGATTAAAACTTTCAGTGTGCGTTTACACATTTAACAAGATGAATGAAAATGACATTAAAGGCCACTAACACGCTGAAGCTAAGAGACAACAGCTGGTGTAGGGACGGAGTTCATGCCAGAATGTTTGTTCTCCATCTTTGGATCACAGAGATGAGCGTTCCCGGTTTTTGGCCTCGGTCGTTAAACACTTGTCTTCCATGTTGTTGTATATCAGTGAGAAGAAGAAGGAGAAGGAGCGGGAGGAGCTGTGGAAGAAGCTGGAGGACCTGGAGCTGAAGCGGGGCCTTAGGAGCGACGGGATCATCCCAACTTAACGAAGACAGTGCTGCGCTCCCCTCTGCCCATTCCCTTCCTCCTCTCCCCATCCAACTTCCCCTTCTCCCCCCTCCTGACCCCCAACTTCCCCGCCCTTGCCCTCCACCTCAGCCATGTCTGCCCAGAGCACCTGACACAGGCCGTCGTCTCTGGATTGACACAGAGCGCCCGCTGGTTTCTTAATTGTTTTTTTGTTTTTTTTTCCTTGTTTATTTTTTTTCTTCTGTGTTTGTGCAACTTACTTTACAGTAGATTCATCACGTCTGTTTTCATTATTTCAACAGAACTGTAAATAATTATTTTTCTTTTTTCTTTTTTTTTTCCCTTAAACTGATATTATTGCAAACAGAAAAAAAAACGAAAACAATAATAATAAAAAAAGAAAAAAAAATAGAAAATGAGAAATGACTTGTGTGGGAGGGGGATTTCAACAAAAAAATTTTGGACTGTAGGACATGAAATGAACTCTTGACAAAGTAAAAACACAAAAAGAGAAGATGGATTGATTTATATCTCTTCATCCCGCTCCTCTTCTTCAGTCCCACATGTCATTTTTATTTTCCTGGTTCTCCTCTTTGCTTTTCCTCTTGTTGCCTCCATCTTTCGCCTTCCTTTTTGTCACATGTTCCCTTACATGGGATGCCCAAAATGATTATTATCACCCCCCTCCCCTCCCCAAAGATTCCTGAAGGATACCTCCAGCCAACCCTCTGGTCTCACCCACCTGTCTACAGGTTGCCCTCCTGTTTTAAGCCGGCAATAAACCGTACAAACAGGGACTTTCTCAATACTTACAAACCATCGAGTCCGAGTGTGTTTACATGCGTGTTCATGGAATGCAGGGGAGAAACTGTTGGCTCAGTTATTACTGCTTCTTCTCAGTATTCTCATACAAAGTACTAAAATATATACAGCATATATATATTTTCATACCTGAATGAGTAACAGGTGAATTAATGCATAAATATGAGTGTAGCTCTGCCTATGTTTAGAGGATGCCTCAAGTCTTAATAGGTTAATGTCTATATTTAAAGGGGGAAAACAATAGTTCACTCTGTTATGCATTTATTTACCACATTCCCAGAGTCCAGTTTGATATCGCACTATTTGCTGTGGCTGCATCACAGTAAAAAAACCAACAACAATGTTTTACCATGTTGTTGCTGTCCTTTTATCTTTGAACCAGCAGCAGCTCTGATTTAGCTGTATGAAAGTCTTCAGTGCAGGTTGGATAATCATTCCCTTTGAATACAAAGGTTTTTTTTGTTTGGTTTTTTTCTTGTTTTTTTTTTTTCCCACTTAAATTAAATCAAAAATACTGTCACACCTGGTGTTGAATAATCACAATGTATCATTGATGTAACCCCTATTTCTTTTCCTTTGCTTTGCTGCTATCAGTGATGATAACAGCAGCAGGGATGGTGATGGACAGAAGAAAAAAAAAAAAGAAAAGGCACACAACTTAAAAATCAAACTTAAATTTGCCAGAGTGATATAAATAATCTATAGATACGAGTAACTGGTGTCCGATAGCGTAAACTGTATGTATTGAATACACTAATTTGCAATTTTAAGCAAACATTCTGAACAGAATTTAGCCTGTTGTACCGCTGGTTATTGTTTCAACCTTTTCTGTGATACTTGTAGTTTTAAAATGAAGCGTTGTTGTCCAGTATTTCACTTCCTGAATATTTCAGATCTTTTCGAACAGCCTGTATCTCCTTTGTTTTCCCCATCACCCTTTTGCGTCGGCTCACAAAGGCCGCATGGAATCCAAAAAAATACATGTAAACGAGAAATGGTTTGAATAAGAACAGTTTGCATGTAAACACACTCCATTTTATTTCCACCTGCTCCAAAGACATTTGTTTTTTTTAATGTGTCTTTATATTCCTCCATCTATTTTTTTTTTTCTCTGGCTGACCTTTGACCTCCCTCTCTCCCTCCAACTATACCAAGTATTGTTGGTAACAGTCTGGCACTGGTACCGTCCTGCCATAACTTAAAATTATTATTATTATTTTTTTAAAACTTACATTTTTCAGAGGAGCACCAAAATCTTCCTCTTCTTGTGAAAAACCAGCGCCCTGTTATTCTTCACATCCACCTCCCCACCTCCACCCCCCTTTTGACCACGGGGGGAGGCGCTGCGTTGACTTCACAGTATTACATCAATGGCGACAAAAGGCGACCCTGTACATTGTTATTGAATGCAGTACTCTGATAATCTTGTATCTTGTAGTAATTTAGCCTATGTTTTTTGCTTAGGAAACTGTGGAGAGGAGTATCCGGTATATAAAGAGGTATTATGGAACAAGACTTCCTGGTATTTATGATAGTGCTTTCCCCACTTTTAGTCTGTTTTTTTCTTCTGTCTCACTCCTCTTGGTTTTTATCTTATTTTGGATATTTTGATGAAGTTTCTTTTGAATATAATTTTTTTTTTTTTTTTTTAGTTGGGGAGGTTAGGGTCAGGTAAGGGCAGGTAGACAGCAGGCCAGGCGAGGACCAGGGGGGGAGAGTAGAGGGAAGGCAAGGAGGAGACCACTTTGTCCTGTTGGGAGTATTTTGAAAGTGAACCTCCTCTCCCTCCTCCCTTGCAAGAATTAATGTGTGCTTTAGAATGGCCCAGATATAACATGATTTAAAAGCTGAAAAAAAAAAGATAAAAAGGGTTGGAGAAATACAAATGTTTAATTATTTTAAAAAAAAAAATAAAGAGATATTAAATTAAACCTGTTTTGTGATAAAGCCCAGATGCTGATTTTCTTTATTTACTGGGTTGACAGGGTGGGGTGTATGAATTTATGCGAGATTTATTTATTTACTTCCTCTTACTTTATCACTGGACTTTTATAGAAAAGCTAATAGAACAAAAATATGAGTAAAATAGAGTCTTGTCCAGGGGTTGACCAAAGAAATAATAAATAGAATAAATGTCACCTATTTTTGGTTTCAGTGAAAACCAAAAAATAATGTTTGGGGATATGTAATCTTTTTCTTTCTTTCTTTTTTCCTTTTTTCTTTTTTAAATTGCTCTTCTGACAGGTAGAAAATATTTGTTTTCAGATTCTCAGTTATTTTCAGGACAACAATGAAAAAGCCATTTGTCACTCAACAAATCAACTTTGATTTTCTTGAACCCTTGAAAACCTGATGTAAGATGCACGTATCCCAGTACCTCTGTTAAAGGGCCATTTTTGGTCTTGATGGTTTAACTTATATCCTCTACCTTTGATTTAACTGACTAACCAGAACCTTGTCGATTGATTTGTTTGACCCAAGCGGCCACTGTTGACCAGTTAAAAATGCCTGTGCTTCTAGTTTCTAGCATAACACATTGCTTAGATTCTGTTTATTGGCAGCATCGCTAAATGGAAGCTTCAGAGGTGGTTTTTGGAGGGCAGAGCGTGCCACTTTTAACACTGCAAACTGTCAGATGTTTCCAAAGTAGGATCCGGGAGCACAAAAAAAGTGAGGGCACCATTGGAAGAAGAGCTTTCTTCAACAAAAAAAAAGCGGCTTCATCACAGACGCTAAACTGATCAAGTGATTGTTGCAAAACTCCAATTAACAAAGGTCCCATCTATAAATAAAGCGAGGCCACTTTGTGCTCTCAGAGAACTGGACTCTCAAAGCCACTTCTCAGGGGTTGAAACAAGGCCATAGAAGTGGGCTTGGACACGCTTTCATTTCACCGTGGACGATGTATATAAAATTAGGGGGGTAAAGTCCTTTCTACAATATGGATGAGTCGCATTTAGAAATTTGCGGCAGCAACAGAGGGGTGCCCACAAAAAGACCAAGAGATCAAATCCACAGTGGGACATTGTGCACGACTGATCTGTTGCACCTGCATCAACCCTGATCAAGGTCAAGTTGCTCTCAATTACCCAGAGACGTGCTCCATCCTTTGTGGAGAAGGATTCGTGCCACAGAAAGATAATGAGCTGAAATACTTCAAAGCTTTGAGGCGCTACTTAAAAACCGAGACGCTGACTTTCCTCCTCAACCATCATGGAGCTCTTGAAAGCTGAGACAGACAAATATTCCTGACATGACAAGAACCTTTTTCAAACGGAGGCAGATTTTTTTTAAGTATTATTATTATTATTTTTTTTTTTTTAAAAACTGGGGAAGTCTATGCTACGAAGGAATATTAAGGTCACTGAGGAAAATGTTATTTTGTTTGTTTGTTTTTTAAATATCCTATTACAAGAATGAAGTAAAATCGAGAATAAAGTTGAGAACAAACCCTGATCTGTCAGATCAAATTTGGAGGGCGACAGCATGCATGTAAGAATGTGGCTGTGTCTTCCCAGTTTGTGTGGTTTCTATCTGAACAGATGGAAGGCATTAAATATTTGAATTAAAACATAAACACACTGTAGTAATACTTCAAAAAGAAAGACATTTTTCTTTTCACTAACACCTATTCTGAAATGGAACATCACCAGCTCGGCTACACAAGGTTTTTTCTAGACGAATGATAGCTGTATGCTGGATTGGTTTCATTTTAGGGATTCTATTTTAATCTTGAAATGTCCTTTTTTTTTTTTTCCTCGACATTTTGACTTTAACCTTTAAGCTAAATGCCAACTTTATTTTCATTATTTTGACTTTGTCATGAAATAGTGTTTCGTCCTTTTTCTCAAAATCTCGACTTTATTCTCCACAAGTTGACTTCAACCTGGAAATTTGAGTTAAAAGGAAATAAACTGCCTCCACCTCCTGTTTTTTCCTTTGTGTAGCACTAATATTCTGTCATACCACGCAGCAGCAGAATAGCATCTCCATGTCTACACAAGGCCAACTCAAAAAATGACTTGCAGTTAATCCCATGGATATTTCTTGAAGCCTACTAGTTCCCATTGAAAATCTATTCACAATTGTACACCATTTAAAAAAAAAAATTGTTTTAGCCTCCCCTCAGTAATATAAATGAAGTGAAGAAGAAAAATAGAAACAAAGTGCACATCCACCGCACGATATGCAGGCCCCAACGTTTATTATTTGACGATTGAATTGGCATCGATTACAGCAAGGTTTAACTAATAATGTACTATTACAACAGTACAATGTACAACAGACATCCATCTTCTATGTCCACTTAATCCAACTCAGGTTCGCAGAGGGGCTGGAGCCCACCCCAGCTGTCATTGGGCAAGAGGCAGGGTACAGTCCATCACAGGGCCACACGGAGACAAACGAGACACACAGCCGTGTGCGCTCACACTCACTCCTAGGGACAATTTGGAGCCACCAATGAACCTAACATGCGTATTTTTGGGCAGTGTGAGGAAGCCGGAGCATACACAGGGAAAACATGCAAACTCCACAGAAAAAAAGGTCTCAGCTGGGATTGGAACCAGGAACCCTCTTGCTGTGAGGCAACGGTGCTGACCACCACACTGCTGTGCAGCTCCCTCAACAGACATACATTTGGTATTAGTTGTATTTGAAGAAATTGTTTTTAGTGTGCTGATTGCACAAATTGACATAAGATAAGTGGTATGTACTGCAGCGTGACGTTCGCCTGATTATGCTGTGAGAAGTGGCCATTCTCTGGTGTTTCAACTGACCGTGCGCGGATACTGAGCCGTTACTGAGAGAGTTTTTTTGGTTTTTTTTAATCAGTCTTTGCCATAAACAAGAGTAGCATGAAAAATACTATTATCTTTGCTGAAGGGTCAGTTAGTTTGAACAGTGTGAGAGAGAAAAGAAATGACGTGTGTCAGCCCACATACTGGCATTTAATCAATTAACAACTTTTTCAAAGGAACCCTTAGTGTTATCTTTTTTTGCCTGGGGTAAAAAGCATTCAATTTTGATCACATTTAGAAACATTGCATGGGAATTTCAAACTAGAAAGAAATCTGAGACACTTAGATTAATGATAACATGAAAACCTCTGTTAGCTGGGCTGATCTCTTGCCATTGCAGTACATATGTCGGCCATGAGAGGTCAGCAGAGACCCACAGTTCAGGGTTTGTAGGAGGGTCCAGCTTGTGTGATTTACATTTAGGTTATCTTAGACTGAATTAACCACTGTATTAATTTTTCTTGACTGTATGGTTAGTGGCCCTAATTTATTACACTGAGGAGGTGTTCATTTGTCAGAGCTGGGGTAAAAACATAAAACAAGTCTCTATAACCCCCTTCTTTCACGGGTGTGATATTGTTAATACTGGGAATGCCTTGGAAGGTTGCAGAAAATTTACTCCACGCATTTGTTACTTTTAGGCTTTAACTGTTGGGATTTCTTTTCAATGGAATGTCCAAATATCACCCTGATAAAAAAAGCTTCCAAATGATCCAAAATGCTGAAGTGAGGGAGGAAAGATTATATTTCTCCAGTTTCAGGATTTATTTTTCATTGGCTTTCTGGTAAATCCACAAGTAGAATGCAAGGCAGAGCTTTCAGATATCAGGCTCCTCTGCTTGTTGAACCAGCTCCCAATATGAGTTCAGGATGAAAGAAACCTGTAAGATTAATCTAAAAACTTTCCTTTTTGAAAGAAGTGGTGGTTTTGGTGATTCCTGCTTAGGACCAGGCTGCTGTGGGACCTCCGAGTATCTCTTGCTCCGGAGCTGCATGATCGGTAGTTACTGCCCAGATCAAAAACAAGCTCTTTTCTCTCTCTGTCCTTTAATTTTTGTTCTGTCTCTCCCCAACAGTTAAAGCAGATGACTGTTCTCTATTGGGGGTTTCTTCCAGGCAAAAGATAGTTTTTCTGTCGTTAAGTGTTTGCCCAGGTTGAATTGTTGAATTGGCATAATATGAATAAAACAGAATTGAACTGAAATGATTATTGGGGAACAAAACATCTTATATGATACCATTAGTATTTAGTAGCATATTTTTAGCTGTGTACAAATGTAAACAAGGCAAAGGCTCCAATATATTTCTGTTTCATTTTATCCCAATGTGAGAGCCTCTGTTGTAGTTTTGCCTCACTCTTTCACCTCTGTTTCATGTGTCATGTTTTCCTCACTTAAGATTAACCCAGAAGGGCTCTGGTACAAAGTGCAATTAAGGATTTAGTTAGCTTTGTTAAGATGGCAAAGGAGACTCTCTTTTAACTAGCTGGATCACCTTGGTTACTTAGTCTGAACTTACTGATCTGGAAACAGTTAATGTTCAGTTTTTAATCATTTCAATAAATGATGTGGGGAAAAAAAAAAAGCTAAATTCTTTTTTCACTAATTCTTGTTCTGATGATATTCTAAACATCAGAATCGCACTGAAACAACGTTTACATTTTGTCAGACCGAAGTAGCCCATTGAACTTTGGGTGTTAGGAAGGGAGCAAATGACAAAGTGGTTGTGCCAGTGGAAGGACCTGGGATTGGTCCTGCTGTTATAGAAACGTCTCTCTTAATAAGAGGAGGTGTAGATAATTTACAGGAAAAAATATTGAAGGCATCCTTCATGATATGAATGTCTTGTGGTGCTTCCAGAACAAGATGCATGCTGCAGGGAGAATTGGAACCCATTAACCCTTAACCAAGGGTCCCAATATTCTTGGTCTCTCTTCAAAAAAGTGGGCATTAGTTTTAAAAATAACGGCAGTGGTTGTGATGAGAATTGGGTTTACGCAAACCCACAATTGTGAATGAATCATGAGACCTTATTTAGAGACAAGAGGTACTTCTAATTTTTAAGCCTTATTGAATTCTTTTTCCTCAATCCTGTCACTTGGAAACCAATCAAAGCACAATCGCATGCCACATGTCGTATTGGATTAGAGATCAGTTTTTTTTTGGTTTGGGGCATTTTTTTGCCTTGAATGGGCAGCTTAGTGGAGAGAGATGGGAAAGGGGGTAGAAAGATTGGAGGAAAGACATGTAGCAAAGATCAATTCATAGAGTTTATGATGACACTCTGGGATTTTGTCAAAAGTTGCCTTAATTACTCTCTCCTCATGTGTCTCCTGAGGATGTCCAAACTGAGGAATTAGAGGAAGAGAAAAATCTTTTCTTGCTTCGGAGGGTTGCTATCTGAGTGAAAGACCCTAGAAGTATCCAAGTGACATCCATGATACGAGCTGGCTGCATCCTCAAAATGTTACGGAAAGGAACTTGTCCAGTGAGGCAGAGCCTTATAAAAAGACACCACTCTGCGGTGAGGGTGAGCATGAGCAGGCATTTTCAATGTGATAACTGGTCCATTTAACGTTTTTCAGTGGTGTCTTACTGTATGTTCTCATTCATATTCTTATCCTTTCTTCTTTTATCTAGCCTTATCATAATTGAGCAGAGGGGTGATCTATCCAACCCTACATGGAAGTTAATGGGGTCTGCTCAGATATCTGAGCATTCGTGGCAGGTAGCAAATTAAAATGATAACATAAACACAATGAAGTCAGCGATTAAAACCTTAAGATGATCAAAGACTGGTGATTGATCAGCTGGATCCAGTTTCTGCATGTGACAGGAAATACTAAACATATAGTATGATGTGACCCTGATGTGAGAGCAGCATCTGATTCGAGGGGGGAACATGGTTTCAGGAAGCATGTATGTGTGTGCGCCCATGTAGTTGTTACATCCCTGCCCTTCTTTTGTTTTTATTTGCTCTTACTATCTTGATTATTGCAATGCTGTTCAGTATTAATACATATATATTCATATATACTGAAAATATCAGTATTATATTTTCAGTATAAATATAAAAAAACAGTATCTGTGCATTGATTTCAGTGATAACCGTAATTACACTATCATGTCTTTCTTTATGTGCAGTAACACACAACAGAGTATAGAGGCTCACTGTCTGTTATATCAGCTTAAATTATGGCAGAGGGTCAGTAACTTGTTCGCCAGTTGCAGGTGGGCACCCTTGTTGGAAGCTTCATTCTCTGGAAAATGGCAGCAAATGCAATCTGTTGGTTGATACTAAAGCTGTGGGATTTGCATTTAGAGTACATATAATGCCAATTCATTTGGACCTTGAGATCAAATGTCTCCATTACTTGCCACAGATAGTTCCACTTTAAGATGATCAAACGCCTTTACAGCGTCCACAGATAAAATTGCTGATGGTTCGTGGAAGGTTCCTGGCTTCTTGTATTACATGCAACAGCCTGCGTACATTATCTGCTTTTGTATTAAGCCCTGTTTTGTTGGGATCGACAAGTTTTTCAATGAAATGCTCTAAACACAGTGCCGAGATTTTGGAGAAAAGCTTTTTATCAGTCCCAAGGAGACTTATAGGTCGCTAATTTGAACAATCAGTAGGACCTTTGCCTTTTTTGGTAATGAGAGAAATTAGTGCAGGGTTTGTCTGTCCATGAAAAGTGCCCTTCTCTATTGCTGATGTTAAAGCTTGTAAGATTGTCGGTCCAAGTATATCAAATAACTGTAATAATAGTTCTGATGGAATTTCATCCAACCCTAGTGTTATTCCCTTTTTAACTCGATTCAATGCTGTTTTAAGTTCCTCGAGTGCTATTGGTTGGCCCAGTTCTCCTGCCTCCTCTGGGTCAAGAAGAGGCAGATCCAATTCTTTAAGGAATTCATGCCATCCTGCTATATCAGGATTGAAGGAGGACCTATACAGCTTTGAATAAAAAAATTTAAAGTGATGTTGGTATCTTTGGGGTTTGATGAAATACCATGCTCTGTACAAATACTCTTAATTGCAGCTTTGGACTCAATTTGTTTTAATTCAAGAGCAAACAATTTTGCTTGGTTTACAGCCATTAGAATAATAATGTAGACAATGTAATCATGTGTAGATCACCCGAGTTTTTGCCTCAGCAACCACTGTGGCTGCATTCTGCTCGGCCCATCGGTACCCATCAGCTGCTTCCAGAGTCCCACTGGCCGAAAAGGCCCGATAGGATTAATTCTTCAGCTTGACGGCTTCCCTCACCGCCGGTGTCCACCAGTGGGCACGACAGGCACCGACCACCTTACGGCCAAAGCTCCGGTCAACCGCCTCAACAATGGAGGCACGGAACATGGCCCATTCGGACTAAATGTCCCCCACCTCCCCCAGGACATGGTTGAAGCTCTCCCGGAGGTGGGGATTAAAGCTCCTTCTGACAGGGTATTCCACCAGATTCCCAACAGACCCTCACAATACGTTTGGGACTGCCAGGTCTGATCGGCATCCTCCCCCACCAGTGGAGCCAACTCATCACCAGGTGGTGATCAGTTGACAGCTCCGCCCCTCTCTTCACCGGGTGTCCAGGACATACGGCCGCAAGTCCGACGATACAACAACAAAGTCGATCATCGAGCTGCAGCCTAGGGTGTCCTGGTGCCAAGTGCACTGGTGGAAACCCTTATGCCTGGTGTTCATTGTGGACAATCCATGACGAGCCCAGAAGTCCAACAATATAATGCCACTCTGATTCAGATGGGGGGGGGGGGGGCATTCGTCCCAATCACGCCCCTCCAGGTCTCACTGTCATTGCCCACGTGAGCATTGAAGTCCCCCAGCAGGACGAGGGAGTCTCCCGGAGGAGCACTCTCCAGTGCCTCCTCCAGGGACTCCAAAAAGGGTGGGTACTCTGAACTGCTGTTTGGTGCGTAAGCACAAACAACAGTTAGGACCCGTCCCCCACCCGAAGGAGGAGGGAGGCTACCCTATCACCCACCGGGGTAAACCCCAATGTACAGGCACACGGCCGGGGGGCAATGAGTATGCCCACACCCGTTATGCGCTTCTCACCACGGGCAACTCCAGAGTGAAAGAGAGTCCAACCCCTCTCAAGGAGACTGGTTCCGGAACTCAAACAGTGCGTTGAGGTGAGTCCGACTATATCTACCTCTCAGCCACGAGGACCAGCTCAGGTTCCTTCCCCAACAGAGAGTTGACAGTCCACGTCCCAAGAGTCCAGCTTCAGTAGCCAAGGATCAGACCGCCAAGGTCTCCGCTTTCGGCTGCCACCCAACTCACACTGCACATGACCCCCTTCGCCCCTCCCACGGGTGGTGAGCCCGTTGGTAAGGGGACCCACGTCGTCTCTTGATGCTGTGCCCCATGGGTATAGGCCCGGCCACCAGGCGCTCGCTTTCTAGGATCTAGGATCTGTTTGCCTTGGGTGACCCTACCAGGGGCTTAAAGCCCCGGACAACATAGCTCCCAGAATCATTGGGACACACGAACCCCTCCACCACGATAAGGTGACAGCTCATGGGAGGGCTGTCAGAACAGTGAAGCCAATTTCACATGGAAATGTTCTGCAGTCAGCTCTGTAGTATTCCTACAGCAGGCGTCTTATAACCCCGACGTCAAAAGGCACAAGAGCCCAGTGGATAAACTTTATATTTTAGGGTAATGTTCCAGCAAGAGTTTGCAAAAGACTATGTATATAATGACCCGTCCTTTTTAAGGGTATGACTCCACTTTAAACTGATTTGGTGGTATGATTCTGTCAGATAAAGATGTGGTTTTGTTTGACAAACTTTCTCTCTCCCCAGCTTCGTTCAGCCTTTGCTATAGTAAGGAAAAGCCATTGGTCTCAACAGGTGCCCTCAGGGAGTGGGGGGCAGAGTGAGTGGTGGAGTAGTTTCTTAAGTCCCTACTACCAACTCTTGTGTTGGTAGTAAGGACTGAGTGTTGTTTCAATGTGAGTGCGAAGACAGCTGTTGTGCTTCAGCCTAGTCATAGTTTTGACCAAAGCATGTTTCATACAGTTTGATAAGATTTCAGGAAATTGTGTCAACTTATTTAAAAAAGGGTGTTATATGTCTTCTTTAAGCCACTGCTATTCAATGTGATTCACAAGGTAGAGTTGTTAATGTAAAGTTTAGGACATCCCTCTTAATAAGCGACAAAAGCCTTGGATGTGTTGCTACAGGAGTAAAATGAATATGAAACTATGGTTCTCATGCCTTTTTACGTCAGGCTGAGTCATGCTCACTTTCTCTCCGATTACACTTTTTCTCCAGTTTCTGCGGCTGCTCCACTAAAAAAGAAGAAAAATCTTTCCTCCCGTGTGTTTCTCTCTGTAATTCTTCTACCCCTTCTCTATTTCTGCCAAATCATTGCAGATGCAGCATCTTCTCCTCCTCCCATTTTGACTTTCTTGTCTCATTCTGACTATCTTTTTTGCCACCACTTTCTCTATATCTCTCAACTCCTTACCCTTTTTCTTCTTTCGCTTTCCTTTTCATAGTGCAATATGTCTGTTCCTCCATATTTTTTGGTTTTGTTTTGTTTTGTTTTTGACCCCCTCTCCTTCTCTTTTCTTTTCCCTTGCCTCTTGTCCTATGTCTGCCTCCTTCTTTCTGGATGTGTCTCTCCCTCCTGCACTTTAATCTCTGTGCAGTAACACATGTATGCATTGTAATGTAAGCCTATTATTCCTACGTTGCTTTGGGCTAATCTATGACATTTTGTGATTTTTGATGCATGACTTAAATCCTCATTAGCTCACTGTGATATGGAGATGGAATGCCTGTGAGGATTTTCCCATCAATATACAGTACTATTAGATAAAAGATTGTTTGTTAAGTATGTCAATTAGGTATGAAAAAATCATTTTGTGCTTGTTTGATGATAATGGAAATGAGATAAAAGTCTTTCTCTCATCAAACAAGACAGAAAGGTAAGGTGTGAAGCCTCCCACTCACCTGCCATAAATAATGCTTCTGGAGGAGCTATGAGCCTACACATATAGACATGAATGCACATTCTCTGTCGGTGTCGGTGTGGGGTTTAAACATGTGTATGAAACACATCTAACTGACTCCTGCTCCTCTGCGCTCTGACACACTGGCAGTACAGTGTTGTTTTGTAAATTTCCCTTGTTACTGTTTTTTTTTTTTTCATTTCTCATTTCTTTGGCATATGCTTCTTATTATTTTTGCCCTGAGGGAACAGTTTAATGTATTAAATTCTAACATTTGTTAAATTAAAATACAAAATATGTCACAACAAAATATGATTGAGGTAAAAGTTGAATCTGTGAAAAATTCCCTTTTATTTTACAATAACTGTATTCATTGTTGCCACCTTTCGCTTAAGCAACAGCAATAACTGAGGCCCAGGCAATCTATGTCACCATGTTTACGTCTGTCAATGTGCCCTATTATGAAGACAGCTGATCCACATCAATGACACTAATTCATCATCATTAAGCAATGACGAGGCTCCACCCAACAATGGCTATAAAAAGTGTAAGAGCAAAGATACCCCTTGAGTATACCAGAGGGGGGCCTTAAGAAGAGTCCCTAATGGACCACAACTGACCTCGGAACAGAAACAGTGAACCAAATAAACCAAACGACCAGCGCAGCAGATGAAGGATCAACACGATACAAGCTTAAAGGGATAGTGTGCCTCTTTTGACATGAAGCTGTATGACATCCCATATTAGCAATTTCATTTATGAACATTGACTTACCCCCCCCCACCCCCCGCTGCGTCCTGTGAGCCGAGTTCCAGGCGAGTTTTGGCGCTGACGAATGTAGTCCAGCTAGTTGGCTGGGGCTAAACAAATAAAGCGTCTTGCTTCTCAAAACAATATGTGTTCAAAAGAGTCATAGATTTGCATCACAAAATCGTTTTGCATGAAAAAGTCAGACCTCACATCGCTTGGCGCTATTTTTGTAAACCGTCCAATGTAAACCGTGCAGACCGAAGTGCAGACCGAGCAGTCCTCTGCTTCCGAGCAGTAAACACCGTAACAGGTGCAGCTATCGCTAGGTGGCTGGACGCTTTGATATCAAGGGAGGCAAAAATAGCGCCAAGCGATGTGAGGTCTGACTTTTTCATGCAAAACGATTTTGTGATGCAAAATGTATTACTCTTTTGAACACATATTGTTTTGTTTAGCCCCAGCCAACTAGCCGGACTACCTTCGTTAGCGACAAAACTCGCCTGGAACTCGGCTCACAGGATGCAGCGGGGGGTAAGTCAATGTTCATAAATGATATTGCTAATATGGGATGTCATACAGCTTCATGTCAAAAGAGGCGAACTATCCCTTTAAATGCTGTGTCTGTGGCCAGGAGAAGGTAACATCGGAGAGGAGGCTCAAGGTCCATCAGGGCAGGAAGAAGTGCCTGGCAGAGATTAGCAAGCACCACAGTCAACAGGGTATCAGAACCTCAGTCGAACCTTAACCGAGTGCAACTCCAGTGATTCTTGGAAGCCCAGAGCCTATCCAGCCACAGACAGCAGAAGAGAGGAAGAAAGCCTGATATCCAAAAGATGACGAAATAAAAAATGGGCAACCAATAACTCAGACCTTGTCCAGCGACTAGAATGTAAGAAAGGAGATGTGCAAATTAAGTTAGAAAAGATTGGGAGGATAATCTTTACCTTTGGTGCAGAGAGATTCGGGATGAGAAGCAAGAACTCAAGGACCCCGAAACAACCCACAGCGCAACCCGGATCCAGAAGGCAGCAACAGATCGATAGACTTGTGAAAGAACGAGGTACACAGATTGAAAGAAAGGGTCTTGAGGCACTGCGGTGTGATCTCAAGCAGCGTCTGGCAACACTGTGATGAGCAGAAAGCTTGTGAAAGCAACAGAAAAAGAAGGAGCGAACAAGGACAGCTATCTATGGAGATCATAGAGTTTGGCAAAGAAAAATCTTGGACCTACACAGTACCCATAAAGAACTCTGGAGCAGAATACACACCAAATGCTTAATGGTGATTACAGTACTGAGAAGCTTATCACTGTTTTTGATATTACCTGTGGAGAAATATTGAACTCTCTTGCTCCTTTGAAAAGGAAACGCGCTAAAGCACTTTATGAACACTCATTCTCTCAAACTTGCCTACAGATAAGCTGAGAGAAAATGGAAGAAATATAGACTCCACGTCTTCTTTGAAATTCTATGGGACTTGCTGTTTAATAATCAAAGAGCTGTGAAGAATGCAAAAACCGAGTTTTTATCCAATCTCATAGCTAATATTAGTCATAGGCCTCAGGATCTTTTTAATGTTTTTAACACTCTCATCAATCCTAGTGTCTTAGATTGGGTGGTACCATCAAATATGCTGTATGAGAACTGTGAATGTTTTGACAGACAAAGTTTCTGGTCTCCTACTCCTGGTATCACCGATACCTCTGCCTCCACTCTGTGCCCAGCTGTTTTCCAGCAGTATGAGCTCAGTTACTTATACTTATCTGTCAGACATAGTCTACATCCTGCTAATAGCCTCCTGAACAGTATCTCTGTTCTTTTATTTAAAGACGTTTTTGACACTATTGGGTCTGGTATTGTAACTCTGGTGAATACATTAGATCAGATGTTTTTCCAGCTGCTTTTAAACATGCTATTGTGCAAGCTCACAATAGAATTTGGACCCGTCTGATCTCTCCAATTTTCTAGCTGTTTCTAAACTCCAGTTGTTTTTAATCAACTGCAAACTTTTTTAAATGAGTTTAGTATTTATGAAAAATTTCCGTCTGGTTTTAAGTCTCATCACAGTAGAGAAACTGCCCTTTTAAGAGTTTATCATGATCTTCTTTGGAGGGACCATCTGATGGGACAATCTGAACACTCTGACCAGGGTATAAATATGAAATAGATCACGCAAATGACGGTAGTGCTAGCCCATTTCATTTTTTTTAATAGCTTGATGTGTGTTTTTTCTTTCTAATTTCACTTTAACAATTAGGAGTGTTTTGTGTAGTTTCATCACAGAGAATGCCAAAGCAAACCCAATGGAAATTACAAGTGGCAAAGCAACAAAAATGGGAAAATAATCCAAAGCCAAATACTTTTTCAAATAACTGTAACTGAAGTCATTTGGTATTTTTTATTGTAAATTTAATCTGAGCTTGTATCGGGTTTCAGTTCATTTCAGTGATTATTGGATCCAAGGGTATGAGAACAGCACAGTAGTTTGGAGACATAGTAGTAATAGAGTCCTACACAAATAACTGGTTTGCGTTTGAAAAGCATTGGTCGTAAACTTGTATTTTTTAACAGGAAAATTCCATTTTCATCAGGCGCGAGTGTGTTTCAGAGAGTGAGAAAACCACTTTAAACCTTAGTTGAAATAATTCTACTTAATGTGTGATAAGATTGCATTTCCAACATTAACTCTAACGCACTGCATGGACAGAGGTGTAAATAGGCCGCAACAGAATTGATAGAACCAATTAAAAAGATAATCAATATTAAGACAAAGAAGTTCAACTTTTGCAAACAGAGATAGGATGGCTCCAAAGAAATACAAAAAGACTACAAAGGGACATGAACCAGCTAAAAAAGAAATGCAAGCAGACGACAGTGCAGTGCAGATTGACACAAAATGACTAAAGATGCAACTAACCACAAAATAACAAAAAACAGATACAAAAATAAAAAAACAAATCCAAGACACAAAACCTGTCTCGCAGTCTCTTGTTATGTGGAAGGTTTCGGGGGACTTTTACAAGTCATTGCTCAGTGTTTTGTTGTTGCATAATCTACAATGTCATGGTCTGTTGAAAAGGAAGATCCTTCAGAAGCCACAGACACACTGAGTAAAATTGTTATTTCATAAGTGGAGGCAGAGCTGGTGGTCCAATAATTGGAAGGTAGATAGTTTAGATACCTCGGCCCTCAAGCTTGTATAGCAAAGGGTTCTTAGGTGAGAAATAGAAGCCAAAAATCACGCTCTTTTTTCATGTATGTAAACAATAAATGATCTGTATGCATCCTTATGGGGAGTTGAAATGGCTAGCAGTGTAAGTTGCCTTGAATGGTCAATATGACTAAAACAGCACTAAATGAATTCAGAGCATTTTTTGTATTTCACACTTTGGGAGATGATCATGCAATCTTTACAGACCTTCATACTTAAAACACAAGTTTGAATCTGCTTTGGGGGAATTATTGCATGTATTTCTGCTGATCAAAAATGCAGAAAAATACCACAAAGTTTAAAAGTGGAGGCCTCTGCATCTTTGCACTTACTTAAATGTTAAATTGGGACCAATTATTCATTACTGTTCCACACTCCTTATGGTGCATATTTCTGTGGTGTTAATTGAGCCTGGTAAACATGGCAGACGCTCTGACAGAGCTCAGCTTGTGTATTAGGAGGAAATGTGGGGAAACTAGGAAGCAGGCCAGAAAAGGTCGGAAACCCACTGAGATTTCTTAACATCCATTTTGGCTGTTTCACAGCAGTACCGCTAAATATTTAACACAGCCTAATGCACCACATTGAGAAACAGACTGTCAGATCATGTATCTTCTGTTTTATAAATTTTTATCATATTTTTTAATTCTTTTATTTTTATTCTGTCTGTAGCTTATCTTTCTATCAACACTACTTTAACATTGCCCGCTGTTTTTTTTTTATACCGTTGGAGCTATGCATCGATATTTCATTCTGTATACTTGTATATCTGAATGACAATTAAAACCTGTCTATGTCTCGCTCGCGCAGCGCAGCTGTTCTCACGTCCCTGACCAAGGTGGAAAGTCAGAACATTTTAGAGGCCTGATTTTAGTCTCCTGAAACAGTCTTTTCCCTTCACTGCCACCATTTGAAGTTGGTGGAGATTCTTGAGCCATGAAACCAGTGACCAGCACAGATGTGCAATCAAACATGGACACTCACGTCAGCATGACGGAGTTAAGTTTTCTTACTTTAAATTGATGTTGTCTGTTCTTTTCTAGCAGTGTGGCAGTCTACTGTTGATATTTAATGATATCTGATGGAACAGAGATTTTAATATATCTGTACCAAAAAAAAAAAAAAAAAAGTGTTATAGTATATTTATTCCATTTATGATACATTACCATGGCATGACCTTGACCTGACATCAATGCGTCACTGTATCATTTTATATAACATTTCTAGTGATTTTCTTTGCCAACAACACCACCGCCATCATTTGTTGAAATATAGATAAAGATGAGACTTTATATTTGTCAGGGTGGGGTGGATGGAGGATGCGGACTTTTGCGAAAGGAAAACCGGATTTATTGAACAAAAACAAAAAGACTTGGCATGGCAAGGAATAAATAAATACTTAGCTTCGTGAAAATGACAAGGAACATGGGAATCAGGTCAGGCAGGTCAGGAATCAATGGCATGAATGACAAACAAAGATCTGGCCAACTGACAGGGGAGACTGGAGACTGGAGACTAAATAGGGAGTGAGAGTGATTGGAGAGTGAGTGCAGCTGAGGGAAAAAACACAGGTGAAGTGAGTGAAACTAATAAACAGAGTGCAGGGAAACTGAGGCATGGCTAAAAAACTAAACATGGACTGAAACACAAAAACATAACCTAAAACATGAAACTAAAAACGTAAGTCCATGGGCGTGACAATATTGGGAGGAAATCAATAGTCATTCAGTGTAGTGCATTGAGAAAAACTTCCGACTTATTGTCGACATAACAATCAGGAGCAGGCAAAATTTTAAGTTCCTGGGATTCAGAAACAAAGAACATGGTCATCAAACATTTCCATCCTGATCGAGAAAGCTCAGAAGAGACTGTTTTTCCAAAGACACTTAAAGGGATATTATGTTTTTTTTTTTTTTTTTTTTACAAAGTGGTGTTGTGAAGTACTTGTGATTAGTCAGTGTTTTACAGTACTAGATTTAGTAGACAGCAGTTTGAGCACTCTCAGTTTAGAAGATCACAAGGTTTCAAGATGGGCCAGCAACGTTAAAGCTACTCAGATCAAGGTCATGAGAAGAATTTTTTTGTAATCTGAAACAACTTCAACAAACCCAGTATCACCTTTACATCAGACTGTTACACTAAATGGATGCACATGGTCCATATTGCCATATAGATGTTATGGGGTTGAAAACATGCAGTAACAAAGTAAACACCCGTGTGATGCAGCGGTGACACAGTGCAAAATTCTACAATATTGTTTTCACTTCAACAGCTATGAAACTTTTTAAGCCTATGTTTTCCATTTCAGGAAAACGATTCTCTGATATGAGAACTACTATATTTACAAGGCTCCAAATATGGTACAAAATAACTGGCACAGTAAAACATCATCATCTCACATTTTCTGTGCCTTTATTATGACACTCCGAGATATTTACATGTGCACAAACATTACCTTTTATAGTGAGACAGGGCTGTTATCGGAGTTGGTTTTCATGGTGTTCACAGACCTGCTCAGTATCATTATTGTTATGTTAATTAGTTCTCTGTAAAGTGCTGTTGTCAATGATTTTATACAGGTATGCTAACCTGCCCACCTAAAGGTGACAGGGCAAGTAAACGCCGTGATACACAATGGTGGTGGGGGTCTATGAAGAACCAACAGCAATTATTTAATGAGATAAATCAGATCAATCTATCCCTGGGAGATTTGTTTATCCAAAGTGTGTAATGGAGCTCTTTTTATTGACCACTACTGCAATTTAGGCCTCTCGTTGGTCTCCTGACACACTATTGGCACGTACAACAAAGACCTATACAGGATGAAACCCATTTACCACCACAGCTCTGTTATTCCCGCCTTCTCTTTGATGTGAATAGCATTGCACATGGAGCTGACTTCCCCACCACCAAAACCTTTTCTTCTCTTTTCGATGTCCAAAGTTTGGAGTTGAAGGGCCATCAGGTGACATGGTGCTGGTGGCTCAGAAAGGCGGTTTGATTTTTGAGCCTCTTCCCGTTTTCAGGGCCACTAATTAATTCTGAGATCGATACAGAGAGATGCAGCTAATCCTGCCTCCAGAATTGCAGGCATTGATTGGCTCGTGGTGGTTCATTCCTTCTAACCCTGTCCTTTCTCACCACTTTTCTTTCCTTAAATGAGGCTTCAGTGTCATCCCACTGCTGCCTTTGATCTCCACAGTGTGACATTTACTTGTTTCTGCTCAACACAGACAGAACTAACTAATAGTTGAATTTAGAGCTTCAGAAACAGAAACTCTCTGTTGCTTCTTCCAACAACTTGTTGCTCGTTAGGACCTGTTTTGTTGCATTGAGAAATATATTTGTCAGCGTCATCAGTTGGTGCGTGACTGGTGGCCACCAATGCCTGGTCCACATGAACCATGCCGGCTTGCCTGCCAAATGTTGATTAGGCATAATTGAGGGTTAGTGAGGTGACAAAATTAGAATGATTATAGTCATCAGATTCCTGTAGAGAGTCCTTTGTCTAACATGGCCAGTGAGACACACGTGCTGCAGATCCATACAAAAATATGTAACTGGAGGTAACTCAGCTGATGCTTGTACTGTGTTCTAACAGTAATTCACTTAAAACCATGCATGCCTTTGATGTTTTTTCCCCCAATAAAGCTTTGTGGAAGTTAAGTTCCTGCATCAAGTCCAAATGCACCTGTGCTTTAATTTGAGGTGCTCCTCAGCTGTACAACCACAATCTGTTTAATGGACCGAAACACTATTTACCAGGTCACAATGCTCATTTTGTGAGTGTGTTGAGTTAAAAACACCATCACAGAAAAACACCAACAGAACTGATTCACCAAAAAAGTGCTCACCAGCTTTTTAAAATGCGTAATAAACCAGATACGGGGTAAAAACTAGTCAAAAGCTGCTGTTATTTTATTACTTTGAGGAACCTCATTCACCTTAAAAGTGGTAATTTGATTTAGAATAAACTAGAATACTAAATGATAATATTACCAATAGTAATTATCGAGATAATAATAATGACAATAATCTGCATACTAGTCCATAAAGCACTTATTGGTTTGGACCCCAAGTATATCTCTGATTTGCTCACTGTTTATGACCCAATAAGGTATCTTATGTTATCAGATGCAGGTCTGTTAGATGTTACCAGAATTAAATCCAAATCTGCAGAGGGTGCTTTTAATTACTTTGGTCCAGATCTCAGGAAGAAACTCCCTGCTGATCTGGGGTCCGTTTCACGTAGCAGGTTCAACCAACTCAGAGTCTATTCCTGAACTCTGAGTTGATCTACTCTGAGATAGAAAACTCTGAGTTTTCGGTTCCAGAAACACTGATTTGAGTGAGGTTAATCAACTCTGAGTAAGTTCACCTTGAGTTTAGCGCGTGCGCCACAACTTTAAAAAGCCAGCATCAATGGAGCCCCGATTCGACGAGTCACCTTGGCAACGGGGAAGAGGAGGGGCTACGTTTTTCACCAACCTCAAATTGGAAATCTTAATGTGCTCATACAGCGAGTTTCAATACGTTTTTAGAAATAAGTGCAACACCGCTGCAGCTGCAAAAGTGTAAGTTTAAATGTAGTCCTTTGCAATCCCAATAATATTACAGGGAAACTGCTTCTCCCATGATGGAAACCCTGTTTCCATCATGGGAGAAGAAGTGGAGGTGGTTGAGGAATATAAATACCTTGGTGTTCATGTGGACAACAGACTGGACTGGAGACACAACAGTGAAGCCATCTACAAGAAAGGACAGAGCAGACTGTACTTCTTGAGGAAGCTAAGGTCCTTCAAGGTTTGCAACAAGATGTTGCAGATCTTCTACAAGTCTGTTGTTGAGAGCGTCATTTCCTCTTGCGTCATCTGTTGGGGCAGCAGCATCAGAACCAGGGACCTAAAAAGACTCAACAACCTGATAAGGAAGGCTGGTTCTGTTCTGGGGACGACTGTGGAACCTCTGGAGACAATAATGCAAATAAGGATTTTGCATAAAATCAAGAGAATTATGGACAACCCTGAACCTCCTCTCCATGAGACTGTTATCAGAAAACAGAGTCTCTTCAGTCAAAGGCTTCTTCAGTTTGGATGCAAAACGGACCGCTACAGGAAATCTTTCCTGCCCACAGCCATCAGCATCTATAATAACTCTTTGATTTAATTGAGCTACATCAACATTTAATTTCCCTCTGGGATAAATAAAGTATTTTTGAATTGAATTTGAATTGAATTGAATGGTAGCCCATTCATTTATTTCATTTAGGTGCAATCCCGCAGGGGAGAAGCGCACTTGGCAGCTTAAGATGAAATATAAAAACATTGTTCAAACAGGTGAGACCTCGGCATGGAGGTACCTCATTTTGATCATGTTTTACACTGTAAAATAAATATTAAGTGGCTATTTGACTGTGCAGTTATTTTATTCCCAACATAATGCTGTTTTCACACACATAAACTATGTCTTCTCATCTATACCATCCATCCATCCATTATCTATACACCGCTGAATCCGTCAGTCGGGTCGTGGGGGGGCTGGAGCCTATCCCAGCGGTCAATGGGCAAGAGGCGGGGTACACCCTGGACAGGCCGCCAGTCCATCACAGGGCCACATAGAGACAAACAAGACAAACAACCATGCACACTCACAGTCACTCAGAAGGACAATTTAGAGTCATCATCTATATCATGTTCTGTTAAATAATTAAGCCTATTTAAACTAACACAGACTTCTACTGAGCCAACAGAAAGAAGGCAGATGCCCGTAAAACGGGTGGTGCCCAGCACCGCCACCTCTAACAGGAGGCCTGTGGCTTAGGGAATCCACCCCCAAGACACGAGTGTCTTTATAAAATATAATAGGCCTATATATGTATTTTTTAAGCCTATTCATACAAATATTTATTTGTCTTTTATGTCTTTTTTTCTTTTGTCCCAACACATTCTGATGGTGCTGCTCAAAAAGATAATTGTCTGTAAATGTAAAAATCTGTGCGCGGTCTGATAACCATCTCCGACGAATATTTAATTCTCTGCGCAATAATGCTGCACCTTCATCCACGGGATCGTTGTCAAAAGGACATGTTCGTGAAAAAAGTTGCCTCCTACTGTGCCTAAAGGACTTCTAGAAGTAGAAGAACTCGCTCTGCTGACTGAATGAATGAGGAAATCAAATGGCGTGTGTGGCTGAAAGAGGGCGGAGACAGAAAGAAACTCAAGGTTTCTTGAGGAAAACCTGGTCCCGACCAGGTTAGGTTCAGAGAGTCTGTTACTATGGTAACTGACCGAGAGGTTAAGTTACCTCTCTTTGTGAAACAGGCTAGTTACCCCTCTTTCTCGGGGTTGAGTTACCTCCCTTTGTGAAACGGAAAACTCAGGGTTTCCCTCATTTCAGGGTTAACCTACTCAGAGTTTTCACTAAACCTGCTACGTGAAACGGACCTCTGGGGTCCATTACAACTGTGTCTACATTAATAAAAATAACTCAAAACATTTCTGTTCTCAAAAGCCTATAATTTGTAACTGCGTGTGTGTTTTGTACTGCATTTTCCTGTTTAATTTTGTTGAGTATGGCTCTCTCATACTTTCCAACAGTGGTCACAGTTGGTTGTGGTGTATCATTATATCCAATCATATAATTCACCCCATTAACATTAACATTCACATACTCTTCTTTTTCTGTTTTAGTTCTGTTTCCTATAAAATGTGTCCATGTAATACTGGTTCACCACTTTGCCATTTGGCATATTCAGCTAAACACACGTAATCTGGAGTATGTTACATGTCAGTCAAAAATAGATGAGGTAACAAATTAGTTTTTATGTTCTATAAATGTCAATGCTAGAAGATGGAAGCCATATGTATACTATGTGTAGGTATGCAGTGATACAAAATGCGATTAATCAGTTGTTTTTAGGTTACAGTAGCTTTGGCTCATGTTTTTTTAGTTGAAAATAACCCTTTATTTGCTGTTTTCCCATCTGAAAAATCAGGCTCTAGATTAAGACTGGTCAAATTATTGAAAAGACACAACAAATAATAGTGATTTGATGCATGTAATGCATTTTAGTGATGCCTAGCCAATTTGCAAAATAGAGCAGCGGGACACAAAAGTCTGTGAGCAGGCCCATCACTACAGGCATCTCTGTAACCCATGAATGTGGGAGCATGGGGGTCCAAGGTGGCATATAAGTGGTGGAGAGAGATCCTACAAACATCTTGAAAATTTAAAACTTTTGGGAAAAATGCCATTGTGTTGAAATGTTGTAGGCTTACTTCTTGTAGATATCTCTGCTATTGCTGCTCCTACTAAGGTATTCTTCTCTGCTGCAAAACTATTATTTTGTAGGGATGGAGTGAAACGTGCACAATCCACAAAGCAATTTTATTACACCGGATCCTTCAGTGTGTACCCCTCCTCTTCTGTCCTTGAGTCTACTGATTGACACACTTCAGATGACACAACACTGGGATGAAATGTGTCTGCACTGTTAATGTTCAAAGCGCTGAAGCAAAGTTTCGATCCTTTCAAAAATGATGATCTGAATAGTTTTACTTGTCAGTGGACTTTATACAGAGCACAGTAAACTGAAAACAGCCAGCTAGCTTGTAAAAAAAGGGGGCTTGATAGTAAAAGTATTGATTTTCAGCTGAGTGATAGATGATAGAATGCTGTAAATCAAGAGGCTTCTCATACAACTATTTCCCTTACCTGGAACCATTAGCTATGCCTCCACCCAGATCACTTACAAGTTAACAGGTAACAGATTAACTAGCAAATGACTGAAACCTTTCTAACAACGTTTTGGTGAAGTAAACTTTTACATACAATGAAGATGAATCATTGCCCCTAGTTCTCAACCTCAGCAGACGACAGCCTTCAGATCTGTGCTGTCACATATGTTTGATGCTCTATGATGCAAGTGGTCCAATTAAAGACATCCCATGGGGGCGTTTGGCACCAAGTACATATATTGACAACACACACACAGACACAAACAGTCCTGTAATATCTAAGAATACCTCAAAAGGCTCTTTGACAGATGGTGTCAGTGGGCAGATGATGATACGAGACGAGAGATTTGTAAATGAGACTGAGATTCAGTGTAACACTGGAGTGTTAGCATAACCCTATTCATATTTATGATTTATTATGGCTCAGCAGCATGCTCACTAGAGTCCTCATGTATAAGTTCTCTTTTCTTTGATTTATCACCTTATTGATCGTACTGTTTACATCAGTGTTGAAAACAAAAAACACAACATTCTCAATTCCTCTGCCAGGTTGTCATCCTAATTTTTCTTTTGGATAAATAATATACATTTTTTCATTTGATCAAATGTAATTTTATTGTGACTCTTTTCGGGTCTTGTTGACCATTTTAAGCAAGCCGTATTCAACCTTTTCAGACACACACAAAACTTTTTCTGTGTCTTTAGACTGATTCCTTATTGTAATGATACATTCCCAGCACCTTACCCTCACGATCACAGCCAAACGCCTCCCTTTAAGACTTTATGAGTAGAGAAAAACAGGTTCATACAGCAAGTTTCTGAACCTTTATACTTGATTGAATGTCTTAAATCTGAGTTCTGATACTCTGGAGGGAAATCTAAGGGCTCACCACATTATTTAAAGGGACATGAAATAAAACCTGTGTGTGTATTCCTATTCTCTATAAAGCTTTCAAAACCCAATAACTGATATATATGCGGTCCATACTTACCTTCTTGTGGAACACATTCTCCCAATCTATCACTCAAATAATCTTCGGATTCTCAGTGCAGCTTTGAGTGCTGAGATAACCAGTCAGGCGCGTTGAAGTCTGGCCCAACAAACAAGTGGCCATGGATGCAGCATGGGCCCGTGCTCCTGTTGGTGCCTTCATCTCCCAGAGGCCCTGTTAACCCTCAGTGCTGCTCCCTGAGATAAGAGACCCAAGTGCCATCACTCCGTGCTGTATGTGGGCCGGATGAACATGTAAGGTGTGGGCCAGATATGGGCCAAAAGAGTTTTGCTCTCTGGGTATATTGTCACTTTGGGGAGCTGATCTGATGGATAAACTTTTATCGAAACTTTTATTTAATTCGATTTTTTTCAAAATGCTTTCTTTCTGACAGAATGTTGGTGGAATTAGGGAGTTTGTAACCCAACAAAGAGACTTTACTGATCAGTCACACGGTAACGAGGCCTATTTATAACTTCTTGATAAATGATCTTGACAAACAGAGCCGTGGATTAGTTAGCTGTTCTAGGGAGTGACTGAGAAAAATAGTCTTCAGCTATATTTATTTTACACGATCAATCATTTAAATCAGACTTTAAACACATGAAGATGTGTTGATTCCAGTGACAATTTGGACTTTTATCTTGGATTTTTAAAGCCCTCGTCCAGGATTATGGGTAAGTAGCTACAATCAAATACTATTATAGCCTGTTTCCCGTTAATAGAATTTACAGAATACAACGATTAATCGTAAAAATCCGATTAATATTGACTGAAATCATATAGGCCTACAGATTGCAGTTTTTGCTATTTCCATCATTTTTAATGTTTGCTATGTACATACTCTAATGTTCCCATGCATTCAATTAGACGTTGCTTGAAGGTGCATCACTTGTGCTGTGATGTATTCCAAGCATCACTATCTCGAGGACGGAGCTCCCAGCAGAAGCCACGCATGCGTCCTGGCGCACCAGGCAGGCAGGCAGGCAGGCAGGCAGGCAGGCAGCGGGTTGCAGCACGCTGCTTTGGCTCAGTGAGCTCCGAGCAGCCCTAGCGCACGGTTACAATGCGCTTCAACACCGGACAGAGAGCCAGCATCAGTACCGACTTCCGAAGAGCAGACACACCGCCACCTAAAGCAGCTCCAGCCGCTCCCCCGCAGCAGGATGCCCGGGGGAAAGAGAGGGCTTGTGGCACCGCAAAATACTTTTTTGGAGAATATCGTCCGGCGTTCAAGTGGTGAGTCGGCGCTCTGAAGCGAAGCTTGTTTTGGGTTTGGTTCCAACAGATGACAATTGGACCTGGACTTAGCTGGAACAGCCGACAGTTTATTTTTGTCATTGCAACCAGGAAGGTTTGAAGGACAGGCGACATAAACTTTTCAAACATATTTATTCGGAGTTTACCGCCCACTTAAGGCAACTAGTTAACAGGATTACATATGATGATGTCACGAATAGTGTTTAATTGATAGAAGTCACGTAGAAGAAACTTAAATTCCATACGTAGGCGAATGAATGTGGGTTCAGACAGAGAAGTGTGAGTATTTTGTCTGTTAAATGATGCGTACTGTGCCAGGAGTCATTTTCGGCTCTGTTTTGCTCCCCGCTGCATTTGCCCTTTTTGCAGGCACTGAAAAATTGAACTTTGCACCCTTTGAAATCATTTAATCGAGATCAAAATGAAAGTGTCGCCGAGAAAACACGCGTCTAGGGGATTCAAAGTTTATTTTTTCCATTGACGCTCATTGAAGTAAATAAACACTGATAGTTGCTCAACTAAAAAAGCTGGGTCTCCTCTGATCATTAATTGACTATTAACTTCGTCTCTCTCTTAATATTGTCATTATTATAAAGCAATTGATTTGGTCTTTAGGGGGAAGCTCCGACTGAAATAAATGAACAAGCGTTGGTTTTCTCTGGTATTATGTAATGCCTCAGAGCTCCGCTCTGTATGTGATATAGAATGAGCCAAAATAATGAAAAACTGCCTAGTTTTGTCATAATCTTAATTTTTTAAGTCTTACTTTGATTCGACATTATTATTGTCTGTTTTTGCTCTTGTTGTTGTTGCTGTGTTATAGAAATAATGATTTATTATTTGTGTATTGCTCCTGCATTGCTCTGATCTGATCTATGGGACTGATTGCTGTGCTTGATCTGAAAAGTCAGTGGATTAATAGGAATAGTCAGGAATGAAAGTTGTAGATATATAAGTTCACACTTTGTGGAATTATGGCGGCTGAGTGGACTTAAGTACAGTTCGAATGTTCTAAACAGTGTTTTCTATTCACCTTTGGGATGTATTACTTTGAGGACTGTTGACTGCAGGGGTCCAGCTCCAGTTTCATACACAGTTCTTGTGTTTGGTGTATATCCCAGATTTTTCTCAAATCAGTTTGAGATTTGCATATGAAATTAGATGGACTGATATGACTACGATCATTGTGCTCAGAGACCGCTCTGTTGTCTATCAGATGCCACAGCCCTCAGGGGAAGTCTAAATGAATACATATAGCGACATCTAAGGCATTGTTAGGCTCTTTAAAAATTGTGGGCTAAGACCAATCTTGAAATCTTTTGATTTTCATTCAACAGTTGCATCGTTGTAAAGTCCTTTCAAAGTAAATTGTAGATAAGATGTGCTACCAGTCATTTGCATAGGCTGGCTTTAGTTATAATAGCTAGTAAATGTGTGCCTTGGAAATGACTGTTTTCAGAAATGTTTTTTGTTACAAAAACGTTTCAGAATAACTGGGCGAGTCTCAGTTGGATAAAAATCCCTCATCTTCACCAACCGGAGCTTGCAAATGAGGCAGCTTCTGCAGGCTTACCTTAAAGTCTGCAACACAACCCAGCCACCACTCAGTTCCAACAATGTCCAGCCTGGTGCGCATAAGCTTTCACTTTCTCACCCTGTAGTGGTTCGCAAAATATGTGTGTGCCAGGCCTCGACAGTCTGTGGCGCCAAATAGTTTGAAGCAGATGCCACTTCAATGATTTACAAAGAAACAGAAACAACGTCTCCAGTCTGAAAGGACCGAGTACTAGGTCATTTGTTCTTATCTCTTAATATGAGCCATAGGAATATCCACCTTTATATTTCCCCTACAAGCAGCAAGGAAGACATAAATAGGGTTTTACATACAGGGGCTTTTTTTGCTGGCTTTGACACATTACATTGACACTTTCTAATTCCCCACTTGGTTTACACGATAACATCACCTGCTTTGGGTTAGAAGTATGAACTACTTGGTTATCATAAAAAAAGCATTCTTTGTACTACTCCATTTTGGCATCACGGTTGACACTTCAAATGCACTTACAATCACGACCACTAGAAGTCACATATAGCTTTGGTGGTAATTATAGGGAGGACATTCTCCATCTTGTGTTTTTGAGCAGACATATCATATGATTATATTACATTGGGGGTGTAATACATGATTGGATCTGTGTTTTTAATTAATTTCTCTGTTTTCTGTAAGATCCGTTGCTGCATCCCCTATGCCTAACGACCCAACAGTAGAATACATGATGTTGACTTGGATATTTTGGAAAGTGCTTTGTTTTAATTACAAATGAAGTCATGTAGAGAAAATTGAATGTGATCCGTCTCATTTAGAGATTAAAACAAATATATTTGGAGGGAATACAAGATGGTTAGTCTTACATGACAGACAATATATCACATAGATATGAAGACTACCCTGTGTAAGAAAATAAGTATATTTAGTCTGCTAGAAAATATATTTATTTGATTTTTTTTGGTCACAGTATGGCTTGATTTATACACAAGATGCTAGAGCATCTGCAGGAACACCCTTTTTTTGCCAGCTATCTACCAAATGGCTCTTCATTGTGTTTTAAATTTGATTTTAAAGGGGTCTTATGTAGCAAAATCTTGACAATTGAATCAGAGGGTTTGGCACTTGAACAGTCTCTTTACTGGGTTTCAGTAGACTTTGCACACTTTACACGAGGGTGTTTCTTCAGGCTGTTGGTATCAGGCTTCAGGCAGTCATACAGTATTTCTGGGACCTTGGTTCAGCAGAATAAAAAAGGTGTGACCCTCATAGTTTTAAAAGTGCACTGCTGTTTAAATTTTGTCCTGAGTCTTAATAAGAGAAGTGAGCTGTCACAATGTGACTCACACAAAAGCTTTTTGGTTGAGATTTGGTGAGTGTTAGGGAGAAGGTGAGATGTATCACCATTCAGATCAAACTTTAGCTTTTTTGCGTGTGGTGCAATCACAAGTTGTATTTTCAGAAAATTTTAGCCTAATGAAAAACTGTTGCAGGATGTAAACATTGTTTGACTCTATGGAACATGGATACGAGAAGGTGATGATTAACTTGGTTCAGGCCCGTCTCATCTCAAGGTTGTCTATTGTTAACTCTTGTTGGATTGTTATTGTAAGGATTGGTCATTTTGGTGCATTTTTGGTATTGATTGGCAAACAATAATGGCAGTCTGGCCTATACGAAGCACAAATGTCATCACCGGCCATTTCTAAATACCTGCAATGTTATAACATTGGGTTTTCAATCATGGTAAAGTAAAAATGCTTGTATTTGCAACAGGCTCAGATTGTTATCATACATTTCTTAGAGCATTGTGGATAGGATGCCAGCAGAGAAATACCTTTTTGTTTTTCACCTTGAGAGTTGCAAGAGTTTTATTCTTTTGGATAAAATATCCAGTAAGATGTAAGATGAAGTAGACAGACGGGAGTTATTGCATATTTTTTAAGCAAAACTAGCCACAACTTGAGTGAATTCAGTTGCACACTTTGTAAAAACCTGTTGGATGAACTTTTAGAACTTTTACAGTGGGCAAGTGTGTGTGCTTCATGTTCCTTTCTGCTGATCTGTATTTCGCTTTTCACATACTCAACAATGTTGTGGAAGTGTCAAAATACATTTGGTATTGATGTCAACACAAAAACCGTCATCAAGTAGGCTCATCCATAATTCTCAAGGTGCTGTAAATAAAACAGCACTTTCCACAGCATAATCTTCTCATCATGTCCTGTTTCCAACTGTGATGAGTCCAGTCTCTGTTGTTCTTGTGTGCAAATCATTTTTCTTTGTGTGGAGAGAAAGGTATGTTGGCAATGCAGAAACATTACAAGATGTTAACCCAAGAGACATTCAACTCTTCATTGTAACGTTGTTCCATTTCCTAATTCCCTCCTGTTTTCTGGGATATTGTTACCTGGTGTTAAATAAGTTCACATTAGCTTGAACAAGTTAATTGTTTAGTTCACACAAATGAAAATGAACTGTTTGAAATGGTAAATGGAATGTACTTGTAAATAACGAGCAGGGTTGGAGACTCAAGTGCAGAGATCAAACACACTTTAATGCAGGACAAGTAGAGGTCATACACAGAAAGGCAGTCTGTGGGGCAAAAGTACAGGCAGGGCTGGGCAAAGGCAGAGTCGAAAAACCACTGGCAAAGGTATCAAACCGGGCAAGGCATGAACAGGGTAAAAAAAATACAGACAAAAGGTCAAACACAGGTATACATACACTTGGAGACCGCTAGAGAGCTTGGCACTGAGGAACCTAGACAATCTGGCAAGGTAGGTCTGGAATGCTAGGGGTATAATGGCGCTTTTCCACTAGCTCGCTTTGGCTCGGCTCTGCGTGCTATTGCGTGTTTCCACTAGCACGCAGTACCTGCAACCGGGTAGATTTTCCGTATCACTTCAGCCCTGGTTCCAAGCGAGCCGAAGCGTTACTAAACCGTGACGTCAGGCGACTGCCTTCCACTGATTGGCCGATGAGTGTCGTCACTTTTCTATACTGTTTTGTCTGGCGGCCAGGAGTCTTCTCTGGCTCTCTTCTCTTGCCTTCTGTGCGACAAAAAGCCACAGGGTGAGCAGCAACACGAGCGCCTCGGTGTCCTCCATGCTATCCTCCTCGTATGTTGTTGTTGTTGTTGTTGTTGTTCTGGTCGCCCACGTCGAGGAGGCACGAAGTGATACTCGGTTGTAAATGGAAACACAACCGTGCCGAGACGTGCCGAGCCGCATCAAGCCATGCCGAGCTAATGGAAATGCGCCATAAGTAGTACTGAGTCAATGATTAGTGATGGCCACCAGGTGTGGCTGAGACTGGTGGGGAAACTTAACAGGAAGTGGAAGTGAAATGAGGATGACAAAGAGGTTAACAAAATAAAACAGGAAATTAATCGAGTCCAGAAAATGTCTATAATCTGTGAGCATGACACTTGTATAGGGCGATTCTAGTCAATCTGACCACTCAAAGTGCTTTCACACTACATGTCGACTGGCGACTGCTTTTCCTCCTGAGCTACAGCCACCCCAAATTCTGAGTTAAGTCTTACTGTAAAACTAAATCTACTGGAACATAACTACCAAGTTCATCAGAACAGATCATAGAACATTACTACATCCAATCAATGCATTTAATCTTTGTGATAGATTAAGGCTTTTTGCTTTTTGTATGTCATTTACATGTCATTTTATTGTGTTATGTACCTTCAGCATGCAAAATCTTATCAAGTCATGCTCACTTAATTTTTTTTGTGACAATGCTGATTTCTTTAGTGAGACTCAAGTACAGATACAGAGTACAAGTACAGAGTGCAGTACAGATCCTTTCCCTAGGGTTACAAGACTTTAGATAACAATCTTAACCTGAAAGTTGCAAATAAAGTTGTTTTTCATTTGCACAATTAATTACATATTACATTCCTGCTACATTTAAAGAAAAATGTCTCCCAGGTTTAAAAATCCTGGAATTTTCCCTTAACCTTAGGTAGCATTCAATGTCACTACATTGGTTATTGAAAAAACAAATAGAATTGAACTTAATCAAATTTAATGATAATATATTATTCCCCGAACTAAAATGAAATTATTGTCGTATTAATGACAGCAAAAAGAAGTTTACACATTGTGGGAAGTACAGCATAAAGAGGCATGGTTTAAATTTCCAAAGATCAGCACAAGTGCGCTTTATTGTTGTATTTGTTGTTTTACAGCAACAGAGAAAATTACATCACATTTGGTATCAGCAGGTAGCAAAGTGACCTCTCGACATAGAAAACACTGATCAAAACTCACAGCCAACATTTCAACATTTTAGGTGCAGATACACTCCTTGTTAGTAAAATGTTCAGGCACCATCTGTTAATAAGCTCTGCAATTCATCCTTTACTGATACCACTGTCTGCAGACTAAGAGCTGTGTATCCATATTAACCAAGAGGCAGGTAGAAAGGTGTTGGTTCCCTGAGCACATTAGTACAATCATGTCTCAATGAAACAGATAGTACCGCATTCCTATTCCAATTTTATTTGTCAGTGATCTCAGATTCCCCATGATGATCAAGGGAAGAAATGGTTTAAACTTCCCCCTGCTTCCTTTCCATTTCCCCCTGCCCTCTATCGTCTCCTCACCTAGTCATGTGGCTTTGGGGTCTTATTTCAGGCATTACTTGGGCTATAGAATGCTCACCTGCTACCACCAAAGAAATGCATCATCACAGATTTGAAAAAAGTACCAGAATTACTAGCAGTAGTCATTCCAGCAGCACAGTATTCAAACCAATACAGAAAACGTGTTTGTATTTGATAAAAGAAATCAATGTTTTCACCGAAAAAAATCATTCGAAAATCTCAAGAAGATGCCAAAAAAAAAAAGACAAAACATGTATAGAACTATTGCAACAAGGTGGTTCTAGTGCAACATTGTTAAGTGAAATAAATCCTTGCTATGTTCAATAACAACATATTTAAAATTTGCCATTTTAATTGCTTACGTATTATAACAGAAAAAACAACACCTGGGTACATTAATTAAAAGCATATCAGAATCAGCTAAGCAGGGTTGGTTCAACCTTTATACATCTAACCATGACTTTATTAAATTCAAGGCTGACACATTTTTATTTGGATAAGCCTTCCTAGAGGATGGTAATTTGTATTTCATGTTGATATTTTCTCTTTTAATAACCATATTCTGAAAAATTTTAGATTATCATTTGAGTCGTGCAGTGGTTAGAATTGCCTGCATTGTGCAACTAAAAATTATAGGTTCTCACAACATCTGAAAATGTAATTATCAGTAAACGTAATTCTTTTTTTAGATAGTTGTCAAAATAGTTTGTGATTCACTGGTTGCCTATCAACCAGTCTCCTGTTGTGGCCAGAGCATTGTAACACAATAGATCTATAATTTTGTTCAAAATTTATAGGCTCACAGATGTCACTTTAGACCTCATTTTGAATCATTTTCTATTGAATACAGAAAAAAAGTGGTTCAAGACTACATTTTACCATGCATTAACTTGATTCTTTCCACTGTTTTTTATTATTATTTTAGAATTCATTGTGATGCTTTGACCAACAGAAACAAAATTGCAGTAATTTTGCTTGTCATTTCTTAATTTCTGCAAATTTTTATTGTTCATGAAACACTTTCTGAGAAAATCAATAAAATACAGAGAAAACAGCCAGCTGCACTTTCTCCCTGTACTCTGTCACACCTTCAGCCAGATAATTAGCACTATAAAAAGGTCACTCTACACCCTTAGAATAAACGTACTTGCTGAAATGCCATGCATGTCTGTCCCGTGTTTATGAGCTCAGAGTATAATTGGAGGTTATTTGAGTCGTTTTTTCGTTTATTTACATTACTCAATCACCAATGTACACATGTTCCAATTGTGGGTTTCTTCTGACTAGTAAGATTATTGATTCGTACAATTACTGTTTATACTTTCTATCATTGGACAGATGAGCAGTGAAATCTAAAGTCTCACTGTAAAACCCGATGAGTTCGTTGAACTCAAACCTACGGTGACCGACACGTGCAAACGCGCTGCAAACGGAAAAACAAATCCAACAGTAAAATGCTGCAAGAGAAAAATGCGGCAATCACAAAAACGACCGGAGCACACGCGCTGCAAACTCCAAAACACATGCAAGAGAGAAACGCGCTGCAAACTCCAAAACACATGCAAGAGAGAAACGCGCTCCAAACTCCAGCGTTTTTCTCTTTCATGTGTTTTGGAGTTTGCAGCGCGTTTCTCTCTTGAATGTGTTTTGGAGTTTGCAGCGCGTTTCTCTCTTGCATGTGTTTTTGAGTTTGCAGCGCGTTTCTCTCTTGCATGTGTTTTGGAGTTTGCAGCGTATTTCTCTCTTGCATGTGTTTTGGAGTTTGCAGCGCATTTCTCTCTTGCATGTGTTTTGGAGTTTGCTGCCCGTTTCTCTCTTGCATGTGTTTTGGAGTTTGCAGCACGTTTCTCTCTTGCATGTGTTTTGGAGTTTGCTGCCCGTTTCTCTCTTGCATGTGTTTTGGAGTTTGCAGCACATTTCTCTCTTCCATGTGTTTTGGAGTTTGCTGCGCGTTTCTCTCTTCCATGTGTTTTGGAGTTTGCAGCGCATTTCTCTCTTGCATGTGTTTTGGAGTTTGCAGCACGTTTCTCTCTTGCATGTGTTTTGGAGTTTGCAGCACGTTTCTCTCTTGCATGTGTTTTGGAGTTTGCAGCGCGTTTCTCTCTTGCATGTGTTTTGGAGTTTGCAGCGCATTTCTCTCTTGCATGTGTTTTGGAGTTTGTGGCGCGTTTCTCTCTTGCATGTGTTTTGGAGTTTGCGGCGCATTTCTCTCTTGCATGTGTTTTCGAGTTTGCAGCGCATTTCTCTTGCATGTGTTTTCGAGTTTGCAGCGCATTTCTCTCTTGCATGTGTTTTCGAGTTTCCAGCGCGTGTGCTCCGGTCGTTTTTCTGATTGCCGCAGTTTTCTCTTGCAGCGTTTTACTGTTGGATTTGTTTTTCCGTTTGCAGCGCGTTTGCACTTGTCGGCCACCGTACAAACCATTTGAGGAAACCGATTGCCTTAAATGATTTAAGTTTATTAACTCGAACGTTCAAAGTTTAATGAATTATTTTTCCTGAGTTAAAGCAACCTCCATTATTCAAGTTATAACTAATTAAATAGATAGAGTTAAGAGTACTTAAGATTGCATTACTCTTTTCATATGAATTGAGTACCATTAACTTAAATGTCTTTTTACACAAATTACAACAACTAAGTTTAGCTTACTTTATTTTTCTTTGTTGAGATTAACCTTTACATTCTAGTTGTGTTTACTCAGTTCATTTAAAGAAACTGATTGCCTTAAACAGTTTAAGTTGAATGAACACAAATTAAACAGTATTTTACACAACTTTAACCATTTGTTTTTTAAGAAACTACAAACATTCATTGCTGAACATTACATTTTCCATGTACAAAATGTACAACAATCCTGTAAACGTTTTCAAGTCAGTCCTCCATATAAATTTAACTTTAGTTTTTGACATTTGTCTGATATATTTTCATTAACAGTACTGAATTTATGATCAAAGCCAATAAAACAAAAAGTGACTCTATCAACAAAGAGTGGATTTATGAACAGTCCATATTCAAGATACTTTCCACAAATGTTATTAACCAGCTTACTTTGTGAAAATCTTTGGAAATGTCAGGGTCAGCTTTAAGGAAACAAGAGCCCAAAAAACTGTCTAATGGGTATTGTTAACATTACAAGGCACTTGCAAAACGGTATATAAAACAGTGACATTACATAATAAAAGTGCTAAGCCTAAAAATAAGCTGATCCTTACATCTTCAACACAAAACCAAACAATTTTGTAATTTGACTAATAACATTTTCAGAACTTTTTGTAAACTGTTAAGCCCCATACACACACGTCGCTGCTATTTACTCGCTACTCGCTCACTCGCCTACTCGCCACTCGCTTGGGTGCTTTTGCTGACTTGGTGTGTAGAAGTTGGGTGGCCACTGTTTGGAGAAAACTGGGGGAACGTCACCTGTCAATAATCTGTATTCTGCATTTTAATTGGCTACTCGCTTTTACTCGCTTACTCGCGTCGCTCGAAGTTGAAATATGTTCATCTCGGAATCCGCCCACATCGCATCGCTTGTACTCGCTTGTACTCTCCTCGCCTACTCGCCTCCTCGCCTCGCGTGAACACATAGACATTCTATTGACTTCACTCGCTGAGCGAGTAAATAGCAGCGACGTGTGTGTATGGGGCTTTATGATGGTGACCTTGTATAGATTTCTCAACTTGAATTACAATACAATGTCATTCTATTTTATAATTTAACTACAAAAAATGTAATAATGCTTTCAAAAACCATCTTCTAAGACCTCTAAATATGTCATTTAGGGGAAAGAATTTGTTAATGGCCCTTATATCAAAGTAGAGGCTGACTGATTAGAGTTTTAGATACTAACACTGAAAAGGGAGAAATCTACTGGAAAAATAATATGGCAGAATACAAAATGGATGATAATTTTACATGGTATTGAAAACAGAAAATACAACAAACACCATATAAAATCACAATGGTGAAAACTACAAATTTTAACTAACAGTATTTCCTCAAGTGAAGGAATTCCAGCTGGTCCCTCCTCTTCGTTGACCAGACCCACCAGAGCCAGTGCTTCTCCCTGGGTTGCCTCCAACTCATCCTGCAAAGCAAAAAATGTCCAGTCTACCCATCTTGTTCAAATAAAAAAAAAAAAAAATCTGCTTAAAAGAAAAATTTATGTTTTGTACCTGGACCAAAGATTTTATTTCTTAATGATTCGAATTGGTAAACTTGTTTTCCATTAGTGCTTACCAATGATTACTGATTAACTTTGAGAACAAAATAGCATAGTGTATATGGGAAAGATACTGTATAATACCTGGCAAGTTTTGAAGACACCAGAAGAATCCTCCTTCAGGTAGAGTGTAAGGCCGGCCAGGGCTGCTGTCCTCGCTGCACCAACGTTGTTCTTGTCCTGAAGTACACATAGACAAGGTGTGCATATGGGGGATTAGGCTGTGTAAGCAGTGCTCACATTTTATCATTAATTTACTGTAGGAGATTATTTATATTCAGACCTGCTCGCCATATGACAAGTTCTTGCATGTTCTCACAAAAACTTCCAGCCTTCCTTGCTTTGTAGAGCTTTAGAAGTTGAGTTGTATACTTGTCGAGTGCAGCAAAGAAGGAAAATGGAAGATTCTGATTGGTGATCCTATGGAATTCACAGTAAACCTGCATGGAACACAAAATCCATTCGTGCCCAGTTCACAATGTAGAAGTGCCATATCTCAATTTTGAACTTCTGATACAAATTATGCCAATTAAAAAATCGTGACTTTGGCATAATATGTAACCTTTTAAAAGTTTCTCACCTGGGCTTCACAAAAGCGTGCGGGCCATCTTGCGTCAACTTCAACAACTTCAACTTCAAGGCGGGCCTGAATTCACTATTTCTTCACGCCTCAGTACAAAGGTCTGCTGCTTGTGTTGGTGAATGAGAACCATGTCTCTCTCCATTGATGCCTTCTTAAACTGCTCCACCATCTCTAGTCTCTGCGTATCCAGTGTGCTCTTAATCTGTCCTTGAGGGTAATTCGGAACTTCCCCTCTTTTGGGTCTCTTGATGTTGGGCCTACATGCTGCACCTTCTGGATTGGTCCTGCTGCGCTTCCCTGAGTTCACAGCAACATCTTTTATGCCTGCCCTGCTCAATTTAGTTCTGTAGTTGCCCATTTTAAAGCGCAAGCTGTTCTTCCACCCATCATATCCTGATTTTGAGCCACTTTCTTTGAGGCATGGGTGTTTGCACACAAGTGCCTCTGCAGCTTTGCCAATCTGTTTACAGCTGGGATATGCTTTAATTTTGTATATTTCAGCAGCCAGAGCATCCCGTATATTGTGTTTTTGATCTCTAGTCGACCTGATACCTTTAGTCTCCCTTGCATATGCAGAACTGCCCTCACTTAAAGCATATTCCACTTCATATGAGAATGGTGGAACAGTGAAAAATCTGGCCACCGACAAAGACGCTCTGGTGAATCTGTATTATCAGAGAGTAACACTGTGTCGTCTGTACTGGTCAAACTCAAATCTGAATCGACTAATCTAACCACCTTAATGGTTGCCTTGGGTGGCAGATCTTCTATGTTAACTAAATTGCACAGGGCATTGTCAAATTCTGGGTCTTGAAACTGAAGGTGCAAGTCATAGGTCAAGTTCAACTTGTTTTTTATTTCATATATAAGGGTATTAATTTAATCATACTACTCAATATGTCTCCTAACAGGGCCCTGTTAAGTTCCGCTTCTACAAGCCTGATTAAAGAAATACGGCCTATAGAGCATTTTCTCATTAAAAGTTTTGTTTTAAAAGCTTCATGCAAACACAACACATTACAACTAAACATTCCTTTCTTGTTGGCTTTAGAAAATAAAATCACTTTGGTACGTTTAGAAAGCATTTATGGTTAGAGATAAAAAACATTTATTTTACAACTCAACTGCACAATCATGGATACCCTTTTTACTTTTTTTATTCTGCCTATGCTGTTGCTCTCACAACCACTAGAGGTCACATATTCTTGGAACGCAATTATTGGCAGTATCTGCCTGCCTGAACAAATGCCTCATGGGCACATTTTGGTGAGGAGAACAGCCTCCATTGACTACCTAGCTCTTTCTTTAACCTTCAAAATATAAATGACTACCTAGTGTATTCAAAACAGTTGTAATTTGTCTCCCAAATAAACAAGCTATCACCATGCAGAATATATCAAAATAATAATTTATAGTTATGTGATTTGAAAGAGAGCGAGACAGGACAACAACTGCTGGTCTTGTTTTCCTCTTCTCTAATGTTGCTGTTGTGTGGCTCCCTTTATCAAATGCTTGTGGTAACTGAGTAAAAAATAAAAAATGATTTCCCATCTCTTTCCCATCTCTTAAAAAGATTTAATTGTTGTGGGACATTGTGATCCTATTTGGTACTTCGGAACTGCCCAATGTACACTTCATCAAAAAAAAAGAGCACTTGGTGCAGCCTGTTCCTCTAAAACTAGGCATGGGTGAATCCTTACCCTCCTTGTTAAAGGTCTTTAATGACATCTTCTAGCATCAGATTCTGCTGACTATGTGATTCTTGTCCTGTTTTTTTTTTTTAAGTATTTTTTTTGGGCTTTTTATGCCTTTAATGTTAGGACAGTTTGAGAGAGAGAGACAGGAAGCAGGGGGCAGAGAGAAGGGGAAAGACACACAGCACAGGGCCGCTCGGTGCGGGAGTCGAACCGGGGCCAGCTGCAGCGAGGACTGTTGCCTCTGTACATGGGGCGGCTGCTTAACCCACTATGCCACCGACAACCCCTGATTCTTGTCCTGCTTGATCTAACCACAGCATTTGATACACTGGACCACAACATTTTACTATCTGGTTTTACAGCACCTAGTGGGCATTTGTGGTACTGCTCTGGAATGGTTGAGGTCCTATCTGGTAGCTAGAACCATTTGTGGAAAGATTGCTGGTTCTGAATCCTCCTCTACTCCCCTCTTATGGTGTTCCACAGGACTCAGTCTTAGAGCCCCTGGTTTTCTCTCACTTTATTTACTTCATCTGGGCTCTATTCTTAGAAAGCATGATATCTCCTTCCACTGTTACGCTGATGACAGTCAGATTTATGTACCACTAAAGCGGAAGGATGCATTTTCTCTTTGGATGCCTCAATGACATTAATGCTTGGGTGGCCCTTAACCTTTTAAGTTTTAATGACAAAATACTGTTTGGTTTAAGGTCCCAGTGGCTACTGTGTCTTAGACACTCCCCTTCATTGTCCACTTTTAAAAGTCATCTTAAAGCCTATTTTTACTCATTGTCTTTTAACCCAGTATGAGACAATTATTTAATTGGTTTTATTATTGGACTTCTTGCCTTTTGTTTCTGTTTTAGTTATATTTTATCATCAAATGTACCAAATTTTCTTTTGGTTTTTAATTAGCTGTTGTCATATACTAAGAGACTGTTGTTGTAGGTCAGACATTGCTGAGCTGAGCTGTTAACTCACTGTGGTAGCGTACGGTAGTTGTGTGTAGGTTTGTAACACCAACAACAAGGCCTTAATGAGAAATATTTAAACTGTAGTTAAGGTTAATTGTGGTTCAACTATATTCTGCTTAACTATGAAAATGTAAATTCAACTTGAATACTACTTTAAGATGGATATAGGACAGAATAAATGAGACATTAGGTAAAAGTTAAACAACATGAACTACTCATAACAATGGCCAGTTGCTCTGTCCACAAGAGGACATTGGTCATTTTGATCTTCCCAAATCAGTGTCTTTCTGCTTGTCAACCATGACTAGTTGACAAGCCTCCCTAACATATTTTCATCTTTAACATATCTTCTATAGAGGCTGAGAAATCTTAAAACTTTTTAGTTTTGTTTCCTATTTTCATATGTATATTTGATGCTGTTACTTGGGCTCATGTTCTTTCTTTCCTGCACATCAGAGACCAGTTTTCTCCTGGGGAATGCCCAGATCGTGGAGTGGCCTGTAGTGTACAGCAATGACGGATTCTGCAAGCTGTCTGGGTTCCACAGAGCTGAGGTCATGCAGAAGAGCAGCACATGCAGGTAAAAGTTATCATCTTTCTGATCTTTATTTTTTATGTTAAAATGATGATCAGAGATATGCTGAAATATTGTTGTGTTGAATTTAATCTTTACAATTTGATACACTGTCCAGCTCTTTATCCATTTTAATCATTAATTTGCTTCAGTGAAATTAAAGAGAATTTGAGAGAGATTTAAAAGTGACAATTGTTTTGTGCCTCCCTGAGTGTATGATGGTGTAAAGAACCTGTTGAACTGTACTCTGCTGCTCCGGAGACCTGCTTATATGATAGTGGTCACTACTTGAAAGCTGCTCTGACGTCATGCATGCAGAAGTGAGGAACTCAGCAGTCACACTGACAAAAACAAAAAATCTTGCCTTGAAAATGCTGAGGGGATCACCATTCAGTGACTGTCTGAAATACATCAAATCTAGAGCTGCCAGGGGAGCTTCTCCCAGTCCAGCTCAAATACAGTGTCTTGCTCCCCTGTCAGTCAAGACGCTTTAACTTTTGACTCCAAAGGATGACTTTTTTCTTAAGGCGGCTCTCAGATCTGACCAGGGGTGACGGTCTTGGATAGCCTGCAGCGAAAAAAGGTTCTCTTGGACATCAAAGTGAATAGAGACACAGATTTATCTGTGCACTGCTAGCTGTTCTGGGCTGAGGAGGGCACTGACAGTGACAATTGACTCAGACATGACACAGAGAGGATAAAAGAGCTCACTGAGAGTTGGAACTTGCAGCCTGCACTCAGCAGAGTGCAAGACAGTAAAGGGCTTTTTGGGGAATAAGTTATTTTTTTCTAGGTACTGAATAAAGATTTAACTTTAGAAAGTTGAATTGACATTTCACCTAATAACATCACAGTCACAGAAAAACATGTGCTCTCTAGCAAAAAAACCCCCTGAAAAATAAATGGTAGGGATTGACCCCTTTCGGTTGGCACCAGATAATCTAGGGGCTCACTGGAAATCGTCTTGTGCCACAAAAAATTGTATTCATTTGGCCTCCTTTTGCAGTATTTGCTGCTATTTTCAGACATAATAGAATAATTGAATTAAGCCACATTAGAGCCTCGTTTCCACTATGCAGTCCGGTACGGATGGGGTCGCTTTGGGGTCAGCTTGCGTTTCCATTGTACAAAGGGGACCCTCGGGGGTGGGCGGAGTGGGTGCCGAAGTGTAAATAGCAAATAACAGCAAATAACAAATAACATCCATAATTTCGAACCACCTCCAAGCTTCTTCAGCTTAATGCGACACTGGCTCGTGGTCCGGTTGAAACCACTCTGCCATTTTTGCGGCAATCAGCTGGAAAACTTTTTCGTTTCGCATAGCGCCATCGAGCTTCCGCTGCACAGCCTCCTCACCAACAACGGAGGGCAGAGCCTGGATCCGGTCCTGTGTGTTAGGTACCCCAAGCAGAAGGGTTACGAAAATGATAACGGTACGGTATGGATCGGTACGCTTTCGTGGTAGTGGAAACACTGAAATAAGCGAACCGTTCCAACCCGACCCGTACCGGACTGCATAGTGGAAACTAGAGCCCGACAGATATGTTTTTTTTCAGGGCCGATACCGATACCGATAATTATGGAAATGGGAGGCCGATAACCGATATGTGCAACCGATAAATAGAAACATTATTCACGATGAATTAAAAATAGCATGCCCTGACAAACTTTCATATCCATTAAGTCTTTTTAATTGTAAAAATGAAAAGTGCAGGGAGCTGCCAGCAGCATTTGTAAAATAAAGCCAAACATAAAACGGGAAATAAAAAAATAATATAAATACATAATTATCAATAAAAAATAAATCACTCCCTGCTATGAGAATACTTGAATATATGCTATTTTTATATTAAGAAGTAATAGAAAATGAACTGACTGAGAACTAAAAAGCAAGTGTAGGGAGCTGCTTATAGCATTTTTAAACAGTAAAATAAACATAAACATCCCTGTACAACTTTACAATGAACCATCTGAGTCGCGTCGCGTACGGCTTCATGAAGTTGTTCACCTAACACCATGGTTGTTAGCGCAAGCCTGCTAGCTACTTGGTGGTGGTGTCACAGCCTGTCTGGTTACCCGTAACAAGATGTTACTCCAGATGTTTGAAACGCATCGACTGGCCAAAACTTAATTCTATTAAAGTTAATTAAGAGGGACATTACGACCAATCACCGTTGGTTCTAACGTGCTGGGTAACCAGTTGTTACGGAACACGATAGGCTCTCACACCGGCAGGCTACCAAGTAGCTAGCTAGCAGGCTTGCACTAACAAATGGTTAGTCTCAGGAACAAACACGTTTTATTTGGTCTTCATTGACCATGGCTTTCAGTCCACCTTTTGTGTAGAACTACAGACACGTTCACGTTTCCATGTGGGGGTTTAAAAATGACTGTACACTATGCTGAGACTGCTTTATGGACAGCCGTTTCAGTGAGGAGTATTCGCTGTCATTCTGGTTATCCTTACGTGAGCTAAAGGTTTGCGTCGTTACACAGATCAAATGGACCATTTTCACTAGTTGTATACACTAATAAAGACGTTGTGGTGCCGTGCTTTTGCAACGTTGGTGTGTTTGTGACTTATTGCAGGGGATAAGGCTTTGTATATGCTTACCTTGAAGGGAGTTTGTTCTCTCTGCCTCAAGTAATACTGCCACCACCGCGGCCCCACTTGCACCCGCACCACAGCCGCCTTGAAACCGCTCACAGCGTTCAGTAGCCACCCCGCCCCCAACTTTCACCACGGCCGCCTTGAAACCGTTCGCAGCACTGCGTGTTGATTGGTTGTATTCCGTGTGCCAAACAAATCAGATGCTGTGACGGGCGGGGCAATGCTCATGAACTCAAAGTGGCGAGAGCGAGAGCAGAAGACGCGTTCAGAACCAAACGGCTGCAAAATTTGTTGTGAAAATTATATAAACTTATCGGTGGAAATTTATGGAAAGTATGGCCGATGCCGATATCCCCAAAATGCTAAATATCGGCCCGATATATCGGTGGGGCCAATAATCGGTCGGGCCTTAGTGGAAACACGCCATAAGTGACACCTTTGTGGTGCTAGATCTAATTTATTACATTATTTCCCTGGAATTTTGGATTGAACTCGAATTGTATATTTATATCCACATTTATCCATTAAAACACACTCATACAGCATGTCTTGGTCTTTACAGTGTTAAAGGCTACACAGTATCAATCACACACATATCCATACATTAATGGATCCATTTGAGGAAATGTAAGGTTGAGTGTCTTGCCCAAGGACACTTTGACATGTGGTGTGGGAAGCCGGAAATCAAACCACTAATCTTCCGATTGGCAGATATCTGCTCTTGCTCCTGAACTACAGGTAAAGAGGTGAACATTCTTTAGTGTTGTACTCTAGGCCATTATTTCTTGCCAATCAAATAGTCTGCATATGACCATTTTCTCCTTTTCCCTGCTTTACAATGAAATGGTTCAATGAAAATATATCAAACAAAACAACAACTGTGGCTTCTGAAGAGGTTCACATAGATGCCTAGAGCAACATCTATACCGGAGGGGTTTTACATCAGGAAAGTATTTCTTGAAGTAAAAAAGGACAGAGAAGGAGACTGAAAGCTTTTCTCAGTGGAAAACATGTTTATGCTGTTCTCCCAATGGTAGTCGGCAAGAGTTTAGTCTTTTTCACATATTGTTTGAAGCTTGTTGGCGCAAAAAGGACCGCCTTGTTCACATAGCTAAGAACAAAGGTGGCTAAAAGCCCTGCATTGGTGTGTGTTCTTAAACACATCAAGCTGGCATCATGGAATCAATTGAGTGATGACAGCATTGTTGGTTAAAGTGGTGAGTTCCCTGATGCCAGCTTACACAAGCCTACTCGTTAACTAATTGCCATTCCTCTTTGGATAACAAAAGAAGGAAAGCCCCACATCGGTGTGTGCTTACACACATCAAGCTGAGGTTGCAGAATCAGCTGAGTGACAACAGCTTCGTTGGTTGGAGTGATGAGTTCCACGATGTTGACTTTACATTTATCCTTTTGCTACTGTTACAAATTCCATTGGTGGCTCTGAGGTGGATCAGTTGCAGATTAACTTTGATTCATCCAGCCAAACCCTCACAATGAGGTAAACCTTTATTGCTCGGGCATTAGTGTATGCTAAAAAAAGCCAAACCAAACAATTAATGAAAACAGCATGAGAAAAAAACTGATATTGGGATGAGGTTAAAGAGCTCAAGTTTGTGTTGATGGAATCTTTTTCTCACACTGCTCATTTTCTTTTCCAGTTTTATGTATGGAGAGCTGACGGACAAGAAGAGCATCGACAAAGTCAGGCAGACATTTGACAACTATGAGTCCAACTGCTTTGAAATCCTGCTGTACAGAAAGAATAGTGAGTGTTCACTTTCTCTACGTTGTGTCTTTTATGTCTTTTGTCTCTATCAGTGAAAATTATGCATAACAGCTCCTTTCCGAGATTTTTGTTCATTTAGTGCAATTATATGTAAATCTTTTTTTTACTTTTGCCCCCCCCCTTTTTTTTCCCCCCTCTGGAGAGTACTTCATGCACCATTTATTTCTTACTGTGTTTTTTAATTTTGTGATCTTGCCCTCTGTGATGGAGCGACATCAGAGTGATTACTAACTTCATGAACAAAAAGACTTGACATAAACAAACCCAACACAAAAACAAAATACAAGGTCCTTAGAGGCAGTGTATGAAAAGAATATCACAATGAACAACTTCTATCTACTGACATAGGACAAGTGCGTGCAACGGTCTTGAACTCTGAGAGTGTTTGTGGAGGTAATAAAGTCATGAAAACCTCAGCTGGTTTAAGGTTTTTCTGTGCAGAAAGTACACTGAGTTTCTTCAGTGTAATGACATAAACATTAAGGCTTGAAAACCACATAAGATGAATAAAGGTAATTTAAACATGATGTTACCAGAGATTATCATTATGTACATGGAGAGTAGCAGGATCATTGTTCTTTATGAGGATTATAGGGTACATCCGGTAACGTACCAGACTTCAGCATGGTTCCGCTCTCTCTGTGAACAAGTCTTGGTTTACTCACTTTTGGTCACCCTGATCCTGCTTTGTTGCAACTGATCCCATTTCCATAAAGTGTTTTATACATAGTACCATGATTTGATGTCGATTAAGCTTCTCTTTTCTTTGAAGAACAGTCTGACTTCTGACATTTCGACTCAGTTCTAATACCATGTGCCATCTAATGCTGCCTTAAAGGAAGAATACAGCTCAAGAATATGTGACCTTTTGTAGTCATTTTTAACATTGTCATGCTTAATCTGCTTCAGTTTGATATCTGACATAGAAATAGTAAAGAACCTGAACTGTTAAGGCTTCCTAATTATTTCCAGATTTATATGGAAAGAAGTAGGACAGATTTGTTTGTATTCTCTAATTTCAGAATCAGTTATGGGTATGGTATGCTTACTAACTAGACTTCAGTTACATATATTGCGCTGTTGATATATGTCATTGTTACACAGTGCAACATACAAAAGAACAGGAGAAACTACAAGTTTGAAAAAAAATCAATGGATGATTTTATAAAAGTTTTATACAGTAAGATTTGTTAGGAGGATGATCTCCTTGGTGAAAGTTGCTTAAGATGTTTGGACTCTTACTCATGATAATTTCCAAGGCTTCCCTAATAATATCTACATCCATCCATCCATCCATTTTCTATACCCGCTGAATCCGTCGGTCGGGTCGCGGGTAATATCTACATATTATCTTAAAATCTCAGTATCGGTATATAGATTTTATAGTTGATATTTTGAATTGATTACAAATTAGAATCAAATACTAAAATAAATGGTGTCAGACTTTCCTTGTGTTCATCCAGCAGACCACACTAAAGTCCACTCTTTTTTAATCTTCTGTATTCATTTTCAGGCCTACACTGACCATCATTGCTGCTGGTAATATGAAGGCAGCTGATCTACTTCCTTTCACACCAGCTGAAACACACCAAATTAAACAAGGGCAACATATTTAGTTTGAAGCAAACTGGTTGAATGTGAAACTCTGTAACTGACATTTCAAAGTCAAAGTTTTATTAATATTTGGTTTCCTAAGAACGTGAGACAGTACAAGGAACATTTTTCGCATGATGTGAAGAATCTTTTACAAGATGTTCTTGATGCTTTTTTCTTCTCTTAAATTTCTTTTTTAGTCTCTGCTCTTTTCCCTTATGAATAACCACTACACGTCCAAATGCTTTCACACCTGAACCATCACACCCATATCTGATTAGAGAAGAAATTTACATGAAGTCAGTAACATTTCAAATTCTTTTTTTTGTAGGAAACATTTCTCATTGCACCTGCAAGGACTTTTCCTAAAAAATTCTAATAGATAATGTAAAGGATTTTGAATGAAACAAAATGCTTCTGTTTTATTGCAGGAAGTCCAGTGTGGTTCTACATGCAAGTGGCTCCCATTAGGAATGAGAATGACAAAGTGGTTCTGTTCCTCTGCACCTTTAAGGACATAACACTCTTTAAGCAGCCTATCGAAGATGAATCCACCAAAGGTAAGTGTTTTTACTTTTCCACGAATATCTCTCAACCAACAGCATTGTGTCTGGGTTTCTTTACTTTTGCCATTTATTTTGGGGGAACGATTATTCTGTTATGAGTTAACTCACAATAGAGTTAGGTGATGGAGTGTGATGGACTGGTGACCTGTCCGGGGTGTACCCTGCTTCTCGCGGGGGCAGTTGGGATGGGCTCCAGACCCTCTGTGACCCTGAATTGGATTAAGCTGGTTTAGAAAATGAATGGATGGAGGGCTGAACAATACAGTTAACATTAAAGAATGAGAAGTTCCTTATGGATTTTTAAATCCAGATTTATTTTCCCCCACTTCTTCTGTTTTGTCGAATTATTAGTTTTCTTTCTTGCGTTACTCAACTTTTTTCTCCCTGTTATTTTCATTGTCTGACTTTGAATTTCAGTGGACTGGAATTGACTGGACTTGTTTTAAACATGTTAACAAGCTGATGTCTAAATTTGCTCTGTCAAAACCTCACAAAGTTGCTGGCATGTAATTAAGCCTTAGATTGTTGAAAAAAAAAAAATAATGACACCAACTAACATCTCAAAATCAGAATAAAAATACGATCAGAATTATCTTTGTTGCTTTGTTTGCACATAAAATGAATGTGCTTGGGTGTTGTGGTGCAGTAACATTAAACATAAGCAGTATGTAGTAATAAATAAAGTAAGTGTTACACAAATTAAACAAATTAACAATATGTTTAGATATGGAAAAAAGAAAGCTGTTTGTTCCAAAGATGTACAAAATAACTAAGTACATGTGGCATAAGTTGTCCTGGAATAAGGCGCATTATAGAATGTAATAATGTATTGGAAGGTGGGGGATAGTGTCAGTGTTCGTCTGTGTTAATGAAGCTGACAGATTATGGGAAAAAGCTGCTTTTGTAGCACGAGGTGTTTGACTTGATGGCCTGCCAGAGTTTAGTCTGAAACGGTTTGTGTACATTGTGAGGTAGGTCAGCTGTGACCTTTTCTGCACGCCGCAGAAGTTTCTGGCTTTTAAGTGCAATTGAAAGGATTCTACAGATATTTATAGGCTCCACCAGCTCCATTCAGTATAAAGAGAGACACAACTGGGGTCCACTTCTTAATTTTCAGTGATAGTGCTGCAGTCTACAAGGGGGGGGGCACAGCTCACCGTCTTTGCGGAAACGCACTTTACCGGCTACAACATCTCACAGAAACTGAAACCGACATCAGCAACAAAAAGAGAAGATATTGATCTATCTTACCAAACTGCAAGGCAGCTGGTTCATCACTCTCAGTCTCACGGTATGAGTGAACATCCGGAGTCCAGTCAAAAATAATAAACTCATTATCTTAGAAAGTCGTGCTTATTAGGAAATTGGGTGTAATCCAGATGGTAGGATACAGTGTAATAACAACCCCTCATAATGTCATAGTCCTAATCTTGTGGCCTGGAAGATAATAGCATTCTGAATATGCCCCTAAAGGGTAACCTCATTATTATCGGCAATGGGAAGGTATTAAATGCGTTTCAGCAGGTGTGCCCACATTTAAAAAAAAAACTGTTTCAACACAGTACATTTAACATAAACAGCATTTGCCATTTTTCTTTTCATCACCAAAATCATTTTGTCGATGTTTAGTTTGTGTCCATAAATGGAACTTTTTTTTCTACATTCCCTTCCCTTTTTCATCTTTCAGACTAATTGTCTTCCCCTTCTCTGAGACAGTATTTTAATATTTTTAACTAGTTTGACTTTGGTTCCTCACTTATTTCTCCCTTTTCCATTTTATTTTTCATCTCCACCTTCCTTTATGTTAACGATCGTTGTCAACTGTATTTCTCTTTTGAAATTTCCTACTTATATGCATCTCTGTAGAACTTTCTGCTCCTTCCCTGTCCTTTCTCTCATATGGAGAAGTCTCAGGACATTTGTGCTTGCTACACATCATACCCCTTTTTCATCTTATCCCAAGCTGCGGCTGCATAAAAAAGAGCTAGTCAAGTCTTGTTTCTCTGCCATGCGGGAATCTCTAAAGCTGTCGGGTTGTGTTTGAGGAGGCTGTGATGCTGTCTGGAATCACAGGAGATGTGGGTGGCGGTGTTGTCCTCCGTGCCCTGACTGATGCACAGTGTCAGTTTCTAGCCCTGGGAGTCAATCCTGGCACGGCAGAAAGGGCGTGTTTGCTCTTTGATAAGGACCAACCCCCCACCCCCCACTTATTCTTTATTATGTACATACAGTACATGCAAACACGTGCACATACATGCAGTGACATCCACCCACCTCCTATGGCTAACTGCAGAGATCTGCCCAGAACTGTTGGGTGATTTGTTTATTTATTCATTATGTGTGTTCAGCGGCACGTAAATAACATGAGTTAAACAGGCAATTACAGCTTTAGTGGAACTACTATTGTCGCATCAGCATGTTGACAACTTTGTGAATTAGCTTTTGACAATGTGACACACTTCAGATTTAATTCAGTGATTTTTTTTTTGTTCGTGCCCACAAAGGAGAGCCTACAAAATAGAATTTGTTTGCTCATTTTGTTATTTTTTTTCTCATGTTAAAGCTACACTGTTTGCACATGTTAGTTTACTTTACTTTCATTCACAGACTGCTCCTGTCTACATGTCAAAGTTTGCAGGTAGAAGATACTGAGCCACTCACTTTGGATAAAAGCATTTGCTAAATTAAAAACACTGTCTAACATAAATTTAGAGAGCACACTTGGTTGATAATTGTTAGAATTGTGGAGTAGATCAGTTGCGTTGAGGATGCTAGCTCTTGTTTTCTAAGGCAAGGAGGCGTTGTTGAGGCTGGAGAAGATAATTATCCTGTTACTGCAGCAGAATAACGCTGCTTCACTAACAATATCAGGTTGGTGAAGAGGGGGATCTCTATCCAGATCGTATGGCTCAGTAGTTTTGAAACATTTTTGTAACAAGGCATACCATTTATATAATTTCCTTCTTGGTATAATAAAGCGTTTTTGAACTGAGCTGAATAAATATAAAAAAAGTATTTCCAAGCCACACTTTTACTACTGACAATGGCTGAGGTAAGACAGACTTGATCTCAAAGAGTTAAATTCTTATTTTTTTAGGCTGATGAATAGAAATATAGATAATCAGCAATTAAGTAAATAAGTAAAAAAAACTCTAAGCTTAAATAGCTTATTATTACATAATTATATAATTGGAAATCCACAGTTTGCTAAGCTGAGTGAACAACAGAAGTTGAGTGATCTGACCAGAAATCATCATGACTAAAACTTATAAAAGCTTGTTGTGTTAAAATATTTGGTTAAGTCTGAGAACACATTAAATTGTTTAATAAGTAACATGTTTTAGGATCTAGCCTAATCGTCAGACCAAAACATTAGTAATCTAACTGGTTAACACAATTCACAAGCAACCCTTGTCACACAATAGAAGCAGACACTTTGTGATATTGCTAGCACACTCACACACTCAAAAAAAAAAAAAAGACTCAGATTCTGCTCATTGTTCATTGCTCATTCATGTTGTATAAGCTGGTACAACACATTTATATGATTCAATTCCTGTGTGACAATCCAAAGATTTTTGAGCTGGGCTAAACACTGAATGGTTCATGATCCTTCCAACTTTTCTGGGCTGCCGTTCAAAATTGGAACATGCCTACGGTTTGCATCAAATGGCGCTGTTGAAATTTGTACAATTAGGACATTTTCAAGGCTCCAAAGGCTACATATGGCCATGTTTTCTTTTGCAAAGTGTCACACTTTTAGGTGATGCATGACACCCCATCCTGACTGAACGCGAGCGATTGATAAAAAGTGATTAGAATGCGTACGTATCAGCCTGTCCTGACATGCCGTGAGTGATGTCGCTCTGTCCAGCGATTACGCTGGAAAAAAATCGCCCGCGCTGTCTCTATTTGGACAACATTTCGTGGCGCCCCGCCCCTAAACGCTTCTTATTGGTTGAAATGAACACGCTGCTTCCTGTTGACAAGCTAGTTAGCAACAGGTCAGCATCACTCAGGGAATAATGGACGAGGAGAAGCTGATCTTTACTGTGGAACAGCACCCAATGGTTTATGACCCCAAACACCCCTACCACAAAGATCTGAACTGAAGGGAGGCCGCATGGGCGGTAATCGCCAGAGAACTTGGTGTTTCAAGTGAGTACTTTCTGAACCAATAGAATCACAAAATCATCACGCTGCATATCAGGACACCCTTGCCAAATTTTGTCGTCGTATCGCGTCAGTTTAGCTCGCTCGCTTTCAGTCAGGATGGGGTGTTACATGAAATTGTCACAGATGTGGTATTGCACAACTATTAGATGTTCCAAAACACATGTAAAGGAGGTAGGAGGGGATGGACTGTGGTGTTACACCACAGATTGTAACACAAGTAAAGCTAGTTCAAATATCATTTGACTCATTTCTACTGGTGTTTTTCAGGTTTGGCCTTAAAAAATGGTTCAGTTTAGGTGTAAAATCAAAATATGCTAAAGGTTAGGGATAAAAACACATGTTTAGGCTTAAATATCCATAAAAACTTATTTTGAGACTTGCATTATGTTGCAGGAAAGCTTACGTTTACAAAAACAAGAAGCCATGAAAACTGTTTCTGCACCTTCATTGTGGCATTTTGGACATGTGGACAAATGTAGCAGTTATGTTTTTTTTTGTGAGACTGCGATACATTTTAGGTAGGGCTGTGCGATATGGGAAAAACTCATATCACAATATTTTTTAACAGTTAATATTGATATATATCGGGTCCATAACTTTTATCTTTCACTTAAACCCTATATTTTCCACCGTGCTGATTGGTAGTCTTTTTCAATACAATAAGCTACTGCATTTGTAATATCACTGTATCTCTTAGATTTTTTGTCATACGGCGCTGGATAAAGCAGACTCTACACTCTTCTGTTGCTGCTGCACAAGCGTCGTTATTGGGGGAAGATTAGCACTTGTCCTGACATGCCGTGAGTGATGTGAGTGATTTGTAAAAGTTTGCATTCTCCGTGCTCAAACGGGTGGCGCTGCTTCAGGTGATGAAAAAGATTAGGGGTATTTCCTCTCTTTGAACATGTGCTCTACATAATTTGCAGTGCACACAACTCTGTTCCGTGTCGGACTTAAAAAATGTCCTTCCTACAAAATACCTTCACACCACCGAACTTTCCCATGGCTAGCTGCTGGCAAGGCTCTATTCCAGCCACGGGATTGTTGCTGCGCAACTCTCGCTGTCATTGGCAATTCGTATTGTCTGTCAAAAGATGGACAAATGTAATATATCAAAAGGTATATCGACCATGTTTCATGTCTCTATCGAGGAAAAGTTATTCCTCCATAGCTAACGTTATCATTTTATCGCCCACTTAGTCTTCACCACTAAGTCCAAGGCAACTGAAGCACATCAGAAAAAGCCTCAGTGCTAATTGTTCAAACTAAACTATCACTGCAAACATAGCATGATTTATGTAGGTCGACATTTAATGATCAAAGTGTTGCCACCTGAACCACTGGAACAGCCCACTCCCTCAGTTATGCATAAAGCACTGAGGCATTGTGCACTGAGCACTGAATATGAACAGGGACAATATAACATATAAAAAGTACCCTTTACATTCTGTCTATACTCTTGGAACAAATTAACTTAACAGTGCAAACACTATAACAACAATTTGTGACTGAATTTACTTCAATGTGTTCGTTAAATAACTAAAATGAGCAAAATTGTTTCTCAAGCACTTAGTGAAGTGAAATGCAGCCAAATTGAATGAGATGAAATCACTGCTCCCTCTGTTTTCAAATCAAAATGTCTTTGAACAAGACTCCTGACCCCAGATTCCCCCCAATCATCAGGTGAACAGCTTGCACCGTTTGCCTGTGTGTGTGATATCTTGAGAAGCAAAATGCTAAGTGCATAAGGGATGATGGCTCTACATGTGTCTTACCTGCTTACTTGTGCATGATTGAGTGAAGCAAGAGAATGTTTTCTGAAGGTGAAAGCAATCTGGAATGTGATTCACTTAGTAATGGTAACATTTTAGACAGAATCTGAAGTTGGAAATTAATCCTCTATTTTGTGTTATCCTCTTTTTATGTTATAGACATTCATAGACATACTTATGATTGGATATTTAAAACAAAATCATCTTAGCAATTAGACTGTATGCTGCAGTTGGGGTTTAGACTGATGTGAGGCAACCAGACTGCCAGAAACACTATGGTGCAATTCAGTGCAGCTTGTTTGATGCCACAGAGAGGATGCAGCATCAGCCTGCTGTGCCACAGAGCAGCATACTAAGGGCTGTATTTTAACCCGCCTGGTGATAAGGGGTGGAAGAGGCTGTCGTGGGGAATGGAGATTTGCTGCCACAAGCGTTGGCAGAGTTTGCTTGTGCCGCACACTGAATCTCGCTCTCAGCTCTGTCTCTGGCTGCTCCCACGGCTCAGCATGCCACAACACGTCAGCATCAGCCGAATGGGAGACATCCAAGTCTGCTAAAGACGTCCATCTACAGCTAAAAACAATTACAATGGAGTAAATGTAATAACTCCTTAATCTGTGACTCTCTTCATGCCCATGCTTTGCCTAAAATGACCCTTTTCCCCATTTTTAACCAACCATTCTCTTTATTTTTATTAATCTCAATTTGCACTGTGTTGTGTATTGTTACAACAGCCTATGTTAATTCCTTGACCTATATGTAGGTTCCCTGCTCTAGTTTTGTTCAACCAATTTTTTTGGTCATTCGGGTGAAAAGAACAAAACTTTGCATTGCTGCCAGTGTCTTGCCATAATGGTGCCATTTCAGTGATTCTGCAGCCTTTGGGATTGAAAAGCCTTTGCTGTGTGCCTGACTGGTGGTGGTTAACAAGATAGAAAATCCTGACAGAAAATCTGGTATAGTTACACCGACAGGAAGGTAGCAAAAAAATAGAATGAGTGGCAGGGAAAAACAAATGGCAAAGCAGGAATCTGTAAAATGAATGAATATCATGTTGTTTTGGGGAGTTGTCATGTTCACTGATTTATTTTTTTTTGTTAACTGCCTGAAAGCCTTCACAGATGGTTGTGAACTATTTCAGCAAGGCATCTGATGAGGGCAAGGTACTGAGGCAGGAATGCAGCTGCAGGAAGCGGAATATTGTAGCAGGTTGAAGTATATTATGATTCCATTTACAACAGCTGTAGCTGGACTCGTGGAGGAAGGAATTCACAAAAAATTGATAATTGCATAAATTATCTTTAGAAAATCTAAAAACAAGATCTTGAATCAATCTTCAACGTTTATTTCACAATTTGTCCTTTTGTTGACAAATGCATCACACTCAAAATATGATTGTGGGGAGGTGGAGAGAGTTCTTGAGACTTAATCTACAACAATGTACAAAGAACATAAAGGACAACTGTTCTTGGAATTGAAAGGGCAAACAAATGAACTACTAAGCAAAACATCCACGATGCTATGTCACCACTACAATGTTGACTCAAATAGGCTAATATTAAAGCATGGAACACATTTTTTTGAACAACTACTCTTATAAGCTCTTCAAACAATTCTAAAGGGCATCATTACCTCCGCTACAAAGTAGGCCAATGATTTAGTAATAGCTTGATCCTGGATGTGCTCTATCCTCGTCTGATCTCAAACAGCTCACACTCCTTCCTTTGACATAGCATAAATACATAATCAGGAGAGACAAAACATAATCAGTACTACGGTAACTTTACTTTAAGGCAGTGTTTCTCAATTCCGTTCCTCGGGACCCACTGCCCTGCATGTTTTCGATGTTTCCCTCCTCCAGCACACCTGATTCAAATGAATGGCTCCTGATCAGGCCACTGCAGAGCTTGATGACGAGTTGATCATTTGAATCAGGTGTGCTGAAGGAGGGAAACATCGAAAAATGCATGGCAGTGGGTCCCGAGGACCAGAATTGAGAAACACTGCTTTAACATATCCCATATTCCTGTGGGGGAAGTGTCATGCTCTCTTCGAACATGGAAATGAAGAGACATGCGCTCGTGGCTTTACGACCCCAGATGCACTAGCAATTAGTAAACATTACCAAGGATCCATTTGCAGGTTTTTAACATGTCTACCAAATTGTTGTGAACCTGTTTAAGCTTGATTAGGTATAATATTTTCATACATTTGCCATTAACAGTTTTTTTTATTTTAGTATGGTTTGTACCTTTACGAGTGTATTGAGACGACCACACTTGCAAATTGCAGATATTCAGTCAGCCAGCAGTTTGGTGGATTTAAGGTGCTTTGGACCAAGACGTCATTCCCATCATAAAGCTTCAGTGGACACAAATTATTCATTTTGGTGAGTTTGTCGTTTTTGCAAGTCACATAAATGACTGTGCTTTTTAGTTGAAGGCCATAGGCTAACCCTACTGATTTGCATAAACACAGATCATGGTAATGACATGGATTATATTATCACAACAGTTCCTGTCAGGGCTGGATGTTGGATGCAGGAGAAATGTGAAGCTGCAAAAAGCAAAATTATATTGGTCATTGGAGTTTGAGCATCTCTTGAGAAACAAAATGTTGATCATTAGAAAAAAAATGTTGAGGCTTGGTTTCTATATGTGTGCTTTGTGAAGAGATAAGTTTTAGGGCTAATAAAAATAGAGTGTAAAAGATGTCAAAGCAGAATGTACATGTGTCTATCATGCATCTGTCCTTCTGCTGAACAAATCACTATCACGTGAGATCTGTTGATGCTCTGTTTGATCCACTACAGTGAGTTATGTGCATGTCATTGGTGTGGAACGGCTGATCAAAATCCCATTTTAGACTTCACAATGGTAGTGCATGGAACAGTTCTGCTCCTGTGTTATTTTTAGCCTGAGTCTTTACTTAAAAAAAAAGTTATTTTACGCCTCCATTGTGCTGTACTCTGTTAAATCATATGGTGTTGGATTTTTTGGAAGGGGACAATATACAATAAGAGCACAACTATTAACTGTGAAGAAGACAGATTATTTATTTGTCCCACGGTTTCCCTCCTTGCTCAGTGTGAGGTCCTTTTGTCCTTATGTGGCAGTATGTAGAGTGGAGGCTTTTGGGTTGTCAGTTTGTATTTACGTGAATGCCACCTAGACTAATTCTTCCTGGCTCAAAATAGAGCACATTGGCTTGCTTGCTGTGGCAATCTTTTGCACATTTTATTTGACTTTTTCCCCAACACACAACTAAATGGTGATTTGAAATGCAAGCACAGATCACAGTAAATCATGCCACAACAATACACATGACAGAAAAGTTACTTACAATTTTTCTTCAATGAGTCTGTAAAGCTATAACCTGTACCATCATTGTGTCTCACAATTAGTTTTCAGTTACTGGAACAATTCTTTATTGAGCTGTGATGTAGATATGCACGAGCTTAGCTCATTGGTTCAAAACTGAGAACGTTCTGGTGTCCACAAGTCATTTTATAACCATATTCATGTAGTTCGGCATCTTATCATCAGCATTATATATGTTTAATCTCTCACAGAAGTATAACATTTCGACTGTATTTTTTTTTTTTTTTCAATCTATCTTTAAAAAAAAAAAATCTTTTTTGACTGTTATGATTGAACTCACTTTTTATACTCGACAGGTCCTCTAATAAAAATGACAAAATACATTGTATGTCCATAACTGTAAATACAACGAATAGAGACATTCTATAAACTACTGCCCCCACAGGTGGCAGGAGGGAAATATGATTCACTCTGAAGTGTTTTCTTTTACAAGCAACAAGGTGCGATGGCCAACACGTGCAAACGCGCTGCAAACGGCGAAACAAATCCAACAACATCAAAACACATGCAAGACAGAAACGCACTGCAAACATCAAAACACATGCCAGACAGAAACGCACTGCAAACATCAAAACACATGCAAGACAGAAACGCACTGCAAACATCAAAACACATGCAAGACAGAAACGCACTGCAAACATCAAAACACATGCAAGACAGAAACGCACTGCAAACATCAAAACACATGCCAGACAGAAACGCACTGCAAACATCAAAACACATGCAAGACAGAAACGCACTGCAAACATCAAAACACATGCAAGACATAAACGCTGCAAACATCAAAACACATGCCAGACAGAAACGCTGCAAACATCAAAACACATGCAAGACATAAACGCTGCAAACATCAAAACACATGCCAGACAGAAACGCTGCAAACACCAAAACACATGCAAGACAGAAACGCTGCAAACATCAAAACACATGCAAGACAGAAACGCACTGCAAACATCAAAACACATGCAAGACAGAAACGCACTGCAAACATCAAAACACATGCCAGACAGAAACGCTGCAAACATCAAAACACATGCAAGACATAAACGCTGCAAACATCAAAACACATGCAAGACATAAACGCTGCAAACATCAAAACACATGCAAGACAGAAACGCTGCAAACATCAAAACACATGCAAGACATAAACGCTGCAAACATCAAAACACATGCAAGACATAAACGCTGCAAACACCAAAACACATGCAAGACAGAAACGCTGCAAACATCAAAACACATGCAAGACAGAAACGCACTGCAAACATCAAAACACATGCAAGACAGAAACGCACTGCAAACATCAAAACACATGCCAGACAGAAACGCTGCAAACATCAAAACACATGCAAGACATAAACGCTGCAAACATCAAAACACATGCAAGACATAAACGCTGCAAACATCAAAACACATGCAAGACAGAAACGCACTGCAAACATCAAAACACATGCCAGACAGAAACGCTGCAAACATCAAAACACATGCAAGACATAAACGCTGCAAACATCAAAACACATGCCAGACAGAAACGCTGCAAACACCAAAACACATGCAAGACAGAAACGCTGCAAACATCAAAACACATGCAAGACAGAAACGCACTGCAAACATCAAAACACATGCAAGACAGAAACGCACTGCAAACATCAAAACACATGCCAGACAGAAACGCTGCAAACACCAAAACACATGCAAGACAGAAACGTACTGCAAACATCAAAACACATGCAAGACAGAAACGCACTGCAAACATCAAAACACATGCCAGACAGAAACGCTGCAAACATCAAAACACATGCAAGACAGAAACGCTGCAAACATCAAAACACATGCAAGACAGAAACGCTGCAAACATCAAAACACATGCAAGACAGAAACGCACTGCAAACATCAAAACACATGCAAGACATAAACGCTGCAAACATCAAAACACATGCCAGACAGAAACGCACTGCAAACATCAAAACACATGCAAGACAGAAACGCACTGCAAACATCAAAACACATGCAAGACATAAACGCTGCAAACATCAAAACACATGCAAGACAGAAACGCTGCAAACATCAAAACACATGCAAGACAGAAACGCACTGCAAACATCAAAACACATGCAAGACAGAAACGCTGCAAACATCAAAACACATGCCAGACAGAAACGCTGCAAACTTCAAAACACATGCAAGAAAAAAAACGCTGCAAACATCAAAACACATGCAAGACATAAACGCTGCAAACATCAAAACACATGCCAGACAGAAACGCTGCAAACATCAAAACACATGCAAGACATAAACGCTGCAAACATCAAAACACATGCCAGACAGAAACGCTGCAAACATCAAAACACATGCAAGACAGAAACGCACTGCAAACATCAAAACGCATGCAAGACAGAAACGCACTGTAAACATCAAAACACATGCAAGACAGAAATGCTGCAAACTTCAAAACACATGCAAGAAAAAAACGCTGCAAACATCAAAACACATGCAAGAAAAAAACGCTGCAAACATCAAAACACATGCAAGACATAAACGCTGCAACATCAAAACACATGGAAGACAGAAACGCTGCAAACTTCAAAACACATGCAAGACAGAAACGCTGCAAACATCAAAACACATGCAAGACAGAAACGCTGCAAACATCAAAACACAACGGAAGTTCGCCAGGCCACTAGGTGGTCTCGACCTGTGGGATAGGGGATATCTATGGGAGATCTACCATATTAATGAAAGAGAAGAAAGTCAAAAGGTAGTTTTCAATTCAATTCATTTTTATTTATATAGCGCCAAATACAACAAATGTCATCTCAAGGCACTTAGATAGTAAGTCCAATTCAAGCCAATTGGAATTAAATTAATTAATAATAATCATAATTCATAAAATAATCCAATTCGTTCATATAGAGCCAATTCAAAAACAATTTCCTAGCTAAGAAAACCAACAGATTGCACTGAAAACTTTTTGTTTTTCGGTCCAATCTCCCGGCCTGAGCGTGCCTGAGGCGACTGTGGAGAGAAACGACTCCCTTTTAACAGGAAGAAACCTCTGGCAGAACCAGACTCAGGAAGGGTGGCCATCCGCCTCGACCAGCTGGGGTTTGAGAAGACAGAAAGGGGGGGAGGGGGGAGGGCCGCAGCGGCGGCGGCACTGTAACACCATTCAAAGGATATCTGTTGGAACAGGGAAACACGAGTTAATGACCACAATAATATCACATATACATAAAGAGAGTAAAGTGAGGAAAGGTGTGACAGATGAGGCCCCCCAGCAGTCTAGGCCTATAGCAGCTTAACTATGGGATGTTTCAGGATTACCTGAGCCATCCCTATTCAAGGTAAACACAAGAAACTTGTGCTAACGAGCTAATGTCATCATTTATGTCTTTTTTAAACACTTGGCCGTAATCTTTTACCTTATAATAGCGACATAACTCCGCTGCTCTTCCATAATAAAGTAAAAGATTACGGCCAAGTGTTTAAAAAAGACATAAATGACAACTACCTTTTGACTTTCTTCTCTTTCATTAATATGGTAGATCCATCTCCCATAGTCGATCCCCTATCCCACAGGTCGAGACCCTCTTCTGGCCTGGCGAACTTCCGTTGTGTTTTGATGTTTGCAGCGTTTTTTTTCTTGCATGTGTTTTGATGTGTACAGTGCGTTTCTGTCTTGCATGTGTTTTGATGTTTGCAGCGTTTCTGTCTTGCATTTGTTTTGATGTTTGCAGCGTTTCTGTCTTGCATGTGTTTTGATGTTTGCAACGTTTCTCTCTTGCATGTGTTTTGATGTTTGCAGCGTTTCTGTCTTGCATGTGTTTTGGGGTTTGAAGCGCGTGTGCTCCGGTCGTTTTTGTTATTGCCGCATTTTTCTCTTGCAGCATTTTATTGTTGGATTTGTTTTGATGTTTGCAGCGTTTCTGTCTTGCATGTGTTTTGGGGTTTGAAGCGCGTGTGCTCCGGTCGTTTTTGTTATTGCCGCATTTTTCTCTTTCAGCATTTTATTGTTGGATTTGTTTCGCCGTTTGCAGCGCGTTTGCACGTGTCGGCCACCTAACAAGGTCCTCTTAAAGCTGCCGTCGGCAGGTTTTCAAAATTCCGAGTCTAAAGTCGGAAAATTCGAACTGATACAACTTTCAGGTCCCTCCCCCTCTGTGGACGAGGTTGTGCACGTGAGTTCACACTAGTGTGTGCGCACACAAGCTGGGGGCAGACTCATGCTCAGCATGGAAGACGTGGTTGGTGACTGTTCTGCTCAGATAATAGATAAATAATAAACCTAACGTGATTGGTTAAAAACAGCCGGGAGCGCTCGATTTTTGCAAGCACAATTACAGGCTTTAGAGGGAGCTACAGAATTCGGGATTTTTCCTAAACAGCCTATTTAATATTCTACTTCCAGAATCCCATGACAGTTCAAGCTAATATGACTAAAAAAAAGTTGCCGACGGCAGCTTTAAGCAGGAAGGCGGCTGGTGTGATTATTCGCAGCCTCAGGATGTGAGTTTTTTTTTCCATTTCTAGGTTACGTTCAGTCAATAACAAAACAATATTTTATGAATGCCTTTGTCACTTACTAGTTGGGTTTAGGCAATAACTTAGTTAGAGTTAGAAAATCGATCAACTTGGTTAGGATTACAAAAATATGTCACGGATAGGACGAATGTAAGTTCTTTGTACTATGCCACCATCACTTTACATGCGGCTGCTCTCAGCATTGCCAAAGTTCCCAATTTCTTTCCTTCCTTTGAATGTAATAGCAATCGATTGCTGTTGCTGAAAAAATATCCATGGGGTTGTTTTTGGGAGGAGGACAGTCTCTTTATACCTTGTGGACATGAATCTCTTAAGATATGTCACGTTGGTTGTGGTGGCGTGGTGAAGGAGGACCTGGATGCAGATATTTCAAAAATCAAACTTGATTTATTTTAAACAATCCAAACAAAAAGTGTATACTATATGCCGGTATACCAAAAAACCTAACTATGACTATGACAAAACAAAACTTGACAAAAAATAACAAAACAAAACCTGACTATGACTATGACTATGAAAGGGGAGAAACACAGGTCACATCAGTGCAAGAGTGACCGAGCAAAAAACATGGCAACTAAAGACGAAGCAGTAACTTAAAACAGACATGACATATTAGGGCGTAAAAAGAGTGAACTATTTTTAGTTTTAACAAACAGTTATTTTCCCTTTAAAAAAAAAAAATAAATAAATAAATGGTTTGTTAAGCATTTAACAGCCAATGTTACAGTATGATGTACTGTATATAGTGAGTTAGACAAGCTCTACAAAATTTCCTTCCAGGACATATCGTGAAAACTATCGATCAAACATACTATCAGTAACTCTGGAAATCAAGTGACAAAAGGCCACTTTGTGAAACGTTGTGAAACGTTACAGCAGTTTTCACAATTGGAAGCCAAGTGACTGGTTTTCATTGCATAGGATAAACTGGATGTTGTGTTAATATTCATGCTAGACTGCCTCCATTTCAACATAGAATGGATGGGGGTGTCACATGGCTGGAGGCCAGAGGGTTGAAAGCTGTTTTTAAACTCCAGTCTTTATTCAAAATGGTCCCTTCAAAGGGTTGGGTCAATCACAATGTGTGACTACTGTATGTGCTATCCCTCTGTAGTGTTACTCTATGCCCTTTAAAGCATTTGATTTTATTTTTAGAATGGTTTGATTTTATTTTTAGAATGGTGGCTGGCAGCTGGTGGACAGGCTTGTATTATTCAGGTGCACTTGCTGTTGAAACAGAATTGAAAGTGGTTTTCATGTTTAGCATTAGAGATTTTTAACATTAAAAGAAGCTTCATTGTGTCTTTAACTAAAAGCTTTTGCTACAAGATTTTGGAAAAAGGCCAGAATGTGTTAGAAGAGGAAAGACTGGGGGAAGAGAGAATGTTTTCTTTATGACGTTTGTCCTTTCTCTGTAGTTTTAGTGAACTTTAATGTGAATATAACACTTTTAAAGCACGGTTTTCAAATACTTATCAGCCTTAAAAAGTATGATAATCAATGGCATTGAAATTAAACAAAAATATCATCAAGAAGTTAAGGTTTTGAGTATACATTTGACTATAAAGAACCAAACAGGGAATACTATTAGGTTGATTAATGTCCACAATACATTATATGCACATTGTGTGATCCTTGTCTGAAGTGGGAGTATATGCAGTTGTTATATATCCTATCACTATCTAAATGAAAGCAAGGACAATACTGACACCCTTTATCATGCTTTTCTTTTAAACTTTTAATCAATTTATTAATTAAACTTTCACATTTGCATGAAGTAAATGCAGCTGTGTGTTTTATTGATACCCCAAGGAACAAGTTTTTCTTTTACTTCTGCATCTCAGTGGAGGTTAGAGCACAGTGGTGGCCATCTGCTGAGCAGAAACCCTGCAGCTGATGGAGATTGTTGCATTTAGGAACACTTTCTATAGGGTGGATGTTATCTTAGAATTATTGCAAATTTGAATGACCAATTAGGGAAAACTGTTCTGACAGTCTTCTTATAGCAAGAACAAATAGAAGCTGTGGGAATATTTTGTCAGTCCAGAATATCCCCACTGGAGTCACAGACGGGGGAATTGTATCAACAGTGGTAGCCGAGGGCTGACTGGGTGCTAGTTATATCTGTATGGATCATTAAGAACCAGCGGATACGCAATCTAGTTAAGGTGCGATGGAATATGAAATAAGTAATAACTGCCGTCTCTTTTTTGCAGGATGGACCAAATTTGCACGGCTCACACGTGCGCTCACCAACAACCGCAACACGCTGCAGCAGCTGGCACCTATTAGCAAACATGAAGTCAGTCATAAACAATCAAGACTGGCGGAGGTGAGCTTCCACACCCAAACACACAAACTTGTTTTTCTATCTTTGTGGTGATTTACCATTGGCATAATGCATTCACAATTACCCATAACATTACCCATAACCATTACAGCTGAGAGCTTATCCCTAACCCTAACCCCAACCCTACCTCATTTCTAACCCTTATCATAAATCAAGCTTTTGACCCTTAAAATTCCCTTTTAAACATATGAGGTCCACCATTTGGTCCTTACAAAACATGTTAGACTCCCAATGTAAAGTAGGATCCTTATCTTTTGGGCCTTAGAAATTCATAGCACTACACTGTACTTGCTTGATCTTAAGTCTGATATAATGCCTATTTTAGCTCTGTTTTGGGTTACTACCAGAACCAGAGGAAATGGTGTGGCTTTAACTGATAAATGCTAAATAGTGTTCACCAGATAGACTCCAGCTATGTCTTGTTGCGAGTTATTATAGAGCATGAAGCACATGGTTATTTTCTAGGTTCCCTGACAGTAGTCGCTGCTACGGCCAAGAAAAGCGCACAATAGCTCTCAAAGTGAAGCACAAACAAAATACATTAAAGTTGCTGTCAGGTAAAATAATAGGGCTCAAACTTGCTTTAAAAAAGAGAAGCTTGACCTGAGAATTTTCCACAAGTACATGACTAGAAGCAATTTTTTCACAGTTTTAGTTGATGGTTATAAGAATGACACACCTCGGGAGTAGCAACGACACCCTTTTTTTGGTGGTTTAAAAAGTGAAAGTCATCACAAACATTTATGCCTATAAGGTGTAAGATACATCTGAAATGTTATTTGATTAATCTTCAGTCATGTCCGTTTAGTCTCAACATCAAGCTGCTGCATCCGTAAAAGGAAAATTTGATCAAATGCATTTATTAAAGTGTTAGGTGGTGAAAGTACATGGTTGATTCGAATTACAGTACATTGTTGTGTCTACATAGTAGTAAACCGTGACAGTTAAAAAAACCCCTACATGGTAGTGGTTGACACATTTTCATATTGACGCATTGCGTCATGTAACATCATATAACGCTGCCAGAAAACAGCAGCCTTCGGGATACATTAACACAATATGGAATATCATGGATTATGACTACTGCTTTTTGGAGAAGTGGACAAATGCATGCATTACACATTTAATTTAAACTTTTGACTTGCGCTGTATATAAAATAAAAAAATACAACAATTCACTAAAACTGCTGTAGTTTAGCCGGTTTCATAAATGTCTTCAACACGTGTCAAACAGCCACTGACCCCTGTTCGCTCATCAGCGCTTGAATGCGTGTACGCTGAAATTAAATCGGATGCGATCAAGCATAAATATCTAAAAAATACTAATATATTTTGAAAATAAGATTATACTGACTTTGTAGTAAATCCTTGTAGGTGAGTTTGTAGTGGCCTTGATGCACAAACGCACACTCACACACACATTAATGTGGCACCATTTCAATGCTCTTTGCATTATTTCTGCACAAATACACCCTCACATGAAACATTAACAACCACGGTCAGAGCTTTTTCTCAGTGCTGAGTTAAGAACACTCATACATACAGACACATAGCCTGACAGATGGACGTCGGCATGCAAGCACACCGTCAATACCCCGATACCTGCACCCCGCCCTCAGCCACAGTCACATGACAACTTCCCTCAAACTGTAGTTGTTTGACTAAACGAGTGATGCTCTCCCCACTGCTCATGTTGACTGCGGATGATATTAATATTTCAGGCTGGAGAAGAAACACGGGCACAGTGGTGTGGGTACTCTGAATAATTGTAACTGGTTCTGGAATTTGGAAAATGGATTTCACGGCATGGAGGAGATGGCTTATGAGTTCACCCGTCTGTTTTATTCATGAAAGATTGAGCTAAGTGTTTCGCCTTTAATCAGAATTAGTCTGAGCCACATCCCTGCTTAGTGCACGAGGTGAAAAGTGGTGTGACCTATCGGAAGTATTACTTTGAGGGAAGGATGGAAAGGAGAACGCAGTTATGAAGAGAGGAAAAATAGCAAGTAAAGTGAGAGGGTACAAGAGAAAGATATTTGTGAGGAAACCAAAAAACAGTAGTGTTGGGAGGATTAGGTGTACCAAACTGAAACGCCATCTTTCCCTTTTTCTCAGTCTGGTGCTGAGCCACGGAGACTTGCATAATGACCTGAGTGTGCTCATTTGATATCGCAGGTGATCCATTTGCCTCGCAGCCTGAAAGGCACAGCTGGCATCTTCTGTTGAGGATGCTGATAAGTGTCAGATGTTCTCCCCCCCTCACAGCTCTGCTGGACAAGTTGGCAGCGTCTTTTTTAAAGCAGCAATGATGATGTTAACCATGAGTTGTTTGATCGGCAGCCCTGACGAAGAGGATTAGAATAGCTCTACAAGTATGAAGCTTGCTGTTGTTCTTTAGCTCTGTTACCCTATCTTGTTATTTAACATCAGACTGAATCCCACTGTTGTTGACACCACAGAATGTTTCTGGCATGAAGATGGCAGGAAGTCTTCATCATGATGATGGCCTTACTGTATGATCTAGTTTTTGCTTTGCTCCACTCCTTTGTCTTTTGTGTGTGCCTCATTGTGGTTTTGCGTCCATTCTGCATTAACCCTGGGCACAGCTCTACATGTTTGCATGTTGTACTTTTTTGGAGACCATATTGGAGCATTTTCCAAAATATGTGTAGGCTACTTTTGCTTGTATTGGCGCTGTTGTAGTTTTTTTCCCTGGCACAGAAAAAAGACAGAGATCATGTGAGATAAAAGACTGCTTTGTGAAGTTGTTTCACAGAGTCATTGTTGATGCATTATCCGCTTTGTGATTAAACTTGTTGTGGTGGTAGCTTAAAACCTTTCCTGTCTGCAATTTCTTTAGTGTTTCTACAATACTGCTGCTTTGGTTTTCAAGTTGCTGCTCGGGGTTATTAAAAAACGTGCTTTGTTAAGTGTTGGTACTAAAGATATTTAGTCAGGGTTTGAATGATTGGCAAAACATACACTATATTGCCAAAAGTATTCAGTCACTCACCCAAATAATTAAATCGAGGTGTTCCAGTAGGCCTGTCACGATATCCAATAAGTCAATAAATCGTCCGATAACTTTTTCCAAGCACGATCACTTTTCTGGCCACGATAAGTCTATTTAAAAAAAAAAAAATTTTTTTTTTTTTTTTTTGCGCATTTCTTTGTTTCCTCGCCACTCCCGCCCTTTCCCTACCTAACCGAATGATGGGTGCTTTCACTCAGCGCAATGATTGTTGAACGTTAAAGCATTTTCAATTTTCAGTGCAGGCCTCCCTGAAAAAAAAAAAGTTGTTGCCCCGGTAACATATTTGCGCCGTTTGAGACCATGTGTTCGACTGCTGACCTCTGATAGTTAGCAGCAGCATTCGTTCGACTGTTACCTCGCAGAAGCCGCAGCTCGCATCAAGTCAGATAGCAGCTAACGAAAGAAAAGTTATGGAACTGGTGCCGAAGAAAACGGCGAAAGCTCCCGTGTGGGACCACTTTGGCTTCCAGCCAAATGATGAGGGTGAGCCACTGAATCTAAACGAGCCGATATGTCGGATTTGTAATAAAATGGTGCCATGTAAATCCAGCAATACAACCAACATGATCATGCACCTAAATCATAACCACCCGTTGCAGTTTTCAGAGCTGGGGAAAAAAACTCCGACAACTTCATCTGCACAACAGAGCACAATAACAGGGTTGTTCAGTCGACAAACAAAATACAAACAGTGCAAAATGGTCCCAACTGATGGAAAAAGTGGTGCGTTTATTGGCCAAAGAGATGCTCCCATTCAATCTGGTCGAGAAGCCAGCTTTCAGAAAAATGCTGCAATCTTTTGACAGTCAGTATGAACTGCCCTCTCGAAACTATGTGTCACAGATGGCGATCCCGAATCTTTACAGCACAATTAAAGAGCAAATACTAAAAGAGCTACGGGTGGGTAGGTGTTCTTATTGTTTACTCTGTTTGTGTGTGTGTGTGTGTGTGTGCATGCATGCGTCTGTGTAATGCCCCATGTTTGTTTACAAGCAACTTTGAAAAAAATTCTTCATTGTTATTTTAATAAAATCACATTTATTGATATTTAAAAGGGTGTATTCGCATTTTTATTGCATTTTTTATCCCATTGTCATTAAATTGTTTGAAAGTCGCGAAAAATTCAATATTATCGATTATCGCAATAATTTCTTGGCCAATTTATCGTCTAGCAAAATTTGGTATCGTGACAGCACTATGTTCCAGTCAGTTCCATGGCTACAGGTGTATAAATTCAAGCAACTAGGCATGCAGACTGCTGCTACAAACATTTGTGAAAGAATCGGTTGCTCTCAGGAGCTCAGTGAATTCCATTTCTGCAACAATTTCAGTCGTGAAATTTCCTCGCTCCTAAATATTCCACAGTCAACTGTCAGTGGTATTATAACAAAGTGGAGTCGGATCAGTTGGATCGGGTGCTTTGTGAGCTGGGCGGCAGCCGAAGGCAGAGACCCTGGCGGTCTGATCCTCGGCTACTGAAGCTGGCTCTTGGGACGTGGAACGTCACCTCTCTGCTGGGGAAGGAGCCTGAGCTGGTGTGCGAGGCTGAGCGGTTCTGGCTAGATATAGTCGGACTCACCTCGACGCATGGGTTGGGCTCCGGAACCAGCCTCCTCGAGAGGGGTTGGACTCTCTTCCACTCTGGAGTTGCCCGCGGTGAGAGGCGTAGAGCAGGTGTGGGCATATTTATTGCCCCCCGGCTGTGCGCCTGTACATTGGGGTTTACCCCGGTAGACGAGAGGGTAGCCTCCCTCCGCCTTAGGATGGGGGGACGGGTCCTGACTGTTTTTTGTGCTTATGCACTGAACAGCAGTTCAGAGTACCCACCCTTTTTGGAGTCCCTGGAGGAGGCACTGGAGAGTGCTCCTCCGGAAGACTCCCTCGTCGTGCTGGGGGACTTCAATGCTCACGTGGGCAATGACAGTGAGACCTGGAGGGGCGTGATTGGGAGGAACGCCCCCCCCCCCCGATCTGAATCAGAGTGGTGTTCTGTTATTGGACTTCTGTGCTCGTCATGGACTGTCCATAACGAACACCATGTTCAGGCATAAGGGTGTCCATATGTGCACTTGGCACCAGGACACCCTAGGCCGCAGCTCGATGATCGACTTTGAGGTCGTATCGTCGGACTTGCGGGGCATGAGAGGGGCGGAGCTGTCAACTGATCACCACCTGGTGGTGAGTTGGCTCCGCTGGTGGGGGAGGAAGCTGGTCAGATCTGGCAGGCCCAAACGTATTGTGAGGGTCTGTTGGGAACGGCTGGCGGAATCCCCTGTAAGGAGGAGTTTCAACTCCCACCTCCGGGAGAGCTTCAGCCATGTCCCGGGGGAGGTGGGGGACATTGAGCCTGAATGGGCCATGTTCCGTGCCTCCATTGTTGAGGCGGCCAACCGGAGCTGTGGCCGTAAGGTGGTCTGGCCTGTTGTGGCGGCAACCCCCGAACCGCTGGTGGACCCCAGTGGTGATGGAAGCCGTCAAGCTGAAGAAGGAGTCCTATCGGGCCTTTTTGGCCTGTGAAACTCTGGAAGCAGCTGATGGTACCGACAGGCCAAGCGGAACGCGGCCTCGGCGGTTGCTGAGGCAAAAACTCGGGCTTGGGAGGAGTTTGGGGAGGCCATGGAGAACGACTTCCGGACGGCCTCGAGGAGATTCTGGTCCACCATCCGGCGGCTCAGGGGGGGAAAGCGGTGCACCGTCAACACCGTGTATGGTGAGGACGGGTCTCTGTTGACCTCAACTGGGGAAGTCGTGAGTCGGTGGGGGGAGTACTTCGATGGCCTCCTCAATCCTACCGACACGCCTTCTGATGAGGAAGCAGAGTTGGGGAGCTCGGACGTGGGGCCTCCCATTTCTGGGGCTGAGGTTGCCGAGGTGGTTGAAAAATGGCAAGGCCCCGTGGGTGGATGAGGTCCGCCCTGAGTTCCTCAAGGCTCTGGATGTTGTAGGGCTGTCTTGGTTGACACGCCTCTGCAGCATCGCGTGGACATCGGGGGCAGTGCCTCTGGACTGGCAGATCGGGGTGGTGGTCCCCCTCTTTAAAAAGGGGGACCGGAGGGTGTGTTCCAACTATAGGGGGATCACACTCCTCAGCCTCCCTGGCAAGGTCTATTCGGGGGTACTGGAGAGGAGGATCCGTCGGATAGTCGAATCTCGGATTCAGGAGGTGCAGTGTGGTTTTCGTCCTGGCCGTGGAACAGTGGACCAGCTCTATACCCTCGGCAGGATCCTGGAGGATGCATGGGAGTTCGCCCAACCGGTCTACATGTGTTTTGTGGACTTGGAGAAGGCGTTTTACCGTCTCCCTCGGGGACTCTTGTGGGGGGTGCTCCGGGAGTAGGGAGTGCCGGACTTCTTGATATGGGCTGTTCGGTCTCTGTATGACCGGTGTCAGAGTTTGGTCCGCATTGCCGGCAGTAAGTCGGACATGTTTCCTGTGAGGGTTGGACTCCGTCAGGGCTGCCCTTTGTCACGGATTCTGTTCATAATTGTTATGGACAGAATTTTTAGGCGCAGCCAGGGCGTTGAGGGGGTCCGTTTTGGTGACCTCAGAATCGGGTCTCTGCTTTTTGCGGATGATGTGGTTCTGTTGGCATCGTCGGACCGTGACCTTCAGCTCTCACTGGAGCGATTCGCAGCCGAGTGTGAAGCGGCTGGGATGAGAATCAGCACCTCCAAATCTGAGACCATGGTCCTCAGCCGGAAAAGGGTGGAATGCCCTCTCCGGGTCGGGAATGAGATCCTTCCCCAAGTGGAGGAGTTCAATTATCTCGGGGTCTTGTTCACGAGTGAGGGACGAATGGAGCAGGAGATTGACAGGCGGATCGGTGCGGCGTCTGCAGTGATACGGGCTCTGCACCGGCCCGTCGTGGTGAAGAAGGAGCTGAGCCAGAAGGCGAAGCTCTCGATTTACCGGTCAATCTACGTTCCTACCCTCACCTATGGTCACGAGCTATGGGTAGTGACCAAAAGAACGAGATCACGAATACAAGCGGCCGAAATGAGTTTCCTCCGCAGGGTGTCTGGGCTCTCCATTAGAGATATGGTGAGAAGCTCGGTCATCCGGGAAGGGCTCGGAGTAGAACCGCTGCTCCTCCGCATCGAGAGGAGTCAGATGAGGTGGCTCAGGCATCTGGTTAGGATGCCTCCTGGACGCCTCCCTGGTGAGGTGTTCTGGGCCCGTCCCACTGGGAGGAGACCCCGGGGAAGACCCAGGACACGTTGGAGAGACTATGTCTCTCAGCTGGCCTGGGAACGCCTCGGGGTCCCCCCAGAAGAGCTGGAGGAAGTGGCCGGGGACAGGGACCTCTGGGTTTCTCTGCTTAGGCTGCTGCCTGCTCCCTTTGTGGAAAGCTTGCCCAGAAGAGTTGAAGTCGTTATAGCTGCAATGGGTGGGCCGACGTCATATTAAGCCCTATGGATTAAGAATGACATGTCACTTAAGTTGATATGCATGTAAAGGCAGATGAGCGAATACTTTTGGCAATATAATGTATCTCTAGAACTATATTTAGCTATATAGAGCTTGATTTCTGCTCTTCTTTCAAAATTAATCATGTTTAAACCTGGATCTATTTTTCCAGTCTGATATGTACAACCATTAACACATATCAGTAAGTATAGCTGGTGAAATGGCATCATAGGTGCCAAGGAATGTGTTCCTGGACAGCCAATTCATTAGAAAAAGCATTTGTTGGTGGGTGAGCAATAACAACACATTGTCAAAAATGGAAAAAAAAACCTGTTTAGTTCTTCTCAAGTTAAGTAATCACCTCATTAGAGCCCTTCAGTAGAATACATGAATTACAGAGCAGACAGAAGCCAAATCATAGCAGCTATAAGAACCCATCATATGTGATTTAGATTTAATAGATCATTATTAAGATTATTAAGATGTGAACCCACACATTTGCAGGAGTCTGCTGGACATATGGAACAAAATTATATAGACTAAACTGCTTTATATGGTGCAAAAAAAAACAATTACATTTGAAAGAGCATGAAAACATCTTTCAGCATCAAAAACTAAACTAAAATAATAACAATAATAATGATAATAATTTTAGGCTGCACAGACTTCTGATCTTCATCAAAAGAAGCCTATCTGAGTAAGGAGCATTAGGCTTACTACGTTAGTATACCACTAAAACATAATTTTGTCAACAATGAATAATAACGTATAATAATAATAATAATAAATTGCAATCATTATATATTAATAGCCTACATTATATGAGAGTGTTAATTAAGCTACACAGGCTTTCTAATACCAATCAGCAGACTTCACTTTTCGGAAAAGTAGAAAGATGAATAGAATGGGACATCATTTTTGTTGTATTCTACATACAAAAAAGTGTATATATTTGGAGAAACTATTTTTCCCTCTCCGAATATCGTTTTTGGATTTGGTTCCACCACTAGTAGAGATTGTTATAGTAATGGTAATGATAGATGATTATTTGTGTAATAACTGCAGCAGTATTTCTTAGTAGATATGGTTTTGGCAACAGCGGCACTCGTGATGAGTAATGGTACTGGTTGTACTCGGAGTATGTAAAGTTTGTAGTTTCATTTCTGATTTTAGCGCATATTGATTAGTGTTGTTAGCAGTGTTGCTAGCAGTATGGGCAGGGAAGTAACTGAGGATACGAGCTGGTTAAAACTGCAAAAATAGTAGTATATGTGGTACTAAAGTAACTTTAACAGCACAATCATAAGTATATTACGATAAATATTGGTAGTTTTTAAAAAGCCACACCATTGTTACGACCCATGGTCATTTGGGGGGGGCTCACTCTCTGTATTTCAGTTAATTTCTTCTTTAGTTATATTTGTCTCTCTGTGTTCAGTAGCTCCCTTAGCTTCTGTAATTTTTGTTCTGTTTTTGGTTGTTTTGTCACTTGATTTTTATTAATTTAAAGGTTATTATTGTTACTTTTGGAAAACTGTTTCCTTGTAGTGTCTTTATGTTACTCCCCTTTTTCCCTTGGCGAGCTTGGGTTGAAGCATCATCAACAAAGCTAAACATTATGCAGGCATTTTAATTAAATAAGAAGGAGGAATCATCATCATCATCATATATTACAGTTAATATCTGCAGCAATTTCAAACAGAATATTATCTTGTATAGATAATTACTTGAGTGGTTAATGTGTTATCTCTGCGTGTGTGTGGCCAACAGAGGAAGGGCTGCTTTATAGATTTAATAGGGTTTGTATTCTACTGTGGAGGCTGAGCTCAGCAGTGGGATCCCATCCAGATTACCTCAACACTGTAAAATATAATGATGTTTTTTTTTTTTGGTCAACCCCTCGTCCCTGTCTTTGGATTTTATTTTCTCATCTTCTTCATCTTCTGGTCCCATCTCATCTCAAGCCAACTGTAGTTAATGTGCGTTTCTGCCGCTAATTGCTTTACAGTGTGGCAGAAGAGATGAATGCTGAGGAGGAGTGGGGAACGAAAACTTTTCTTCATACGCTGCACTTGAGATGATAATTAACAGACAAAAAGAAGACTTACATCTTGCACCTTTACCTATTTTACTTACTTCATTAATTATTTTCTATGCTCTCCTTCTATATTTTTGCCTCATGAAAACAGATTGCATTTATATAAGAAGAAAACTCCTTTCCATGGGGTGGTGTTACTGACATATCTATTTTTTAGAAATATAATCTAAAATAAAAAATGTAACACTTATATTTCTGCCTGAATGATCTAGATATGAATGATGGCACCAAAAGAGAATTGCAAAAAAAAAAAAAAAAAAAAAGAATCCAGATCCAACATTAGGGGGGCTGTGCTTCCCCTCTAATACATTTTCATGCAAACCTGGTGATACCTGTTGATTTGAGTCATCTTGTAAAACAGACAGCAAACAAACAAGTTTCCCCCACCAAACCGGAGCAGTATATTGCAGATTTAACAGAAGTGATCCCATTCTGTACCAAAATGTGTAATGAGCTAATCCCTATATTCACCAACTGTCCACTCAGTTTCATGACATTCACTTTGGTAGATTGTGTTTATTGTTTCTAACAGACAAATTGGTAAACATCCATATCTAAACCTGTCCACATCAAAACCAAATCCCTGTTAAATTCAGCCATTTCCCACCTCTGGAAAATATCATCCATCCATCCATCCATACATATATACATAAATGCATACAGCACATGCAATGAAAAGGTAAAATTACAGGTCTAAGACAACATCACAGTTGGATGGTGCAAAGCACAAATATTTCAAATGACTTTGTTTAAATGGCACAAACTTAAACATATCGTTAGGATTCTGGTGTTTTTAATGCATTTTGTTCATGGGGTTATTTTAAATAACTGTTCAATTCTTGGAAGAGGAAAGCACTTGGTAAGTGGAAACCAAAGAAATACGTATGATAGAGTCATACCTTCTTCCTCCTTCCTGTCTCCAGGTTTTGCAGCTCAACTCTGACATCCTCCCACAATACAAGCAGGAAGCTCCCAAGACGCCTCCTCACATCATCCTTCACTACTGCACCTTCAAGACCACCTGGGACTGGGTCATCCTTATCCTCACCTTTTACACAGCCATAATGGTGCCCTACAATGTTTCCTTCAAAACCAAGCAGAACAACATTGTTTGGCTGGTGCTGGATAGCGTGGTTGATGTAATCTTCCTGGTGGACATCGTCCTCAACTTCCACACCACCTTCGTGGGTCCTGGTGGAGAGGTGATTTCTGACCCAAAACTTATCCGCATGAACTACCTGAAGACCTGGTTTGTCATAGACCTGCTGTCTTGCCTGCCTTACGACATCATCAACGCCTTTGAGAATGTGGATGAGGTATGGCTTGGCTTTTAAATGACTATGTGAAAGCTGTGGAGGTAGTTGTGAGAGGAGTTTATTCAGAGGTGTAATGACTAAAACTGAAAACTTCACTAAATCCTAATTTCCAAAGTAAAAATGGAGCACAGCAGAAACCAATTAAACAATTTATACCGATGAAAAAAGATGCTTAGAGGATGTGAAGAGCCTATAATACAGCAGTGATCTCATATCAGTTTTATATCTACTGTCCTCCTTTCTAACAGTTTTATTTTTGGTTTTTCCTTGTTTTTTCCCCCCACATCATTATTTGAATTTGAATCATCTTTCTGCTGATAAGCTGTAACTTTTCAACGTGCCCAAAACACTTTTGAAGTTTACTACTTGTAACTACATTGCCTTTACAAATCAAAATATCTACCTAATTGTTTCCCAGTGTATGAGGTTGACATTGTGCTTCATCAAAAATGACAGCAACAGTAAGATGACAGGTTAGCAAATGATGTTTTTTTGCCTTTTAACACCAGCGTGCCAAAATTTGCTTTTTTGTTTGTTTTCCGACATGGGTTGATTGGAATTATGCTATGCTGGACTTAGATATTAACTTAACCCTATTCATTTGTCAGATAGTTAAGATTTTTGCTTTTCAGAATGTCTACATATTTATTGTCTCAGCTTGCGTGCCTGACATTCCTGTCACTCAAAGCACAAATTAAATGGCTGATCTAACAGCGACTTTGTAGCATTTCTACACTACTGTAATCTTTATGGAGATTATAAAGGAAACAAAATACTACATACTCACACACACAAATATAGGAAGTTCTGAAAGTGATACTTTCCAACTTTTCACTTTTTTCTCACACACACAGCACAACATCCACATTTATATTCACCGCAGGCTGATATCGATTGTGGTTTCAGGAGACAGAGTAATGGACCACCAGCTTTTTGTGCTCAGAAATATACAGATTTTCACTTAAATCTGCCTCTAGACATGCTAGCTTTTAGCTTCTAATCCTGTGTTCAATTTCTGGTTGATATTTTATGAGGAGATCAGATCGTTCTTGAGCATTTTTCACAGCCATTTACCCCCATCGCAAGTCATGGAGTAATATCAATTTGGCCTCAAGTCCATTAGAAGTGATTTTCCACTTGATTTCCCATAGAAATGATTAAACTCAGCTTGAGTGGAGGTGGTAATCAATTGAAGTTATAATGAAAAGGAACATGTGATATCTACAAATGCGTTTATATTATTTATTTTTCCACTTCTCTTTTTTGTTAGTTATTTACTTATTGAGTGGGTGTTTATGTTGTGTGTCTGCATGCTCATACTTGTGAACACACACAATGTGTTCGCACCCAGTCAACCATTACTTAGTTTGTATGTATGTATAGAAGTGTGTCTGCAAAGTGGGTGTTTAATCACACGAGTGCTCGAGTGCCAGTAATGATAATAATTCCCACATGTACGCTGCCAGCAGCCTAATTTATTAATTTTTCATGCCAAAATGATTCCAGACCTTCATCTGCATTATTTCTTGTTAATATTTTCACCAAAACTGAAAGTCTGATACAAAATCCTCTTACTTTTTTTTTTTTTTTTTTTTGCATAAACAAAGTGCGTCCAACTCTACGTGCATGAGGAATGGGCTTCTAACTACTCAGGATGTGGAGCTGATTTACTTGTTACTGGCACTCGGCAGGACAAATAACAGGTTGAGGAACTGGACGACAGATTGATGACAGTGTGTACCATGTTTCCCTTGGGAGGGTTTCCTGAAAGGTTGCTCCACAGCATGATCATGCAGGGAGCTGGCTGGCTTTGCACATTCAGAAAGTGCAATTGCTCCGAACATATGGCTGCGAGTGAGCCTGCTCACAGTTCGGGGCAGGTTGTGGGTCAGGGTTATTTAGAAACTTAAGGAGCTCTGCACCTAAGAGCCCTCTAACACTTGCCTTCATGCCATAGGCATAGCTGCCAATCCCCAGCAATGTACAGGAGTGTATAGAAAGATCAGGAAGTGTACCCTCAAAAAGAATACCTGCTTGGTCTTTGCCAGGCAGAGGGTATTGTGATGGTTTACTCAAAAATCTGCAGTTTATCACACTGGCAGGTGTCAAGCACAGAAAGTCAGTCAAGGAAGCAATAAATAGATTAATGAATAAGTAAATAAATGAATAAATAGGGAGCAGACGAAAGAAAGTCCACAAGCACACAAGTGAAACCAAGAAACACGAGAGCCACTAAAATTCAGAGTGAACAAAAAAAATCTTGCAGTGGAAAGAATAAACCAGAGAATAGAAGGGGGAGTGATGGTTAACTGAACAAAGATGTGGAATAATCACTAATCAGCACATAAGGCAGAACGTCGACAACAACAGAACATTTAAAAAATAGAGCAGGGAGAGACTAAATAAAAAAAGAAAAAAACCCATGAGAGATTTTTTCTCAAGGTCACTTATCTGATATACATCTCAAGGTAGCCTAAAGTATAATGGTTCAAATCTGTCCACTAACTCAAGCAGTTAGTTCTCATGTTTCATCCACACAGTGTCAGTTTAACTCTTCAGTTGCTTCTCTGGTGGGTTGTTGTAAATTTGGATGTTTTTTTTTTCTAAATGTCCAGCTGATTAACATGTCTTTATAAGATGTTTCAGTCCTGGCAATAAGAAAAAAAATCCTTAACCTTGGTCCTGCAATGTTCTAAAATGTCATTTGTGTCTTTTAACAATATCTGCAAGTCCCTTGAATAAACTGATGCATAAAGGACCTCACGGAAAGAATTAATACTTTTAAGTTTCAGAAAAATAATTCATTCTCCTTCCTGTTAGGTTTCTCTGTATGTGTGCATTTGCTTTCCTGCTGCTGTTCTATGTTTGGCTAAATGGTGTATTGTATTGTGCATCATTCAGTAAGCGTCTGGAGTGTCACTCTGTGTTAGCTCAGGTGTCTCTTGTCCTCCAGTGTCTCACTGCGAGTTGTTGATTGATTCAATGAGCTTATGCTGGGCTGAGTTTTCTGTTTGCTGTCCTTCAAACAGCAGGAAGGCAGGCTGAGAGGAAATCAATCGTGTGTACAGTTCCAGTAATGAAGTAGGAAACAGTTGGTCTTCTCTACTTTTCTAAATTAATATTTCTATCGCTGCTTTTGGGTATTAGCAGACTCGAAGAATAAATGGATGCCTACTGAGGATAGTGTGTGGCTAGAGGTGCTGTTTGAAATATGATAACTGGAGGCTCAGTTTGATTTCTACTGATGGGGCTGATTGCTGTAGAGGCCAGAGGTATTTTTAGTTGTGTTTTAATGCAGGTTTCAAGATGCTGGCGGGCCATGCCAAGCCATGCAAGTGCTGCCAACTTTTTTGCATACACACACCACACTAAGGAAAAACACACATTTTTGTGACTTTCGAGTGCTGTAAAAGACATGACCAAAATTCATCACTTGCTATCATACCTGGGTTTGGAGAACTTTCTTTTCTAAAAGTAGGAAAAATTCAGAGAATGACATTATTCTGAGATGATCGTGGCACTCATTTAATAGTGTTTTTACAGTGCGGGACTTTACTTTGTTGCTTTTGGCAGTCATTTCATATCAACCACAACAGTTTATTCAGCAACAGTAAAAAAAAGACGATTTATTTTCAATGATACAACAGAAACCAAAAATGCAACACTCAAGTTACAGATGTCTAAATAATGTGGAATTAAATTGCGCCAATAAAGAAAAAACATTGTGGTGAATCTGAATGCGAGCTATTCTCAGTGAGAGTTTGACACCCCGATTGCATTTTAACATTTTCTCTTGAACTAATTTAAGGTTTCATACTGCATGTTTTCTAACAGAATTCACATATAAACAACTACAGTACATTTGGAAACCTCCTTTTCAGGTGCTCATATTACATGACTAAGACTGATATGTTCATTTTTAATTCTTCTTTGTAAGTTCTTTGCAATGACAACGTGAAGTCTGGACACCCCAGACATTGACACACACGTGTGTCCTGTTTTTCTTTGTGTTTTTTAAAATAGTTGTACTTGAAACCCTTGTCAGTCATCCTTTGTTCTTTGGTCTGTTTGCCTCAGCAAATAAAATGCAGCTCAGTTGGATTGAGATCAGCTGCTCAACTCAGCCATGGCCATACATAAAAAAAACAATCTTTTGGGACATTTTCTATCTGTACTGTGAAGTGCTGTCCAGCTGACTTTACTGTATCTAAAAAAACAGTATATCCCTGTTCCCTTTAGTTTTACATATGATATTACATCCTTGTTGCTTTAAGCCTTCTCCAAAGTTTATCTCAGTTTCATCTGTTGGAACAAACTATTTCCAGAGCTGGTTATACTTATCTGGACTCTCTGGTCTTGGGGCTTATGAATGGTTTGCACTTTGCATTGCATTGAACCCTTTGGATTTACTCCCCTGAAGTTATCTTCTTACAGTAGAATTGGAAATTTATGCCTGCCTCCTCCAGAATGTTATTCACTCAGGTGTTGTGAAGTGGTTGTTAACAGCATTGAAAGAACTCAATGATCATTTACCCACTGGTGACCATCATAGACAATGTTGCTGAACTCAATTGGTTTGTTCCTCCCTTTTTCTCAGAATGCACCAAAAATTGTAGGTTCCCTAAAGGATTGTACAAATGCATATGCCACTCTCAGAATCAGTAATGAAGAAACAAAGAAGTCTTTTCCCAATTTTGAATCCACTTATATTAGATCTCCTGAGAAGGAAGGTTTTTGGATTTTAAAGCACTGTTATTTTTACTGACTTTGATGTGAATACCTTCAAATTAAAGCTGACAGTCTGCACTTTGTGCCAGTTCTATATTTCATAACTGCAACCTAAATGTCTTGATATATAGGAAAAACTGCAAAAGATGTGTCAGCCAACATGCAAACTTATTTCTAAATAACATATGTACAAAAGGAAATTCTATTAAATGCCTATTAAATCCCCCCCCCCCCCCCCCCCCCCCCCCCCCCCCCTCAAAAAGAACCAAACGGAATACCTGGCTTCTAATTCTTCTTTAGATATCATGCACTGGTTAACCAGATCCTCCAAAAGTAAATAGTAATATTATAGTAATTGCAGTGATAGTAATATAGTAAGTATTAATAGTAAAAGTGCTAAGAGCAGAAAATTGACCCTATTAGACTATAAAATGTTTTAATTTGATAGCCCATATATAATTTTACTCAACAATTTAACTATTACATTTTTGCTCTACTTAGCAGGGAAAATCCGAAAAAAAGAGAAAAAGTTTGTGTGAAAGCATTGTGCGAAAACAGCCTTTTCTTTAAGCTGTTAGAACCAAACACTGTACTTGTGTGTTTGTTCTTGGTGGCCGTTTTTAGAAGAAAAGCAGGCAGAACAATAGCACAGCTCTGAGTATCTCAAGAATAACAACACCTACGTGAAGACGCATACAGTTCAGCAGCAGCATTGAGCTAAGTTTTCAAGCTATGACTTTGAAACAACTGCAGCAGAAAAAATATGCAACATTCTCATGAATTGCTCCCTCAGGTTGGAGCAGAGTTGGCTTTGAGAATGTGTGTGCTGGGTTGGGATGTGTGGTGTAGGATTCAGGCAGGGAAGAATCCCCCCCCATGGGCCTGAAACCACCTGATGTAACAGAAGAGTTCAGCTGGCTGATGGGGACTCACAGCGGGCGTCTGCAGGTGCCACAGCTGTTGCAAAAGGTCTAGTCTAACCTGACCTTTTAGAGCGGTATGCACGTTGCCATCACCATGTCAGGCCAAGTTCACAGTGCTGGGTGGAAGCTGTGTGTCATGCATTTGGGGGTGGTTAACAGAGATGGAAAGAAGTGGAAGGGAATAAATAGAGGCTGTAAATGAATTTGTCAGAGACTGTAAAGGGTCAGGGGATATAAGATGAGTATAGATTAATGTATATAGGGTAGAAGATCCTATAAATGGAAACAATAAATTATTTAAATCCAAAACAGGGACTGCTTAAAAACATAGAAAGAGAAATAGAAAATAGAAAAACAGCAGCTGTGAAACAAGAAGACTCTTAACAGGTAAAATGAAGGAAGGAGGAATGTAGCAGTCTAGTGGTGTGGAATGATGCATGAAAATATGAAGTTATTGGAAGAGGCAAAAAAGGATTAATGGCGTCTTTTTTAATTCCAGAAGGCGTTTTTGGTAAGACTACTGCAGAAAGGTAGATGGTTGCCTTGTATGTGTTGGATTGAAAAAGTCTAATCACTGGCGTTGTAAATTGTTAAAAAACCCATTAAACATTAAAAGATTATACTTCACAGTGAAGATTACAAACTGAATTTGTTTTGGTATGTTAGCTTCATAACATCATTAATAAGTACAGCAACAAGTTACATCATGTATTGGTTTTTGTTACCTCAAACAGACTTGTTGGATCTTTTAGAAAAAAACATGGTTTGATTTCTGTTGCTTGTTGTCTCTGCTTCAAACCTTTTGATAATGACTTTCAACCTAAAAACAGCTTTAGTAATTGTATTGTAACTATGGCAGTGCAACACTCAAAAGTTATAAAACCTCTTAAGATGGTTGACTGAGTCAATGTTTTTGTGTTTTTAAACTGTCATTAACACATAATTTGAATGGGGGGTCACTAAAAATCCCCAATTACAAGGGCTGATCCTCAGTTCATTCTTTAGTTTAATATTATCCTTAAATGAAGTGTAGAGCTGCACCAATCTCAAGCAAAGCCTGTTATAGAGGGACATGTGAGTGCTCAAGTAATTATTCATTTTGAACTGCTGAGACTTATTTTCCAGGTCAGATCTCTCCCACACTCACACACACACATGAGTAGATAATATAGACAGAAAAAACCCCTTGTGCTCACCTGATAATTTAAGTAACACCTCACAGCAGTAAAACATTCCTGCACGGCAAAGATAACATCATTGGAGATAACCACATGTCCTTGTGTTACTATAAGTTCAATAAATGTTTCCCAAAAAGTATTAATCCGTCCAAAACGAGTTCTGGGTAGATGTGATGCATATGACCAACAGTCAGGGTCCATTTTTTATTTTCTTTTAACACACCCAAAATGATTGACCAAACAGACTTCAAATTAATGTGATAAGCACATGGCAAATTAGCACATGAATACATACAGCATTACTAAAGTTATTTCTTCATCACTCTAGCTATATTTAAATGTCATTGACAATAAACAGCCCTCATACACAGCCCTTTTTTTCTCACACAAATAAAACCGCTACAAGTCACTAAATTCGTAAACTCGCAAACTAGTCGGGACAGGATTCTATAAGGGATAACTGCCGAAAACAACACAACAGCTCGAATGTATGACAAACAATGCTTCGTTTATGTCTTAAAGGTTATTAAAGACTGTGTAAGTGTTTTACTTTTTGTTTTAATGCTGCTTGTAGAATTGGTTTTGGCATCTGCTGATAGTTTCACAATTGAGAACTGATTTTTAAGACACTTGACTAATGAAATCTTGCAGACTATAAGTGCTTTTAGAAACATGCAGATAATTCTTTGTTGAGAAAGAACTTTCCCATTGGGCACATCATCTCCCTTTAGTTGCCATATCCCATCACCGGGTTTTCTTTGCATAAAGGGGTAATAATAGCCATGATTTTACATGCGCTGTTCGCTTTTGACTCCTGCTCTTTTCATCTGTGTTGCTCTGTCCTGTGGATTCTTAATTTTGAGGCATTTACATATGAGCTGGGGACAGTCCAAGTCCCAGGAGAAGCCTTTGAAGCTGTGGCTTGAGAGAGCGAGGGAGGCTCCAGAGATCTGCCTATTTTAGCTGCACAGAGAAGGAGAAAAATACCTGGGGTGGGGTGAATGTGCAGCTTAGATGTCTTTTTTCCACTGACATATGACCAGGACTGGTCAGGTTGTAGGTAAAGAGGAACTCAATATTGATGGTGTTATATTCAAGAGCAAGGCCAGATTAATAAGGGAAAAAGCAGGAAAGCTTTCTTTACAACTGTCTTCAGGATGAACAGTAGATAATTTGCGTAACCTTTGCATAGCCATAAGTGTTTTTGTTTTATACCGATTTCACATATTTCACATATTTGTGGGACTGAATAAACTGTAATTTCTAGTGTCAGAATGGTTGTGACAAGAACTGCATCCTAAGATCACGCAAAAAAAAGGGTGGCGCATGTTTTTAAAATTTGGTATGGATTCATAGAAAAACTTCACTTTGGGAGATTGTCTGCGAGGACATCAGGACATGTTAGAAAGGTCTCATCTGTAATGGCGTCGCCTCACGGAAAGAAGGTTCCTTTGAATCTCAGTTGGGGGCTTTCTGTAAGATGTCTGTTTCCCACGCTGCACTGGTTCTCTGCGGATACTCCAGCTTCCTCCGACTGTCGAAAAACATACATTTTGTGTTGTGACTCGCTGTTTGTCTCTCTTTTAGCCCTGTAATGGTCTGGTGACCTGTCTGAGGTGTACCCTGCCTCTCACCCTGGGGCAGCTAAAATGGGCTTCAGACCTCCCGAGACTGAGATGAATGGGATTACGACTTTTCAGAATAGCATTGTTACTAATGTATTATCTGCTTCTTGCTTTTTATAAGTTGTGATTTCCCTCAGCATGAAAATATACGCATCATTGCACTAAATAAATGTGACGGGCAAAAAAACAAAGAAAGTGCCTTTTGATTTAACTCGTGCAAAAAATGGTTATTATCCCACAAGAAAACAACATAATGCATGAGAGTTTGCTATGATGTCAAAACCTGAACAGTACCTGCTGAACAGTACAGAGGCTGCACAATGGTGTGCTGATTAGCACTATCCCCTTACAGCAAAAAGACTCTTGACTCGGGTCTCAGATGCGGACTTTCTTTGGGGTACTGGGTACTCCAGCTTTCTCCCATGGTCCAAAAACATGTATATAAGGTTAATTTATGATTCTAAATTGACTGTACAGATTAGTATAAGCATGGTTGTTAGTCTCTGGGTTGGCTCTGCGATGGACTGGCGACCTAACCTGGGTGTTACCTGCCTCTTGCCCAGTGGTAACTGGGATAGGCTTCAGGTCCCCTGACCCTGAATAGGATCAAGTGTTGATGAAGAATGGATGAATAAATGAATGAATAATGGCACAGTAGAATTGATTTTAGATATATATATTATTCCCCTCAGGGAAGACCACTCAGGGAAAATCTTGTGGGAAAGCCCAAAGGAAGAAAGTCGGTTTCGTTCAAATGTGAAAAAACTGAGATGTGGCAAAAAAAGAAGAGTTAAACATGCCCTGAGACTATAAAAACTCATTAATAATCAACAGAAATGTCAGACTTTCTATTGTGAAGACTTTTTACACCACACATTAAATTATTTCTCTGTGGAGAATAAGAGTGAAGATTTGCAAATGTTAAAGGATCAAAAGATAAACCAATGCAGACAGAAGCTGGTTTGCAGCATGACACAGGGAGAAAAAGTTTGAAAATAAATGTTAGGATGGAGATGAAGGCTGAGATGAGAGTAATGATCTTACAGAATACTGCAGAGAGCAGCTTGCTTCACCAGCTCAGCAGTTTTCTGCTTCATTGCGTAACATCACCAGATAATCCCGCTGGTTGTGCCTTCATGTGATTTTTATTAACTGCTACAAAATAATAGATGATATTTTTCTTAATTTTTTGTAATGTTTTCTTACTGTAAATAGGTTGCTAGAGGGTGTGTGGCGTTGCCCCCTGCTACTCTGAGTAAAATGGATCATAAGGAGCACACTGACGCCTCGGGGGTCTTGCCTGTTGTTGAAAGAATTACTTCTGTCATTTTCTGAGCTTTGATCTCAGCTGATTGTATTTGGAGAAGTTTATGGTCTGAAACATATAGTGTCTGGGTGTTATTTGACATAGCTGAATCAGTATATTCATCATGCACCATGCTAATTAAAGATGCATTGATATGGGCTGAAAAGCATTGGGCTTCCTCCCTCTGATTCCTCTTAGTGGGTTGGTCCACACTTACCAGCAGTCTCCCAAGCAAACTGGTTCTATGAGAACTTCAGTGATATGACAATTTGATTTAATTGTCCAATATCATGCCTGTGGCTCTTTCTTTTACTTTTACAGGCATTTCTCAATGAACCAAGAAGAACCAGTTAGCATATTTACATGACAGAAGACAAAAAACTCCCCAAAAAGACAAATCATCATCTTCATCAGAACAAAAATGGACTTATAAAACATGCATGTCAACATGTTAGTCTGAGCAAATTCGAGTTTATCAAAAATCCCAATTTTTTCCTCTAAATGTGTAAAAAAATAGTGACCGAAAATCAGCCCAATAAGACTACACGTCCACTTAAGATCACTTAAAGCATTTCCAGATCGTCACTCTTGACGAATCCTGATTTTATGACTGCAGAGTCATCTGATTCAACTGGCATTCAAGTAACTCAAGGACAACATCTGTGGAGTGTTTTTGGCAAAACTTACATGTATGATATTTTGATTTGATGTTCGATAAAGAAACTTCCACAAAGAAGAAGCAGAATGTCTCATACTGTCCACTCCGATGCAGTGTTAGGCATACTTCATTTAACAACTGAAGTCCTGTCCGGTGCATTCATACTGGGACAGGAACGGTGTTCCAATTGAATAGCTAGTCCCTGTACCTCAACCTAACTGTGCACGTGACTGCACTGACTTCTATCTGTGATGCTTTGTGTTTTCAAGTGAATCTATTTTTTCCCCTAGAAGGATTACCTTCTGCCTTAATTGAGTCTACTGTTTTAATTATCTTTATGCGCAGCTGCTGTGTTTAAGGAAGAGATCATTGTTCTTTCCAAATTCTGATCTTTTGCTACACGGGTAATAAAAAAATCAGTTAGCTTATAAGTTCTTTTAAAACTTGCTTTAGTAAGTCAATTTTGAGTCAATTCCCTGAAACCATGTCTCTGCTTGTGGATGGACCTTTTGTCTTTCAGGCGCCGCCACAATGATGTGTTGTGAGGCCATTGTGTACAGTAACACTGCTGAAAGAGCACAAGAGTTATTTATGTATCTTGTTCCGTTCATGGCATGTTTTTGAAGCTCTGGGCTATTCTGCTCAGCTCTTTCCACTGCACTCTTCTTGACTGTAAATGAGACTTAGTATCAATGTCAATATTACCTGCACAGAGCCCTCAGCAAGTGATATTAGTGTGCTCGTCATCACCTGCGTTGGAGGAAAGTGACGGCTCTCTTTCTATGATAGTTAGCCCACACCACCACATTGTACTCCATTTCTCTTAACCCTGCTGCTGAATATGAAATCATTTTAGACATAAAATACCTAAGTAAATGTACAATAATCATATTCAAATCATAAGTCACTTTTTACAAGTCAAACTTCAAAGTTTTTTAGGGTTAGGGTAACCCATATATGATTTTGTTTGTAGACCATACAACAGATTTTGGGGGCTATGGTCTTCTTATCAGTATTATTCACTCTTTGACTCATTTCTGATGTCTTCACTCCTTGTTTACACTCACCTGAATGCTCCAGACCAGCAAACTGCTAAAAGTTCTTCTTTTTAGAAAGGTGCTCTCACTTAACCATGATCAACCAGCAGCTGGCTGTATTCCTGTGGTAGCACTAGGGCTGGACTTACGTTTTCGCACATTGCTGACGTAGTTTGTAAAACGAACAAAAGAAAAACAAAAGGGTAATGTAAAATAATAAGTAAATACTAATGGAGAAAGTAGGCTTACTTTCATAAAAAAAAGTACAGGCTAAAAGTTTTTTAAGAAGTATTTTCTCAGTTTTTGCAGAGTTTGATGTGCGGCTTTCAGTGATGAACATGAAGCACTTTTGAATACTGAAAGGGATTTTAAAGGCACAATGTGCGATTTTTATGTCATTTTGAAATGTATTGCATACAAAAAACACCTATACATACCATAAGAGTGTGCAGAAATAATCCTACTGGCATGTCCTAACCAAAGTTTATACGCAGCATAGCTGAGTTTTACTGCAGAATTAGCAGGCTAAACTGATAGCGCCGGACCGGCAGTTTTTCTGGCCAGGAGGGGGCGATATAGAGTAAAATCAACCTCCGTTCAACCCCAGGCAGTAGAGGAAATCGCTGGTCAAAGCGCACTTCCATGGTCTCCATTAGTTGCCTCCATCTGATGAAAGCATTCCCTATATTAACGCGGACTTGCCCCCTTTTTTTGTCTGATATTCTTTTAGACAAACTTCTTTCGGATTTTCCGCTAGCATCTGCCATCTCGTTAGCCTCTCTGACAGTGTTGGGTAAGTTACTTTAAAAATGTAATCTGTTACAGTTACAAGTTACCTTGTTTAAAATGTAATTGTAGTGTAACTTTTTGGATTACTTAAAAAAAGTAATGTAACTAATTACTTTTGGATTACTTTTGGATTACTTTGACCTATTTATGGTATAGGATAATCTGTATATTATCTGTATGATTCCATCTGTATTTATCACATTTATTTATACCATGCTATTTTTCTTTTCATTGTACTGCCATAACTACATTATACATTCTCTGCACATACATGCATTTCCCTAGGTAATTGATCTATTCTTCACATATCTATTAACCATCTTTCCTTACACTAGCTGTAAATAACTGCATTTTATCTCTAAATACTGCATGCTATACAATCTGCACGCGTTACACTTGATAAGATGCCAAACTGCATTTCATTAATACATGTGCAATGACAATGAAGTGCTCTACTTTAGTAATAAATAAGCAAAGTAAGACTTTTACATCACATTTTATTTTTCTTTGCACACCCTTGCTTGTGTGTGTGCGCCAGTACTTCCGGTGAAAACTTCCGGTGATTTGACAGCGCGTCAGGTTAGGGCCAGTGGCCGTAAACAAAGGTTAACTTATAGTCGAGAAGAAAGATGATAATATAACGTAGCTAAAAACTAGCTTTCTTCAGTAGCCTTGATGCTTAATGCTTACCGATTTAGCAAGCCTAGCAGCCTCGTTGCTAATGCTAGCCGCCGTAACGTTACCAACCATACCCGACGTCAAGGAGTTGGCTGAGCAGGGGCAAGATTATGGGGCTGGCAGAGTTAACTTCATAATGGGTGAGTGCAGGTTTCATTCACTTGTTTTCATTCTTTCACAGGTTTAATTCACTTCATTGGTTTATCCGATTGCTGGCCGCCGAGCCATTATGTGTCTGGGTTTGTGTGGGTTACTGATCATGGTTGTTAGCAGTTGATAGTCAGGTTGTGTGATGTGTGTGTGAGTGTGTATTTTTTCTATGGGTACATGCCATTGACTGTATGAGCGATCTGTGCTCGTTTTTTTATTTTTATTTAATTAGATTGGAGATACTAATTAATACTGAGGGGGGGCTGGTCCCGGGGAAAATTGCCAGGGCCGATTTTTTTTTCCCCAGTCCGACCCTGCCGCTCTGTACTTCTGTCACTGCAACCTCGCACAAATTGTAATCCTGTTAAGTAACCCCCGTTCTCACTGAATGTAACTGTAATCTGAGTACATCGTTTTTGCTTGTACTGTAACGGATTACAGTTACTTTTATTTTGTATCCTTTTACCGTAACGCCGTTACATGTAATCCGTTACTCCCCAACCCTGCTCTCTGAAGCCACTAGCACCTGCTCTGAGGAGGAGTGAGTGGGGTGGGCCGGCGGGGGGCGGGGCCAGCGCCAGACCAGCGATTTCTTCTACTGCCTGGGGTTGAACGGAGGTTGATTTTACTCTATATCGCCGCCTCATGACATAAAAATCGCACATTGTGCCTTTAAATAATGCATTGAACCCACTGTTGTTGCAATTTGGTTAATTAATTTGTTTTCCTCTTTTTCCACTGTAAATGTCTTTTCAGACATCTCAAAAGTTTTTAATCGCCCGCAGCAGTAATTAAAACTGTTTACACAGTGATGGGCCTCTTTTATATTATTTAATTGCATCATTACTTTTGGAACAACGTGACACGAGCTCCTAAATTACTGAAAGTTTAGTGTTTTTAGTGTGTTTAGTGTCAAGGAAAATAAAATAAACTCTTTTGTCCGTAATTACATGGGTAAGTGGTAATTAGGGTAGCTGTGATTTGACATCAGTGCAGCTTGAGGAAATAGTTGCCAAGCAACATGTTCTCTTTCTATGCAGTAGAAGCTGAACTTTTACCTGTGATGACCAAAAAATCTCCTCCAACTCCTCCTCTGCTTTTCTGCTCCCATCACTTATTTTCCTTACACCACACCTCCTGACATCTCTCTTTTCTCCCTTCCTCCTCTGCCTCCTCCACAGGGCATTAGCAGTTTGTTCAGCTCTCTGAAAGTGGTCCGCCTGCTGCGTCTTGGCCGGGTGGCTCGGAAACTGGACCACTACCTGGAATATGGTGCAGCTGTTCTGGTCCTGCTGGTCTGCGTGTTTGGACTGGTGGCCCACTGGCTGGCTTGCATCTGGTATTTATTTTTATTTATTTACTTCTTTTGATGGGTTTCATAGTCACTGAGGCACAGCTCAGTGCTATCCTCCTGGCTGCTGTTTTCCAAACTATTCCAAGTTGGTTATGTGTGATAAACCATGCTCCTCTCTTTCCTAAAGTGTAGTATTCTTCTTCATCCGAGCTCCATTGCAAGCAATAGGATTTATTTTCTTCCGATAACCCAACATGTAGAAGCCCTTTTTATGTTATGCCGGAACTTTTTTCTTTAGATAAAATCCCGTAAAATAAGGCACCAGGGTGTCTCAATAGGCCACACTGAAACTCTAAATGTTTTTATGCACCATAGCCTGTTCCTGTGGTCATGACTGATGGTTTTAATAACCATAGTAAATGTTGACTATAAGGTTTGCTGGCCTATTGAATATCCCCACAAGCAAATGAACGAAAATTTGAGCATTAAGTTGAAAGAGTTAAAGCTTGTTTATATTTGGTACATCCACATAGGATTATTTTTTTCTGGAGGGCTCTGTCCTGTGTTGATTTGAATTTGTAATAGTAATCTCATTATATTGATTTGATTTTGAAGTTATTTACTGATAGGAACTACAATTCTTCCCAGGATTATATTGTTTGCATTTTGTTTGAAAACCAGACTTCATCCTGAATTCTGCATGTTTAATCAGGAAGCTCAACCTGCTTTATGCATCAAATGAATAATCTCTCTCCACACCTCATCACAATTTTATCAAGTTTTATGTGAAGTTAGACAAAGTTTTATTTGATCTTTTAGACATTTTTATTTGTTTGTTTTTACTAACTGAGTGGGAGAGTAAACAGAATGAGCACTTACATAGTCAAAAAAGTATTCAAAAAGCTTAGGACAATCAATAAACAGACAAGGTCTGATGATGAGCCTCATACTGAAAAGTCCCTCATCACTGCTGATAACAAGTAGGGAGTTTGGAATGAAAGGCTTTGTTATAAGAGCGATGTTGAGATAAATGTTCATGCTCGATTCCCTTGTTCTAATATTTTTTATCTAACTAGATTTGTCAGCTTGTAAAGTCCAGTGTCATTCCTAGTAAATTGAATGATATTCCACATTTTCTTCCTAACAGGTACAGCATAGGAGACTACGAGGTGATTGATGAGGCCACCAACACCATCAAGATGGACAGTTGGCTTTACCAGCTGGCTATCAATATTGGATCACCTTACCGATACAATGCCAGTGGTTCTGGCCAATGGGAGGGTGGCCCTGGCAAGGACTCTCTGTACATCACATCTCTGTATTTCACCATGACAAGTTTGACAACCATCGGCTTTGGCAATATTGCCCCTACAACTGATGGAGAGAAAATCTTTTCTGTGGCTATGATGATGGTGGGATGTAAGTATGAGTACACTCAATGATGCTTTTTGCGTCACATACCCTGTGGTGGCAGCTTTCTGGGAACCAGTCTGTATTTTTGGATTCAATCACTTTGGAGTAAAATGTCACTATATTGCTTCCTATTGTGCCAACTATAGGTTTTTCAATAGGTATCACTATGCTGCTGTTATGAATTTTAGACACATGACACACAAATTGCCTTGAATGCTGATGTTTTATATTTATCACATTTGAAGCTGTGTGATGGTCTGTGTAGACACACTTACAGGTGAATGTTAATGTTTTAGGTATTTAGCAGATATGACATTACAGCTAACATCAAAGCTAACATTAAGCTACATAGAAGGAAACCACTAGTCAGACTCTGTCAGAGGTGACAGGAGTGACAGTGTAGAGATGGAGTGCAGGCATAGAGGGAAGTACAGAAAGATAAAGTGCAGTAGAGGGGGCAGGGAAGTACAGGGTAAGTGCCAGGATAGGAGATGCTCTCTGAAGAGCTGGGTCTTCAAGAGTTTCTTGAAGATAAACAGAAACTCTGTCAACTAATACTAATTGTATCATTAGTTGATTAATGTATTTTTTAAACATGTATTTAATACACAATGAATTTTTTTATTGTGTATTTCACAGATGAAATTGTCACGAAACATTACAAACTATTTAATTACCCAAGTAGATCATTTATCTTTGCATCTACTCATCAGTCACGGCACCAGGAATTCAATTTTGGACAGGCCAGACTAATTTTTGAAAATGCTTTACAGAGTTGATATAATTAAAACGGCTTCTGTATACAGCAAGTAGGTACACGGTATTCAAATGAAAACAACTACCAAAATATCAGTTTATTTATTTATTCAGTGAATTGAGAGAACCATACATATAAGATGCTGGAATTCTAAGCCTTAACAAAGAAAATGCCATCTTATTTGGATTGTCAAGTTTTGCTTTAACAGCATGGAGCGTCTTCTTTTAAGAGACTGGTCCAGATTTTAAACTGGAATGCACTAAAATGACCAAACAGCTTTCTGTACTTGTTAACATCGAGTTAAAAAAAAACATTCAATAGGATAAAGGAAGCAGAAAAAAGTTTAGCAAAAATGACAATAAATGAATGTGTAAATATATCAATGCACTGCAGCCAATGCAGACGTTTGACTGCTGTGATGAACAAACACTAACTTCAAAATAGTCGTGGCAGTAATCTTTACCGAAAAACAGTTTCTGACATCGTTAGAATTGTAAAAAAACTTAGTTGCCAGACTGTCCGGGCACCTACAGGAACTTTACAGTGTTCTGTTTTACCAAAATGAACCCCCCTAATCATATCACAATGAACAATCTCTTAACCTGTAATCAAGATCCAATCTATAAAGAGTTATTCTTGACAAAAACTAATTGCACATTATTGCCGTGACATGATGAATGTGCCAAACCCCGAATAGAGTAACAAAATCACATTTTAGCACATATGGGCCCAAGAAGTAGGTAGAGTAGCACTTTGATTTGACATAACTGAAGTCTAAACTTCAGGAGCATGGCTTTGGGATGTTGGTTGTCTTGTGTAACTCTCAATATTGATTGATTTCTTAGATTTCTTTGCATGTTGTATATTTTTGTGTTCTCCACAGAAACACGTAATCTTCATGCACAGCCAGTTTTAAGGTTATTGGATTTTTGAACAGGTTGTCCTCGTGGAGTTAAAGTAGTCTTCAAAGTAATGAAGAATGCTAACAGGTCATTTTTCTGTTGAAACAGCTTTTTAAACAATGTCAGAGGCTGCTCAGATCTAAGTAGCAGGATAGAAGCAGAAAATAACTGAACATAGAAATAGAAACCAGCATTGGCCTGAGATAATGATGAATTACACTCCCTGTGGTTAATCTGCAGAATAATCAGATTGTTCAGAATATTGGGATGCTAACAAGCTTGTGCATCATTTGTTATCCAAATTCGTGATTTAAACAAGCTGCCTTGAGCCAGTAGTGTTTATCTTTGAGTTTTAGGTTTTTAGACCTTTTGAGAAGGATGTGTATTATTGGACAATCATTTTTTCTCTTGTATTGTTGATGTCTCTGCTGGCCTGAAGGGGTTGGTGTAACAATGTCTAATACTAATGTCTGGAAGAGAAAAGTTACTTTCAGGTCATTAATTGTTAAACTGCATGCACAGTCTGCAAAACAGGTAGTACAAACTCTTATGTAGAAGGTTTTTTTTGGGCCCCCTGGAAGACCTTTGAACAAAAGGACTAAGAAACAAAAGAGATTGACATTAAAGTTAAACGGATGTATGCAGCTGCCAAGAACCTTTTATTAAACAACAGAAAATGGTTATTCACTCAAGGAGATAGAACATTTTCGTTTTATTTACAAACTTTTTAACATTTCATATGTACCTGAGCCTGGAATAGAGTACTCGTTCTTCTATTTTGCACTCGTGTGACAGATTTTCAGTCGTCCTTTTTCTTACCCGGAAGCTTTGTGCCCTTAGGCTGCTGCGGCTGTACATTATTCATCCCGTTTCCTTTACTTTAGCAATCTTAAGGACTGCTTTTGAGTTTCGTGCAAATAAGCTGTACACATGTAAGCCTGTTTAGATGGAGCCACCTCAGAGATGTTTTTTTTATATTCACAACAGTGAGGCAATTCTGAAATGACTTCATTTCACCCATGAAAAAGAAACATGGTTTCTGTTTCTATTGGCCACTTGTTTTCAGAGATGTGTTTGGCAGTTACTGTACGTTTCTCTGTGGTATATTTTTCAAGTAGACAGGAAACATTTGAATTCTTAAAAGATGCTTTGTTGTCCATGACAACATATGAATATAGTGTAAACTATATATAGTTTGGGGCTGAAATTATTTTTGTGATGCTTTGGGTCAGTGTTTTGGTTTAACTTAAATAGAATGGTGTGGGGTTGACATCACAGTGGAGGGTGTTGAACTTCATGGTCTGATGCTCAATGAGATGACTGATATTTTTGTATTTTCACAGACTTCCAATTGATGTAATTGATTTATATACATATTAATCAAACATTGACTTCTCCAAGCTAAATATATATATTTTTTTACATCAGTTAGTTGACTATATTGGTTGTTTTTCACTAATCTTCGAAAAGTCATGCAGTTGCTGAAATCAAAGTGAGAACTTTGCATCAAAGCTTAGTCGGTGACTGAATTTTGATAGCCTTGTTGGGGCATCTTTTGGAATCAATTTCTGGTCATGTTGGGTGTGCAAGGAAATGCAGCAAATTTCAGTGCTTGTGTGACATTAGCCGCATTCACACAGAGCAGTTCTAAGAATGCCATTCTAAGAATGGTCCTCCTCGAATTCCGTTCTAATAACTGTTCAGTTTGCATTCGCACATGAGTCGGGACCTGATAGGGACTGATGCGACGCAACCGTCTGCGACAGTGACGTGTTACTTTAGCGCCACATTCAAAAACAAAACAAAATAAAACAAAACCCGCGAAAAGTAAGGAGAGAAGAAAAAACACCACAAAGAAGCTAATATGGAGAGCAGGGAGGCCACCGTGTTCATGGTCTGCATGATGGTGATATTAATCATGGACGATCACATCGGGTGTCTAACATCGAAGCTGGAAGAGCTCACAGAGAGAGTCAGGAGACGATACTTTTTCATTTCATGAAGGAGAGCAGCGCGCCGCAGACAAAGGAGACAACGTGTAAGTTTAACTTATTAAACACGCGCAGGTTGTGTCCGTGTTGTATGAGGAAACATTTCAGCCGTGACAACATGACAAGGGGCGTAGCTACCGACCACCAAACACCTACGTCAGATGTGTTCCTATAGAACCCAGAAAAGACCCAACCACGAAGAAGGAGCTAAAATGGTTATAGGAACTGAGGGCCGTGGTCCCGAGTTCCTGTATGTCCGAATGCGGGAAAAAACGGCCCCGTTCCTTAAAAGGTTATAGAAACTGCCAAAGGTTCCTATAGTGGGAATGCGGCTAATAACAAGTAAAAGCTTAGTTTGGTGAGCAGGTTAGAAAACATTAAATTTCCTCCAAAAATAAGTCCTCATTCTTTCATGGTAGATGTTAAAATGCTGAACACAGACAGAAAGCACAAAGCCAATGGCTATTTTTAGATGTTTAAGTGTTTTCATATTTCTAATTATCTATCTGCCGAGTATTGTCATGTTTCTTAAACTTCTGTCCATTCTCTTCAGTGTGCTGGTGTACTCTGAAACCTTTTTGATATCAGTTCACTTGGTGAAAGCAGAAATTTTAAAATGGCTTTGTCTTGTTTAAAAAAAAAACAGTGGTTTGGTTTTTGTCTCAAGCTGATTTGTCCATGCCCGAGAGTGAAATATCAGGGCCAAGCCAGAGCCTCACTGGTTTGTTGTCCGTATTGTTTTATTCCTGGAAACTGGACAGTAAACAGCCTCAGCTGGGTGGTGAACAATACAGAGACATGATATGCTCGGCTGTGTTTGCTCTGTCCGACTGTGACCAATGATCTTCTTAGCATGGCGGATTGATGGTGTGGTGCAGTTTCTTGGTCTCATCAACACGGCGGTGGCAGAGAAACAGAAAGAGGCTATAGAGGTTGTGAAAATAGAAATACAATATGATAAAGGAAACATCTTTACATCACTGGAGAGCTATGAAAATGATCACATCAGAAACAAAAAGGTGCATTTTAAGGTTTAATGAGCTAGACTGCTTGGAAGAATAAAATAAAATAAAAGATTTTCCAAAGCAATAAGGACGTTCCAATGGAAAAGTACTGTACTGACCAATATATTTTAGCCTGCAACAAGTTACTTAACCCAAACTGATGCAGTAAGTAGCTTCTCATTCCTTCAACAACCATGTCAGATAAAACATCCTGGGGTCGTGGAAAAGATTTTATACTCTTTTAGAAGGGTCCAATTATTGGTCTGCATCAAGCCCAGAAACATCTCGGGAGATTAACCATTAACTGTTCCAATACATTATTTAAACACAGAAAGAAAATGGTAAACCATCAGCTTTAATGAAGAAATTTGGTCCTGATTGGAGACCATTTAAATGTTTGAATAAACCAAATTGAATAAATTCAACAACTGAACTCATGTTTGATAGTCAGAGCATCTCCTCATGCACAACGTGAAGAGAACTCAGGGTACTGGAACTAAACAGCTGCGTAGCCTTAAAAATCTTTATCTGTGAAGGTAATCAAGAGGGAAAAAAGCATCAGTGTGCTGGGGAACCAAAAGTGTGCTTTGATGACTCCAGATTTACCCTGTTCCAGAGTTTTGGGCGCACTGAGGAGAAGAAAAGTGGTGGATGAAGTCCTGGTGCAGCATTTGGATTTTTTGCCTGAAAAAAATTGGTCAGCTTACTACCTGAATAAACTGAATGGCCAGGTTTTTTCCATCAATTTTTCTTTTTCTTTAATCATGGCACCATCATAATTCATGACAATGTCAGGGTTCATCAGACTTGAAATGTGCAAGACTGGTGACACAAGCATGAGACATCATTTTTACCTATTAATTGACCACCACAGAGTCCATTCCCTAACTCCACTGAGGATTTTAGGGATGTGCTAGAATCTTATGCAACGATCTGACTGATCCCATCATCAGTACCATGGGCATCTTGATACAAAATTATCCTGGCTCATAAGCTTTTCAAATTATGCCAAGAAGAATGAGCTTTTGATCTATTTTTTCATACTTGTCTTTCACTGCTCTTAAATTCATCCAGAAATCCACTTACTGCAATAAATATTATCACAGACACTCCTAAATGCAGACAGACATTAAAGAATTACTTCATACTTGGCAGTTTTAAGTTTCAAATTTCTTGCACCTCAGACAGCAGAGCTTCGTGTGGTCAGATGTGTGCTGTGTTATGGCTTTATTTCTTTCTTTTAATTTATGTTTATTTAGTTGTTTAATTTATTAAAACAGTGCAAGATAATGAACATCAGTGGAGGAATGATTGCTAATTTCCTTCTGTATACCAAAGGCCAGTAAGAAAATGTTCTAGAATTGCGTAATACTGGTGGCAGCCTGCTGCAGTGGCTCTGATGAGTCTTAATTTGCATCATCTTGTGGGCAAAGCTGATTGAGCTTTCCTAAGCCAAAGTAATGCCTGGCCTAAGATCCGGAATCCAGATCAGTTGAAGAGCAGATGTTAAGGGTGTGGAGCCAGAGTAAAATGGAGAGAATATAGGAGAAAGTTTAAGCCCTTTCTTCCCTTGATTGTCATGAGAAATTGTCACAAAAGTGTCACTGTTGGCTGTGAATTTCTTTCCAGGTTGTCTACTGAGCGTTTCCCCTCTTACCTGCTGATGCTGCATGTGACATAAACACCTCAATTCATTCATCTTTGAAGATTTTCTAGATTTCTAGATTTCTAGCTTTCTACCTTTTAGTTTTTCCAACAAATTTTTAATTAACTTTTTTCCAATTTTATTCTGTTATCCATCTATTACAATAGTATATCTATAACTATAATGTATACTGCAGGAATATAGTTTACCCAATACATAATACATAAACAACAAGAAACAATTAAAGTCTGTAATTACACCCACACGTGATGTCACATGTCACAAAGCACAAACAAGTACATATCTGCATATATTACCTGAATTATTAGAAATGCCATTTCCCTAAAGACCACAGGTTTGAAAATTCAGTATCTGGTGTTTGGCATAAGTGAAATGAATTTACCTCAGTTCTGCAGGGTAAAGGATGCAGACTACATAAGCCAATGCTAACATTACACACCTCAAACTCCCACTGTCAGATGTCCACTTGTGTTGAAGGTACCAGATTTCCAATAAAGCATAAATTAAAAGGGAAATGCAGATATTTCTTACTCTGCTGCTTCAATTGTGACTGTCTTTGTTTTAAAGGGAGATATGTTCACTATGAGAACAGCAATGTCATGAGAAGAGTATGGTGCTAAATCTGCGGAGTACTCCTTGAGTTTGCTCTTTTAGAAAAGGTCATAGGGCTAATTAGCGTCAGTAAAAGTTAGCAAAGTTAGAAAGTCCCTTTAACATTAGTCGTGTTTGCGTTTGTAAATATTAATGTAGTTTAACAAAGTTGATATATTGCAGCGTGGTCTCTGATTACCTAAAATGAAGCTAAGGTAATGGATAAGGTAATGTGATTTATGAAAAACATGGTCCTTGAAACCGAGTTGTCTCGTACAACTGTTTTTGGTCCCAACTCATCACATACACACACTTGTTCTGGAGGCTGATGTAGTGATTTTGACCTTACCGGGTACACTGAAAGCTTCTTTTTTGGACATAAAGAGTTTCCCTAGCTGGTACCGTAACAGCATAGGGACATGTCACCACAGCAATGTGTGAAATGTTGACAAATGTCTTTTATTGTACTTTTTAATGTTTATCGATCATATTTTTAACCAAGTAGTTTTAATGTGCAATAAAGTAGTACAGTATTAGATCAAAGGAAATCCGAACTGGAACAGAAAAAACTACATGAACAGGGAATGAACTATGTACTATAAACCAGTGGTTCCCAAACTTTTTTGGCCTGAGTACCCCCTGAGCTTTCTTGTCACACCACGAGTACCCCCTCACACATACAACACGTGCGATGATTCTCCAAAAGTAGAGCAACACAGTGGTTATTACATGAAAATCATTTTATTTAATATCCTAAACTTGAACATAAAATTCTCAGGCTTTCTCTCTTTTTTTTTTAACCTCAGTTGAATTCAACATAAGAATAAAAAACATTTTCTTGAAATATAAATAATTAACCAAAATAGCATAAATACTAAATCAAAATAATCTTCCTTTGTTATCTAACTTAAACAAGTAACATTTCTCTTTTTTTTAAGAATACATGAACATAACTCATTTCTCTCTCTTTTTAAAGCGATACTCCGGAGTAGATTCAACCTGGGGTCATTTGAACTGTGACATCCAGCCAAGTAGCCCACCCGCAGTTTTTTCGATCTTGGCTGAACATCAGCTGAGTTACTGAGTTATCCCGAATAGCTTCGTACAAGGGTTAATGGATCCTGGCAGTATCTCCAAAATTACCACACTAAAATCACATGCCATGACACCAAACTTCTACAGTAGTACAAATATGGTCTGTACTCACAAAACGATGCATTTGGAAGTTTGAAAATAGCCCAGGAGTTTATTATTATCAACACAAGCCTGATAGCTTCTCTGCAGCTAAAGCTGCGTCGACGTCACTTCAGGGAGCTGGGAGCTTCAAAGTAAGATGAGGGTTGATCTACTACTGTAGACAACAAAGTATATGCTATATTCTACATGTTTTTTTTATGAATTTTTATGTTGTAGAGTTGTGAAATTATTTTATCAATGGAGAAATTGAGCAGCCTTGCTTTGACCCCAGGTTGACTTTACTCCGGAGTATCGCTTTAAGAATACATTAACAGGCCTAACTCATGTAACATTCATCACAAAACTGGAGTCTCCTTCATAAACAGTCCTCCATAAAAGTGTGACGCCTTAATAAATAAAAAATAAAAAAATAAAAAAACTCCCGGTGCGCCGCGTACCCCCTGCAGTACCTCTGCGTACCACTAGGGGTACGCGTACCACAGTTTGGGAACCACTGCTATAAACTATAGGGGGATCACACTCCTCAGCCTCCCTGGTAAGGTCTATTCGGGGGTACTGGAGAGGAGGATCCGCCGGATAGTCGAATCTCGGATTCAGGAGGTGCAGTGTGGTTTTCGTCCTGGCCGTGGAACAGTGGACCAGCTCTATACCCTCGGCAGGATCCTGGAGGGTGCATGGGAGTTCGCCCAACCGGTCTACATGCGTTTTGTGGACTTGGTGAGGGCGTTCGACCGTGTCCCTCGGGGACTCTTGTGGGGGGTGCTCCGGGAGTATGGAGTGCCGGACCCCTTGATATGGGCTGTTCGGTCTCTGTATGACCGGTGTCAGAGTTTGGTCCGCATTGCCGGCAGTAAGTCGGACATGTTTCCTGTGAGGGTTGGACTCCGTCAGGGCTGCCCTTTGTCCCGATTCTGTTCATAATTTTTATGGACAGAATTTCTAGGTCCAGCCAGGGCGTTGAGGGGGTCCGGTTTGGCGACCTCAGAATCGGGTCTCTGCTTTTTGCGGACGATGTGGTTCTGTTGGCGTCGTCGGGCCGTGACCTTCAGCTCTCACTGGAGCGGTTCGCAGCCGAGTGTGAAGCGCCTGGGATGAGAATCAGCACCTCCAAATCTGAGACCATGGTCCTCGGCCGGAAAAGGGTGGAATGCCCTCTTCGGGTTGGGAATGAGATCCTTCCTCAAGTGGAGGAGTTCAAGTATCTCGGGGTCTTGTTCACGAGTGAGGGACGAAGGGAGCAGGAGATTGACAGGCGGATCGGTGCGGCGTCTGCAGTGATGCGGGCTCTGCACCGGCCCGTCGTGGTGAATAAGGAGCTGAGCCAGAAGGCGAAGCTCTCGATTTACCGGTCAATCTACGTTCCTACCCTCACCTATGGTCACGAACTGTGGGTAGTGACCGAAAGAACGAGATTGCGAATACAAGCGGCCGAAATGAGTTTCCTCCGCAGGGTGTCTGGGCTCTCCCTTAGAGATAGGGTGAGAAGCTCGGTCATCCAGGAGGGGCTCGGAGTAGAACCGCTGTTCCTCCGCATCGAGAGGACTCAGATGAGGTGGCTCGGGCATCTGGTTAGGATGCCTCCTGGACGCCTCCCCGGTGAGGTGTTCCGGGCCCGTCCCACTGGGAGGAGGCCCCGGGGAAGACCCAGGACACGTTGGAGAGACTATGTCTCTCGGCTGGCCTGGGAACGCCTCGGGGTCCCCCCAGAAGAGCTGGAGGAAGTGGCCGGGGACAGGGACGTCTGGGTTTCTCTGCTTAAGCTGCTGCCCCCGGGACCCGACCCCGGAGAAGCGGAAGATAATGGATGGATGGATGGATGGATGGATGGATGGATGGATGGATGGATGGAATGAACAATAGTCAAAGTAATACTCTGACACAAGTACCACGCTTAGGAGTCAGGTGTCCATCCTTTTAATCTCTGATCTCCGTGGGCGGTCGGTGATACTTGTTGAATGTTCAGGATCTGTCAGATTACAGTGATTGATAAACCTGTTTTGCAAACAGTTCACTTTATCCCGAAAAATCAAACAAAAAAGTTGCTAGATAGAATTAATATAAGTGGAAATGTTCATCAGATCTGCATATATGTTGATGAGATGAGAGAAAGATAGTCTGTCAGCAATAAAACCAAGAACAACGCCTGGGTCAAGTGGTGCACGTCAGGCCCATTTGAAGTCTAAATTCTTCTCTGTCCCCCTCTTTTCTGTTTATTCAACATTAATTTCACATGACAAATGCTCTCTGTTGGCGACAAGAGGCAGAGCGTGACACAGATGTCTTGTCTTAAGGGAAAATGGCAGATAGATGAGTCCTGGTGTGTGTGCACTGGTTCTGTGGTTGACTGTGGTGGAGCACTGACATGTTATATTTGGAAGCAATGAGGATGGCAACATTAATGGCAGAGGGAAATGAACCCAGTTCAAGGTGTAAGACACCATCCTGCTACAGTAATTTTGCATCCTCTGACAAAAAGTAGGGATGTCCCGATCAGGTTTTTATTGAGTCCGAGTTCGAGTAATTTGATTTTGAGTATCTACTGATACCGAGTCCCGATCCGATACAGCTACAGTACATTAAAAAAATGAAAGACAGCGAAGAAACAGATCCAGGATGTCCTTGATTTTTTTATTTTATTCACCTTGTTTTATCATTTAACACTTAGAAACAGAGCACTTCTGTGGGGTAGCTTGAACAAAAAAAGTAATCAAGTAATAAACAAATTCTTCACATTGTAGTTTAGTGCAACAATGTCTAATATAAAAACGAGCAGCAGCTCAACTTGAAATACCTGGCAGGCATGTCAACAAATAAGCAAATAAAAGTGCCACAGTGTTATAAAGTAAGGCCAGTAATGTGCTTTTTGGAACTGCACTCCTAATTTTTACTCTCCTCCTCTGGCTTCACAGAAGGAAATGTACGTTTTTCTTGATGATAACCATCATCTCTACCTTGTCAGATTTGAGCCTGTTTCTGTTCTCATCAATGATGTTAGCGATGTCCTTGCCACCTCTTGAAATCCCAAGTTTGCATATCTCACAGTTTACAATCGCAACGTTCTTGTCATCCACTTTAAAATAATCGTAATCCTTACTCTTTTCATTCTACCATTCAATTGCACTGCAAAATGTTGCATTTTGAGGAAAACGTGCATGCACTTTTTTTCAAAGGTTGTTATTGTGTACAGAGAGATGAAAAGGATTTAAAAGTTTGTCACTTTAGAGGATTAACATTTCAACTTCAAATATGTCTGTAATGGTGTGTCACATGCCTCCCGACACACAGTTCCATATAGATAAATTATTATCTGTATTTTACACCAAGTCATCTAATCTCAAGGAAAAAAAAAGAAAAAAACAACTCAATATAGTCTATTTATCCAAAGTCGGATTTGTTGAGTTCCTCTGTGTCACTGAGCACGTTGTTATCCAAAAATTATTACAAACACACACATGACATGTTTCTTCTCTAAGGGAAGCTTATTTAGAAGCAGCTAGCGAGAGCCATTGTAGATCAGTTTCACATCTCTTGGAATCAGTTTATAGAAAGCATGAAAAAAAATCCTTTGTACGAAAACATACAGGCTAAACAAACCTCCAATTTTACCATTGTGACAAATTAAAAAAACAATTGAAATATGTTGCAAGATGATAACCCCACAGTACAAAACTACATGGCCTAATAGGGAAATCCTGATGAATGGTTTAGAAAACAAATTTCTGAAAACTTGCAAATTTGCAGACTTTTATTTTTACGTTTATCTGGACACAAAAGTAAAATCACTTGCCAGCACATGGAAAAACTGTTTTCTGTCAGAATTCTAACAATGAAAACAGTCCTAACACCAACGTGAAAAAAGCGGACCAAGCCCGAGTTGTCCATCTCCCCTATGACTGTCTCGCCTTCTGCCTTTGAATCCATGTGTCTGTTCGTTAGCCTGAAAGTCAATCTGTCAGTGTGTTTGTCACTCTGCCATCATCTCACATAACTGACCCAGACCGAGGCAAACGTCTGCATGTACATCTGAATGACTTGTAGTGGAGCAGAAGCTGATTTGCATGATTCCTCCTTCATGCCTGCTTGTGTCTTTCTCCCAGTTGTCCTCCCACACGTCTCACATCCTGACACTCACACGACTCATCACTGTCAATTGGCCACTGAAACTGCAACTTTAATCTGCACCTTTAAAGAACAATTAGCATAATATAATCAATAAAAATGTATTTTCAATACAGTAATAGCAGAAGTAAGTTATAGTAGTATATCTTTTTAAGTGTCATACCAGCTTGGGTTCTTCCCACTGACTGCATGTGCGATCTCACTCCACAGGGGAGTTTTAAATACTATCTTTTTGGAGTAACATTCCAGTTTACTGTTGTCCATTGCACATAAATAAAGAATCTGTCCAGACAATAAATTGGAGGCTTTATTGAGTATTATAATAAAAATGAAATAATTTCTTACACTGATAGCAGCAACTTAGCTCTGATACTTTCTCAGAATAGCTTGCAAAATTAGATTAGTCTTATTTTGGCTTTTTCGCTTAGGTAATGAATTGTAGTTATAAAACTGTGAGAACTTGTTTGTCAGTAGGGTGGTAAAACCCCTGAATTTTGTAAAAACAACTACACCTAAAGGATGGAATTAATCACCTTGTATCGGGCACAGTAAAGGAAAAGGAGAGAGTCTAAAGCATTCACAAAGCAGGAGAAGGATTTGATGTAAGTGGACACCATTCTTTTTAATACTTCCTTGTTGCTGTAAATTCAGCAGCACAAATGCCAAAGGCACATGGAAACACTTCTTCTGGCCTTGTGCTTCTGCTCGTTTAACAGCTTAACAACTCAACTGTACTGTTGTTGTACAATTATAAAATGAGGAGTTGTGGTAAATTACTGCATCTGTTCTGATTAACACTACTTTAACGGTTAATTAAACAATATACGAATGGTTCTTGTGCTTGTGCTTGTTAACATGGCAGAAGTGAAATAAAACAGCAAATAATGAGTGATATCAGGCCAGAAGCAGTATCTACTGGGGAAAAAAATAAGAGGACAGATCGCACCTATACAACTTTGACATCATTAGCATATTGATCATAGCAGAAAACAGAAATACAGAGAAAATCTAGATACAAGCAGTGAAGTTTGTAAGGTGGCTTGGCTCATTCTTAATATGGGTTGAGAAGCTCAGACATAAGGAAGGTCTCCAAAAAGAGTCACTGCTGACTGTGAGAGATGTCCCTTAAAACAGTTCAGCATCTGGTCTTGAGTGCACCTACTTTTTTTAAAAACAGTTGTAGTCATCCATCCATCCATCCATCCATCCATCCATCCATCCATCCATCCATCCATCCATCATCTTCCGCTGGTCCGGGGATCGAGTCGCGGGGGCAGCAGCTTGAGCAAAGAGACCCAGACGTCCCTGTCCCCGGCCACTTCCTCCAGCTCTTCTGGGGGGACCCCGAGGCGTTCCCAGGCCAGCCGAGAAACATAGTCTCTCCAACGTGTCCTGGGTCTTCCCCGGGGCCTCCTCCCAGTGGGACGGGCCCGGAACACCTCACTGGGGAGGCGTCCAGGAGGCATTCTCACTAGCAGAGACCCGATTCTGAGGTCGCCAAACCGGACCCCCTCAACGCCCTGGCTGCGCCTAGAAATTCTGTCCATAAAAATTATGAACAGAATCGGTGACAAAGGGCAGCCCTGACGGAGTCCAACCCTCACAGGAAACATGTCCGACTTTCTGCCGGCAATGCGGACCAAACTCTGACACCGGTCATACAGAGACCAAACAGCCCATAACAAGGAGTCCGGCACTCCATACTCCCGGAGCACCCCCCACAAGAGTCCCCGAGGGACACGGTCGAACGCCTTCTCCAAGTCCACAAAACACATGTAGACCGGTTGGGCGAACTCCCATGCTCCCTCCAGGATCCTGCGGAGGATATAGAGCTGGTCCACTGTTCCACGGCCAGGACGAAAACCACACTGCACCTCCTGAATCCGAGATTCGACTATCCGTCGGATCCTCCTCTCCAGTACCCCCGAAAAGACTTTACCAGGGAGACTGAGGAGTGTGATCCCCCTATAGTTGGAACACACAGAGGCACTGCCCCCGATGTCCACGCGATGCTGCAGAGGCGTGTCAACAGCCCCACAACATCCAGATCCTTGAGGAACTCAGTACAGACCTCATCCACCCACGGGGCCTTGCCACCGAGGAGTTTTTTGACCACCTCGGAGACCTCAGCCCCAGAGATGGGAGGTCCCACGTCCGAGCTCCCCAACTCTGCTTCCTCATCGGAAGGCGTGTCGGTAGGATAGAGGAGGCCCTTGAAGTATTCCCCCCACCAACTCACGACGTCCCCAGTTGAGGTCAGCAGAGCCCCGCCCCCACCATACACGGTGTTGACGGTGCACCGCTTTCCCCCCCTGAGCCGCCGGATGGTGGACCAGAATCTCCTCGAGGCCGTCCGGAAGTCGTTCTCCATGTCCTCCCCGAACTCCTCCCAAGCCCGAGTTTTTGCTTCAGCAACCGCCGAGGCCGCGTTCCGCTTGGCCTGTCAGTACCCATCAGCTGCTTCCAGAGTCCCACTGGCCAAAAAGGCCCGATAGGACTCCTTCTTCAGCTTGACGGCCTCCCTCACCACTGGTGTCCACCAGCGGGTTCGGGGATTGCCGCCACGACAGGCACCGACCACCTTACGGCCACAGCTCCGGTTGGCCGCCTCAACAATGGAGGCACGGAACATGGCCCATTCGGGCTCAATGTCCCCCAGCTCCCCCGGGACATGGTTGAAGCTCTGCCGGAGGTGGGAGTTGAAACTCCTCCTTACAGGGGATTCCGCCTGCCGTTCCCAACAGACCCTCACAATACGTTTGGGCCTGCCAGGTCTGACCAGCTTCCTCCCCCACTAGCGGAGCCAACTCACAACCAGGTGGTGATCAGTTGACAGCTCCGCCCCTCTCTTCAACCGAGTGTCCAGGACATACGGCCGCAAGTCCGACGATACAACCACAAAGTCGATCATCGAGCTGCGGCCTAGGGTGTCCTGGTGCCAAGTGCACATATGGACACCCTTATGCCTGAACATGGTGTTCGTTATGGACAGTCCGTGACGAGCACAGAAGTCCAACAACAAAACACCACTCTGATTCAGATCGGGGGGGCCGTTCCTCCCAATCACGCCCCTTCAGGTCTCACTGTCATTGCCAACGTGAGCATTGAAGTCCCCCAGCAGGACGAGGGAGTCTCCCGGAAGAGCACTCTCCAGTGCCTCCTCCAGGGACTCCAAAAAGGGTGGGTACTCTGAACTGCCATTTGGTGTATAGGCACAAACAACAGTCAGGACCCGTCCCCCCACCCTAAGGCGGAGGGAGGCTACCCTCTCGTCTACCGGGGTGAACCCCAATGTACAGGCGCACAGCCGGGGGGCAATAAGTATGCCCACAACTGCTCTACGCCTCTCACCGCGGGCAACTCCAGAGTGGAAGAGAGTCCAACCCCTCTCGAGGAGGCTGGTTCCGGAGCCCAAGCCATGCGTCGAGGTGAGTCCGACTATATCTAGCCGGAACCGCTCAGCCTCCCGCACCAGCTCAGGCTCCTTCCCCAGCAGAGAGGTGACGTTCCACGTCCCAGTTGTAGTCAGTTGACCATAATTTGTAACATTTATTATGCCCCCCTCTGGATCTCCACCGGCATTGCAGTGGCAGCATAGCAGTATTTGGTTACTGGGTATCATTTTCTGAGTTGACCTTAATTGTCTGCACCTCTGAATGTGTGCCTTGTTAGGCTTGCAGGAGATCATCACTCTTGCTGTTGTGAGTATTTTCAATTAATTTGCAAAGAATTGTAACTTTCTCTTTAATAAAACAATTTACAATTTTTACTTGAGGTCTGTTTCACTCTCCATTTTATATTTTGGGCCAATAAATCTACTGACTGCTATGCTTGTGGTGTCACTGTTCAACTGGAACTGTTTTCATTGTCCCTCAATTTAACCTGCTTACTTACACCTACTCTAATCAATACTGTGCTGCTCTAATAACACAAATTTCAACCATTTTAATTTATTTCACCATCAGAAAGTTAATTTTCTTATAAAGGGATAGTTCGTCTCTTTTGGCATGAAGCTGTATGACATCCCATACTAACAATATCGTGCATGAACATCGACTTACCCCCTACTGCGTCCTGTGACCCGAGTTCCAACCTCGTTTTGATGTTGACGAAGGTAGTCCGGCTAGTTGGCTGGGGTCACAAAAATAAAGTGTTTTGCTTCTCAAAACAATATGCGTTCAAAAGAGTAATACATTTGCAGCACAAAATCGTTGTCCAGGAAAAAGTCAGACCTCACAATCGCTTGGGGCCTGTTTCACGGTTTAGACCGTGCAGACCGAAGTATATGGATTTTTACAAATATAGATGTGCAATTGTAAATAAAATGCCATTTGTAAAAGCAAAAAAATCATTTGTGAAATGTGATTCTGCATTTGTGAATCACCAGCACACACATTTTTCGCTTTCCACAGTTACGTGTTTTTGAGACGTTCTTTGCATGAAAGTCGCACAAATCCACACGTAAATATTTCTTGACTTGCATTCGTGTTTGATATTCACAAATAAAAAAAACATATTTGTAACTTGTAAATTGGTTTTCACAATTGTAGATGTGTATTTGTAAATGAAATGGCATTTGTAAAACTGAAAATTGCCTTTGTGATATCTAATTTTGCATTTGTGCATTAACAGCACACGTAGGTTTCGTTTTTGCATTTGTGAATCAGCACGATCAGCGCACGTATTTTTGAGACAATCTTTGCGGCAGAGGGAGCCACCCAGATTCACAAATAGCCTACCTCTACTTTCTAATCCAGTAGATGGCAGTGTTGTTCTATTGAGAATGAGGAGTTGTGGTCATAGTACAGAGCCCCGCCCCTATCCGCCATGTTGGCAGAATGCTAGCGAGAAAACGCCATTCTCTCCGTTCGTTTACATTGTACGCGTGTGTTTTTAAATCAGTAAGTTTAAACAATGCAGAATTGCAAGAACATGCCTGGAAATCACTGCTGTGTGAAGAACTGTTCCAGTACCTCACATAATACGTTTGGGAAACATAGGAACAACGAAATACATTTTTTTTCGGTTTCCTAAATGGATGCAGCATCAGGGAGAGCAGGCATCTGACCTGACGAGGAGACGCTGGGTTGCCTGGCTGGCTGGACCTTACTTTCGATGGCACCCCTCCGTCGATGAGAGTGTGTTCTCTGCATTTTCACTCGAGGAACGTTCTCTAAAAATCTCTTTATGTTGTTGTCTCTTAAAGGTACGAAGTTACTTTATGTTGTTGCAAACCCTGAAGTGCACCTAACGTTGCTGCCTAGCTAGCTAACTGTTGCCTCTTCGAAAATGCTCAATTTGCAAACTGTTGCCTCTTCGAAAATTAATGTTAACTACCCCCTAATGTGGCTAATGTGTTAATGTGTACCCCTTCAGCCCTTTTGTCATACCATGAGCAGCGTTACCCTCTCAGTCTGTATCTTCATTTTGCATGTGTTCTGTGATGGGTTTGCCATTGATTGCATAGATTGTTTTCATAAACTATTTATTCTGTTGTAGGTAAGCCATCATATGAGATGTTGGAGAACCACGCTGACTGGACAAATTCAGATTTTTACATTCAACTGTACCTGTGCACATGCTGCTCAAATGTGAGGGTGAAAACCTAATGCCTTTAGATAAGATTGTCACTGTTTGCTGTGCCTTAACGAACATGTGCAAAAGTGTTGTTTGAGTTCATTCTTCATTACTTTTTAATTTGTTTGAAATAAATGCTTAAAAGAACTTGATATGGCTTAACAATGTTTATTAACAGAACAGGAAAAAAGAATAAGTGTGCAAGGTGCAGAATGCAATATACCTCTAGGAAAAGTTAACAGTGCAAAAGAACATGTGTACATTCAGTATAAAAAGTATAAAAATTTCCAGCATGTAAACATTGACAACAAGCAATAATAAAATAATACTGTTACTAGTGCAAAAGAACAAAGAAACACTATTCAGCACAAGAAGAGCAAAACCATGGCGTGTCAGCGGAGGGTCTGTCCACAAGCCCCACACAACTGAAGTGATACCACTGGACTGGGTAAGTGGAGGCTCACAGAGTCTCCGTGAATGCAGGACCTGTAAAATAAATAAAGTTAAATAAACTAAACAGTAAAAAGCATTTATTTCAAGTTACAGTCTACACTTTAGACACATTGATAATGGCGGTAATCTAACCAGGACATGTACACCTTGCATTCAAAATGTTAATGGCTTAAATCTAACCAGGAATGTACGCCTTGCATTCACAATGTTAATGGCTTAAATCTAACCAGGAATGTACGCCTTGCAATCACACATAAGTACCCTAGCCAACCCAGAACTGGTTTGTTCACTTTGCAGCCCCCAACACCCAACCTGCTACAGTATGTGTCGTTGGGCTAAAATCAAATGACAACTAAATACATAAACATAAGCCTTAGCATACATCAAAACATTGGAAACGTTTGTGTACAAAGCTAGGAGTAGGCCTATTATATATAATATCCGCTAATTCAGAGCAATATGTAGGGCTAACAGACAAATCCGTATCATAGCAACCGAAACGTGTCATAGCAAAAAAAAAAAAAGTCGGCGCTGAAAAAGAAGCAGGTGTCGTGCCAAAAAGTGATTGTCTGCCAGAATCTGATCTGCTGCCGCGGGCAGTCAGTTTTCACCTGCCAAAAACTGATTGAAGACCAAATACAGTTAATGAAAGGTGATTTCTGCCTAAATAAAAAACACTAGTGTTTATATCATGAAGCGTTTGAATTAGATCAAGTCCTATTTAGGCAGAAATCACCTTTCATTAACTGTTTTTGGCCTTCAATCAGTTTTTGACAGGTGAAAACTGATTGATAACTGCAAAACGCATCCAAACATGGGAAGCAAATACTATGAAGGGCCCAGATCAGATAAAAACAATGCAGTTGCGAGGATCGTTGCAAAAGTTATCATATCTTTATTGAAAATCCACCAATAGCCTAAATCATATTCATTACAGTCTAATTTCCAAAGACAGGGCTCTACAAAGTCATCAGATACACCGAGCACAGATACATGTTTATCACGTAATTGTCTTTACGTGATAAACGTCAAACTTTCAAAGCTATAATTAGGTCTACATTATAATGCAGTTGTGTGTATCTGCATAGTAAGATCGCTTAATCCAGAGAAAAGCAGACGGTTTTGCGCTACCGATCAACGGGCTGCTGTGCGCGCTCCCGCGGCGGCAAATCAGATTCTGGCAGACAATCACTTTTTGGCACGACACCGGCACTGAAAATACGCCGGCGCTGGGCGCTTTCAGCTTTTCGCCGCTCAGGTGGACACACGGCCTAAAACATGATTCTAGAAACTAGTAAAGCACTCGGAGAGCGGAAGGTCGGGGATTCAGCATGTGGTCAATAGAACGCCACCATTATGACCGATCTCAGGCCCAGGAACACAAATCGAAGATACATATTTTTATATTTAACCATATCGAACTGTGAAGTCTACATGCACAGTATTCAGTTAAATTTCTATTCAATGTCCGACCCACCAACATGTTACTGAGTAGAACCCAATAAAGTTCATTTCACCTTTATCTAGGAAGCATGAACTAGGCTACATAGGTCAACTTCACTAACATAACTAATGCTACAGTTTAACTGAATGCTAATCGTTCATGAGTATGGCCTGCACAACCATATTTTTTTCCACATATCTGTGATTTACCAAACTAGCAGTAGAAGATGTACCATGACTCAGGGTGGTTAGGTTGGTAGCTAGCTAGACTAGCAAATTGCTAGCGGATTAACGCTAACAATTAGCGAGCACGATAACCTTAGCTGTGTGCACACATGCTTTAGGTTTAATTTCAATGCTATCCACAACAAAGGATGAATATGTGTAATGTCATTAAAGCTCTTTGTGGGTTATGTGAATTCTAGCCTATCCAGTACTACTTTGCTAGTTCTACTAGATCTAGCTATACTTAAAGGTAGGGTAGGAGATCCTGGATTTTGAGTCCAGCGAAGCTGCATTTTGAAAATACACAGGTAAAAAGTCCCAACCCTTTTCTTCACTTTCCCCCCGAAGGCACGCCTCTAGAGTACATGAACGCGCACGAGCACGAAGGTGCACGAGCGCTGTTCTGACAGCAAGCATCGATCGTTGCCGTATTTAGTATTTAGTATATGCTAACTATACGTTTAATAATGCTAGGTGCTAGCCAAGCTGGCTCTAGTTTAGCTTCTTGCCAAGCTTCGTTCACGGAGCAGGGTACGCGCACAGGGGGAAGGAGGGGGAAGGAGGGGGAGGGGGAGGGAGGAGCAGATTGCAGTTTGATAGACGGCATCAGAATCCAATCATTGTGAACGGTCCGTTCACAATGATTGGATACTGTTTTTCCTAGATTGTACGTTCTAGAGGCCACTAATACTTTTCATATTTGTGTCAAAACTTTTAATTAATTGGTTGCAATGGGGGTGTGAAGAGTATTTCAAGCAATATGTAAAAAAATGTTCCAGAAAAAGATCCCCTACCCTGCCTTTAATCTATTGCGTGTTACCATATTGCTCTCACTCTGAATACTGTCAGAAAAAATAAAACATATGAAAAATAGAGAGTCTCTGAACTATTTACATTTACATTTTATTATCATAACTATCATCATTTGGGGCGAGGGAATTGTACTTACTGAAGTTGGCGGTAGCTGCTCATCATGCCCACGTTGTTCGGCCATGGTTAAATTTGAATGCCAAAACACGAATGCAAGTCAAGAAATATTTACGTGTGGATTGTGCAACTTTCATGCGAAGAACGTCTCAAAAACACGTAACTGTGGAAAGCGAAAAATGTGTGTGCTGGTGATTCACAAATGCAGAATCACATTTCACAAATGATTTTTTTGGTTTTACAAATGGCATTTTATTTACAAATGAACATCTATATTTGTAAAAATCAATATAAGAGTTACAAATATGATTTTTTTATTTGTAGACATCAAAACACACATGCAAATCAAGACATATTTGTGGATCCCCTTCTGCGTATATACAAATATTATTGAAACAAATTTAGCTCCATATAAAACAGGCGCGGCTGTCGGCAGGCGGCAGCGTGCAGTGATACGAAGGGATAGAGAAAATACCGCCAAGCGATTGTGAGGTCTGCCTTTTTCCTGGACAACGATTTTGTGATGCAAAATTCCACTGCCTTTATCTTATTCTTGTCTTGAATAATTCAAATTACCACATGACAAATCAAATCAAATCAAATTTATTTATATAGCACATTTCATGTACAAACAATTCAAAGTGCTTTACATAAAATAAAAGCATTGCAGTAGGGAGTGGAAGAAGCATTAAAATACATAAAATAATACAAAGACAAGGATTTATTGGACAAACAACAATGTGTTAAAACTAGGGATGCATCGATCCGATATTTGGATCGGATATCGGTACCGATATTGAAGAAAATTTGAGATTAGGTATCTGTAACAATCCATATCGGATGATTTTAAAAAAAAAAATTTGAATTTGAATTTGTACAATTATTTTCTCCCTTGTCCTGTCCAGCATATACATTCATCCAATGGCCTTCTGCCCACCTCTAGTGATGAAAAAACTTGTTAAGTTGGGACTACCTCTGATTTTTTATTTTTTACCAAGCTAGAGAAGCGATTGTTTTGTTCAGATGTTTTTGTAATGGATGTTTAATTCCCATTTGCACTAAACTATATAAAGAGCTGATTGATCTTTATTTTGAAAGTCTACAACCAAGCTAGTGAAGCTATTGTTTTTTCCTCAATTTCAGCTCCTTTATTATTTAATATTTTCTTTTACATTGGATTTTGAATTCCTAATTGCACTGACTAACAGTTACACTTGTTATATTTTTATGGTTACGATAGTTTTACTGTTGCACAATTATTAGATAAAAAAAGTCATTCAGTACATTAATGTCTGTTTATTTGTTTTAAAAAAATGTTTAAATCAAGTCTGATGTTGCCTTGCACAAAAGAATAATCCCAGTCTTTTCCACACAATGGAATTTACCGTTTGTTACCATAATACCGCGCTGTTTTTCTGTATTGGTATCGGATCGGTATCGGCCGATACTAAACCTCATCGGTATCGGTAGTGAAAAAAGCGGATCGATGTATCCCTAGTTAAAACTCTTCAAAAATATCTGTTTAAAGGTTTAATCATGGACATGAAGGAAATGAAAGACCTGTTTTTCATGTTTCTCCTAAATGTAAGCTGCTTGTAACAAGCACTTAAGGAATAACCGCAGTTAACGCAGGGGCAGTGATTGCCGCCCTGAAAACATTGCATAATCCTTGTGTAAGACCTGTCTGTTAAACTGAAACTCCTCTATCTGATCCCTGCATCGTCCCCCACCAGCTGACACTGCCATTTAGTACATTCTTTTTCTTGACAGTAACAGCAGCAAACTGAAAAGGTCATGAAAAAACAAACCTCTTAAGTATAAATTATGACATCTTTAATGTAGTGTAATCCAGCCTCTTTGATTCTAACCTTATTAGTTGTAGATGGTCCCAAAATCCAAAGGTGAAAAAGAAGAAATCACATATATTGACAGAGAGAAAACAAATCATAAAAATTTGACAAATCATGAAAACCACACTACTACAATAGCTTCTGTAGCAGTGTAGCAAAACAGAAAGGTGGTAAAGCAATTTAATAGGGTTCATGGATCACAGAGGGTAGGAAGATGAAGACACCTAAACAATCCGAAAGTGCTGCTGCTCTAATCCTGGCTGCACAGTGAAAGTAAAGCTCAGTCCAGCCGGAAAGTTCTGAACATATAAGAGACATCCATATTAACAAGTCATTTAGTCAAGCAGAAAGCCTTTATGAAAAACTGTGCTTGAGCAGTTCCACTTCCACTTATTGCAAGTAAAAAGGCAGTAAAATAGACTTCACTAGGCTCCTAGAAATAATTTGTTCAACGAATGCTATATCATGACACACCAGTCAAAGAAATACCTATCCAGCAGGGTTAATCTGACCATCCATTTTGCACCAGTGAAGATTTTTTCAAGAAATACTCTAATTTGAAAGCTGAGACAATCATTTGGGTTTGTGGGTATTTTCATGTAGAGCATAGGGTAGGGGTAAGTGAGATGAAGCAGTAAAAAGAGGTATGAGTTTATAAAAAAATTAAAATCAAAAAGAGATGAGGCTTCCCTGACAGGCCTCAGCTCAAAAGGAATTATGGGAATTACCTGGGTTTAAAATTGTTTGGTTTTGCCAGTGATGCATGCAGCACTGTGGGGAGATGCAGCTGATTTGGCCTGGAGAGCCCCACTTGATGGCTGTGTGTCTTAAGTGGAAGAGACTTACTTTACTAGGTAGAAGAGTGGAACATGTATGAGAGACGAGAAGAATAAAGGCAGGCACAGAGGAAAGATCTCTTTGACGCTTTCGCCCTTGGCCAAGTATTTATCTGACTTAAAACCCTGCCTGATGCAAGAAGTGCTCCAGCGATGACTCCTCTGGAGCCTGTAGCTGCTTCCACAAACTCCCAAGAGCAGTGTGGATTTCAGAGTGGATTCAAAGTCCTCCAACTTGCCACTCCCACTTATCCACCCCCAGGCCTTTTATCCAACTCTCCATGGTTGCTCACAGGGGAGTGAAGGGAGGAGAGGGGAGAAGATGTTGGTTTTGGAGTAGAAAACGGTGGTTGATGAAAATAAAGGAGCAGGGCGGAAGGAGAAGTAGGTGACAATAAAAAAGGAAGGACAAGGGAAATTGTGGGAGGTGAGGAGAAAAGGAGACAGAAAATATAGAGGAGGGGGTGGTAAAGATGCAGATTTGGAGAGTGAAAGAAGCAGCTTGGAGTGTTGTTCTCCCCTCTGGCCACTCAGCTGAGATGCGCTGATTAGTTTGGAAAGCAAGAGCTGCGGAGAGACAAAAGCACACACACTGAGAAACAGTCTTATGGTAAAGGAATGTGAATATTGTATTTACCATTCTTGAGGACAGGTTGTACTTTGTGTGGCCTCTCTCTGACAGCAGCAACAGCAATGCGATTAGTGCCCTAATCCACATGGAGCCAATCTTACTCTTTGTCCTTTTGTCACTTTTCTCTTTCCATCTCATTCTCTCGCTCATACTCAGAAATTTCCATAATCCCTTACTTTCCTTCCAACATTCTGTAAAATGGCATTCCTTCATTATAGTGGCTCAGAACCTCTGTATTTCATTTGTCATCAGGGGGATTGGTCTGTGAACATCAAGAGCCTTAGTTCTAGAGACAACATGTCCTGTCAAATTAGATCCACTGGTTCATCACCTCTTCCCGATTAGTAAAGAGCCTTATCCTGTTTATGCTTTGTTTGTTAGAAGGATAAGCTCTCAATCAAATTTTAGTGAAATGTAGTGAAAAGGCCGACCGGAGCTGCTGACCGGAGCTGTGGCCGTAAGGTGGTTGGTGCCTGTCGTGGCGGCAATCCCCGAACCCGCTGGTGGACCCCAGTGGTGAGGGAAGCCGTCAAGCTGAAAAAGGAGTCCTATCGGGCCTTTTTGGCCAGTGGGACTCTGGAAGCAGCTGATGGGTACCGACAGGCCAAGCGGAATACAGCCTCGGCGGTTGCTGAGGCAAAAACTCGGGCTTGGGAGGAGTTCGGGGAGGCCATGGAGAACGACTTCCGAACGGCCTTGAGGAGATTCTGGTCCACCATCCGGCGGCTCAGGGGGGCAAAGCGGTGCACCGTCAACACCGTGTATGGTGAGGGCGGGGCTCTGCTGACTTCAACTAGGGACGTCGTGAGTCGGTGGGGGGAATACTTCAAGGGCCTCCTCAATCCTACCAACACGTCTTCCGATGAGGAAGCAGAGTTGGGGAGCTCGGACATGGGGCCTCCCATTTCTGGGGCTGAGGTTGCCGAAGTGGTCAAAAAACTCCTCGGTGGCAAGGCACCATGGGTGGATGAGGTCCATCCTGAGTTCCTCAAGGCTCTGGATGTTGTAGGGCTGTCTTGGTTGACACGCCTCTGCAGCATCGCGTGGACATCGGGGGCAGTGCTTCTGGACTGGCAGATCGGGGTGGTGGTCCCCCTCTTTAAAAAGGGGGACCGGAGGGTGTGTTCCAACTATAGGGGGATCACACTCCTCAGTCTCCCTGTTTAAGGTCTTTTCGGAGGTACTGGAGAGGAGGATCCGCCGGATAGTCAAATCTCGGATTCAGGAGGTGCAGTATGGTTTTCGTCTTGGCCGTGGAACAGTGGACAAGCTCTATACCCTCCGCAGGATCCTGGAGGGAGCATGGGAGTTCGCCCAACCGGTCTACATGTGTTTTGTGGACTTGGAGAAGGCGTTCGACCGTGTCCCTCGGGGACTCTTGTGGGGGGTGCTCCGGGATTATGGAGTGCCGGACTCCTTGATATGGGCTGTTCGGTCTCTGTATGACCGGTGTCAGAGTTTGGTCCGCATTGCCGGCAGTAAGTCGGACATGTTTCCTGTGAGGGTTGGACTCCGTCAGGGCTGCCCTTTGTCACCGATTCTGTTCAGAATTTTTATGGACAGAATTTCTAGGCGCAGCCAGGGCGTTGAGGGGGTCCGGTTTGGCGACCTCAGAATCGGGTCTCTGCTTTTTGCGGACGATGTGGTTCTTTTGGCGTCGTCGGGCCGTGACCTTCAGCTCTCAGTGGAGCGGTTCGCAGCCGAGTGTTTGAATCGCCTGGGATGAGAATCAGCACCTCCAAATCTGAGACCATGGTCTTCGGCCGGAAAAGGGTAGAATGCTCTCTCTGGGTCGGGAATGAGATCCTTCCCCAAGTGGAGGAGTTCAAGTATCTCGGGGTCTTGTTCACGAGTGAGGGACGAATGGAGCAGGAGATTGACAGACGGATCGGTGTGGCATCTGCAGTGATGCGGGCCTTGCACCGGCCCATCGTGGTGAAGAAGGAGCTGAGCCAGAAGGCGAAGCTCTCGATTTACCGGTCAATCTATGTTCCTACCCTCACCTATGGTCACGAGCTGTGGGTAGTGACCGAAAGAACGAGATTGCGAATACAAGCGGCCGAAATGAGTTTCCTCCGCAGGGTGTCTGGTCTCTCCCTTAGAGATAGGTTGAGAAGCTCGGTCATCCGGGAGGGGCTCGGAGTAGAACCGCTGCTCCTCCGCATCAAGAGGAGTCAGATGAGGTGGCTCGGGCATCTGGTTAGGATGCCTCCTGGACGCCTCCCCGTTGAGGTGTTCCGGGCCCGTCCCACTGGGAAGAGGCCCCGGGGAAGACCCAGGACACGTTGGAGAGACTATGTTTCTCGGCTGGCCTGGGAATGCCTCGGGGTCCCCCCAAGAGCTGGAGGAAGTGGCCGGGGACCGGGACGTCTGGGTCTCTTTGCTCAAGCTGCTGCCCCGTGACCCGATGGATGGATGGATGGATGGTAGTGAAAAGTTCAGTGGGCACAGACACAGTTATTGATTTAATGGGTTATTTGGTCCTAGTGGTTTCTCTTCATACTGTCTTAAATCTCTCAAATTGTTTGATAGATTACCATGAACTTTTATACACAATTCATGTTCACCTCAGGGTGACTGTAATAGATTTGGTGGTATTTTACCCTTTTCAGTCTTTAGTGCTATAGACAGATGGGGTTGTAAAATTGCTTAAATTCTTAGTTATTTTTGTAATGATATTCTTATTAAAGGTGCCATGGCATGAAAATAAATGGAGGCTTTTATTTATTTTTACAGGCTTTAGTGGTCCCCTAATACTGTATCTGAGTTTTTTTTCCCAAATTTCTGCCTTGGTGCAGAATTACAGCCAGTCCTTCCTTAGGATCCTCAGAATGAGCTGTTTAGGGTATGCAGCTTTAAATGCAAATTAGGAGGAGAAAGCCGGGGCAAAGATTGTTCTGGTTTGCAAAGATGCATGTTGCGCTAGTCATTTCAATCAGGGGAAAGGAAGATATCGTGCGCGCCATAACACCAGCAGCAGGATGGCTATCAAAACAAAAAATAAGTACACAACACTCGCGTTACAGTAAATGAGGTGTCCACTCGCATACCTCATGCTATTTACTGTTACATTAGCGACAGTGACTGAGCTATTAGCTGCAGAGCTAACGACGCAGACAGACTGACCATTTTGACTCTGGAACCATGAATGAATAGCCGCTTTCGGACAGAGCCGTTCTAAGAACGCAGTTATCAGAACTGTCCTACTCAAATTTCGTTCTGATAACTGTCCTTCCCCAGCGGAACTGTTTCAGTCTGCATTCGCACATGAGTCGGGACCAGGTTGGGACTGATGCGCCGCGCGCAGCCGTCTGCATCAGTGACATTTAGCGCCACCTTCAACAATAAAACAAAACAAAACAAAACCCGGTAAAAGTAAGGAGAGAAGAAAAAACACCACAAATAAGCTAATATGGAGAGCGGGGAGGCCACCGTGTTCATGCTCTGCATGATGGTGATATTAATCATGGACGATCACATCAGGCGTCTAATATCGAGGCTGGAAGAGCACACAGAGAGAGTCAGGAGACGAAGGATCGAGGGCAGGCCATACTTTTTAATTTTATGTAGTAAGAAAGGAGAGCAGAGCACCGCAGACAAAGGAGACAATGTGTAAGTTTAACTTATTAAACACCCACCGGTTGTGTCCGTGTTGTATGAGTAAACATTTCAGCCGTGATAGCATGACAAGGGGCGTAGCTACCGACCACCAAACACCTACGTCAGATGAGTTCTATAGAACCCTGAAAAGACCCGACCTCGGAGAAGGAGCTAAATGGTTATAGGAACTGAGGGAGATGGCCCCGAGTTCCTGTATGTCCGAATGCGGGAGAAAACGGCCCCGCGGATTAAAAGGTTATTAGAACTGCCAAAGGGTCCTACAGTCCGAAAGCGGCTAATCATTATCCTGATGAAATGCACTGAATTTGCGGATTCATTGTTCTTCAGAAAGCTTGAAGTAGGGGGTTTTGGTGTAAAATGAGCGAGCTAACCATCTCATGGGCATCCAAACACCTCCCACAGCCCAGTTGATGCTATTAGCTGCATAGCTAACAATACAGACACTTATACTGTACATACAGGAAAGCAACACAATTATAGAGCGTTAAAGTACTTACTTGTCCGAGGTCTGTAGTTGGGCCAAAGAGAGTTGGTACTGATCCAGGGTTAATTTTCAGACGTTCAGTAAGGCCAGCTCGGTATTGGCCCAAGTTCTGGAAACATTCGTCGGTGAAATATTTGGCGCACACATACACAAATCTCTTCGGTTTTGTCGTCACTTTCCCAGAAAAAACTAAATCTGTCCACTGGCTCTTCAGAGGTTCTGATGCAGGAGCTCTAAACAGATTTTTTACATCCATGTATAGAGCAATGAGCTGGCCAAAGAGCTGTGGGCGGGGAAAGGCAGTTTTGGCATAGGGGGGCTCTGGGGAGAAAGAACCTCGACGTCATATGAGGCAGCTTTCCCGATCAGGCCATCTGAATGGTCACATTACCTAAGGCGGAGAATAATTTCCAGTGCATGGTTTAGGTCTATCGTCATTTTTAGCCACTGGGGGACCGCAGGGAGGTTAGGGGAACTCATATTAATGTTAAACAACCTTAAAAAGTGAAAATTTCATGCCATGGCTCCTTTAACTCCAGCTTTATGCTGTACTTAGTGACTCCTTCTTTTGGTAACTTTGGGCCATATATACTATATTAAATTCAAGGTAAACACAAGAAACCTGTGCTAAAGAAAAAATGGACCATACTCATCAGGTGGGAATCCCCTTTCATTTGTGTTTCGTCTAGTTGGGCCCACGAGCCACATCCTCCACTTAAATATATCCTGGATTTCTTCCTTGCTTCTTCCAAGAGTCTGTTTACCCTAAGTGCCCCCCCCTGCTGGGCCCCCAACTACTATTACTTCTTCTAATGCAAATCCACTGACTGGACTTTACTGCCTCATCTGACACTTCCTTCATTATTTTCCTCACACTCTGTCCAATTACACCCAACTCCCTCAACAATGAGACAACAGACTTTGCAACAAATCCTCTACATCCTACTTCCACTGGACATATCCTAACTTTCTATCCTTGCTGCTCTGCTTCTGCCCCCAACTCCACATACCTAAGCTTTTTTCCTTTCAGATGCTTTTGCTACTAATTCCTCCCAAGGAACAGTCAGCTCTATGAAATAGACTATAGACCACAAGACTATATAAGGCCTTAGATTTGTAGAGGCTATTTCCTGGGGAACAACAAGCTTATCTCCTAAATCTACCTGCATCTCCCAATCACAAGCATCCTCTAAGCTGCCTTGCCTCCTTATTTTCTTATTAACTTTCTCCCCCTCTGGAACAAACTGAATTGCCACTCTCTTCACCTTAAATCCTCCTAAATTTACCTGCCTGTCTACGAACCTGCTCAACAACTAGCTTTCTCTTATCCTTGGGACCTGCTCTACTCAGGTTTGCCTGGGCCTATTTGAACATTAAAGGCCTACAGAAAGGTGATTTTTTTTTTTTTTTTGCACAAAACTGAAATAGCAGATCGATTCCTTATATACCATGGAATTTTTTTATGATTTTAAAAAAATCGGGGCTCTTGATGATCGCTCTGCCGGCTGATTTCAGGGCAACCATCCCGAGGTGTGTCCACTCTCCGCCAGGTGGATTCCCCCTGAGTGTCCGCACCGCAGGGAGCTTAACACGGCGGGATGCGCTTTGGCTGATTTCAGGGCAACCATCCTGAGGTGTGTCCGCTCTCCGCCAGGTGCATTCCCCCTGAGTGTCCACACCGCAGGGAGCTGAACACGGCGGGATGCGCTCCGGCTGATTTCACCAGAGAGGAGGCAGGCGAACAGGGAGACACAAGCCCCTTTCACCATGCGACCCGCTACCTTAGCGGGTCCAAATTGCACCTTCGACCCGCGTCGAGCAATGTGAACGCTTGGCGTGTTAGGTGACCCGTGTCGCCTGAAGCCGAGTTCAGGGGGCGTTGCCTAGTGGCAGAGCGTCACACAAAACACATAAAATGCTGGGCGTGTACAATGACGTAGACACAAGCCATGCGTCGGAGGTAGGGTTAAATACACCTTGAGGACTCGTTTTTGCAATTGTATATGCAGTTCATGGAGATGTTATTTTACAGGGTGTGGATGGTTACAACGTGGGATGCCGCCGAAGAACATATGCGGAGAATACAAGAGCACTATAGTCCCCGAAATGTGGCGGTAAATAACGTCCTCTGCTCGGAGGCTGAGGAGCACGCGGACCTCCTTGTCTCCCCAGTTGGCCATCTTCAAAAATGTCTTGAACTTGATGTAGGCTAAAACAGAGTAAAACTTGTCCGCACCTGTCGCTGTTGTTCTGAATCAGCTGTCCATTCTGTCTTTTAAACTCTTTAGGTCACGCCACGCCCACGTCCGACCCGCGTTGATTGCGTTCACACCAAACTCGGCTCGGCAAAAAGACTAGGGTCCGACGCGGGTCGAAAGGCGAGTAGAGTTGACGCGGCAGCCCGGGTCGGCAGTGTGAACGCAACAGCGGACACGCTAATTTCGCGGATTAAACGCGGGTTATTTGTCAGTGTGAAAGGGGCTACAGACACAAGTTCCGACCGCAGGTCCCTCTGCTTCCTCTGTCCCCGGTGGTGTGAGCTGCTGGAGCTGAGGGCAACACACGCACCCACAGCATTTCGTACATCTACTCGCAATAAAAACTGCACTGAACCCAACGTTTTATTGCCTTCACCACTCAACAAGCATACTACAATAGCGGCAGCCAAGAAAAACCATGGCACCTGTGACGTCGCACGGGAGCCCCGCCCCCAGTCTGGAATTCCAGGAAGGATTTTCAAGCGGCAAATTCAAAATCGCAAATTTCATGCGTTTATGAAATGTTTTGGTGTAGGGTCCAATGATCATTATTGTTCCTCTGTGTATGTATTATCATTATGTATTGGGTGTAGTGTCAGCTTTCTGTAGGCCTTTAACCTCAATCTCTGTATGTCTAATATTTTCTTCTGCCTCCTTAGCTGCCATTCTTGGATTCCATTTCCTCCCCTTGGTTGGGTTTGGAACTACCTTATGAACTACCATATCTTTACTCCCAACTAACAGGAGCTCTGTCCTAACTTTAGTACATTTAAACTCCTCTACTAGACTAGATACTGGGAGCTGGATTATGCCTTTCCCATACAGTGCCACAGTACTTAAGTATATAGCCACTTCCTAATGTAAAAGCTAACTAATCTTTCCATTTTTTTTTTGCAACAGATAATGGAATCTCATACACAGACAGTGACTACACCAACTGAGAAAACAATCCAAACTGCATACACCACAGCTTCAACTTTCCTGGAAGCCCTGATTTATTTATTTATTTCTGATCTCTGTTCAGTTACACTAAAGAAGATCTTCCCCTATACATTTAGGAGAGAGATTAAACGGAACTGACTCAGGTCCCAAGACTCTTTCTCCTTTGGAATAAGAACTCCTCTTGCCCTAGGCCATGCTCTAGGAATAAACTGTTTCTCTCAAACTATTCTTAATTACTTCCACAAAAACTTACGATATCAGGTGCACTTTTATAAACCCGGTAGGGGACTCCATTTGGCCCTGGGGCCGACGAAGCCTTTGCACGCCTGACTACCTTCTCAACCTCTTTCCACCTAGGTGGTCTAACATCCATCTTAAGAGCTATCTCTCTTAATGGCAGCATGTCAGGTGGAAGGCCTACTACTCTACACTGCTCAAGATCTGAATATGTATTTCTTAGATACTCTTCCACCTCTGACTTTGTTGCTTTAAGATGCCCTCCCTTTTCCTGGTTAAACAACCCTTTAACAAACTTGAACAGGTCCCTGTAAAACGCAGTCCTTACATATTCTTTCTTCTTTCCCTTTCTCTTTCTCCTAAGATATTCATATATATATACACATTTATTTATATATATATATATATATATTTCATATATATTTAAAAAAAACACACTAACAATAATAATTTCCTCTTAGCGATTAATGAAGATAGCAAGTCCTCCAACTGAAACAGTCATGTTGGTTGCTTGTTCACACCCTTCATACAACTCATATCAGCACCCTCTAAAATACTGCTCCTACAAGCAGCAGAAGGGAACCACGACTCATATGAACATTTCCACTTAGGAGAAGACATCATTCTCAAGTGTTTTGTTTAAGAAGCCACAAAGCCCTCCTGTTAGATCAACACCAACATCCTCTCCGTCAATAAGATCAAAACATTTAACCCCTTTGTCACTTTCTGGTTATTTATGGCAGTAACATTACTTGGTTAGTAGAGAACGATCATGGTTAGGTCTAAAGTATATTACTTTTATTACTCAATCATCACCTTCATGGTCAACATTTTGCTGGTTGCCCTGGTTACATGAATACACTAGGGCTGGGCAACACTTAAAATGTTTAATCTAATTAATCACATGATTTCCCTGATTAATCACGATTAATCGCATTTGTAGGCAAAATCCAAAAGTGAATTCAAAAGTAGTGTATAACTTTTAGCATTTAGTTTTATTTTAAATGTACTGCCATATGAATGAAAGTGCCATAACATTTGTTATGCAAACACACTTTTAATATCAGCATCTTTATGTAGTTTTTATGTAGAAGCCTCGCTCCACTGTCTGTTTCGTTGAATGACTTGCTGCTATCAATTGTGTGTTTTGCCTTTAAGTGATATTTTAGACTGGAACTACTACGCTGAGAAGACAATTCAACTTGGCAGTTTACAGACTTTAGTTCTGTCGACTCTGCCATCTGGAAGAACTTTAAAATGAAAATGGCCGAGTAAAAGTTCCGTACCCTTCTCCATGTTTGGTGGATCCGCCAATTACTTTCTTTTCCAGTTCTGCAGCAGACAGCAACAGACTTCATAACAGACAAAATAAAAGCCTGTGAACAACAGAGTTTTTTAATAATAAAATAAATAAAACCTGCGTTAATGCGCGATAAAATATTTATCGGCGTCAAATAATTAATGAGTTAACGCTATAATAATGAGTTAACTCGCCCAGCCCTAGTAAACACATTATTACACTGAAACATTGACACTTTCTGGTTTATTGCAAAAGATAACATCACTTGGTTAAAGCTAGAAATGAAAACTGCTATGGTAGAGTTACAAAACATTCACAGTTAGATATAAAAAAATACTCTTTTTGTGCCATAATTGCCACGGGCACCATTGTTATTAGTGAGAAAACTTGCCAAAAAATATGATTTTGAAAAGCAAGAAAGACAAAAAGAAAAAAACTGCATCTATCAAATGTCAAGGAGGAAGTTTGAATTTCATGAATATGGACCTCCTGCACCTCTATGCAGTGCAGAGAGATGAGCCTCTCACTGCAGCTGCTCCTCTGTCCTACCAGGATGCTGTGGAGAGGATGTTTATTGTTCTCAAAAACAGAATATAATTTCCTCCTCATCCGTTGCTCCACCACCGCACTGAGAGGGTCTATCCTTCTGCCTACCACAGAACCAGCCTTTTTCACCAGTTTGTCCAGGCGCCTACAGTTTTTGTCTGTAGTGCAACTCCCCCAGCAGACAGCAGCATAGAACAGTGTACTCTCAAAGATAGTGTGATAAAACAAACTCATCACGTCACTGCAGACATTTAAGGACCTGAGCCGTCTCTGGAAAAAGAGACGGCTCTGGCTCCTCCTGTACACTGCTTCTATGTTGGCAGACCAATCCAGTTTATTATCCAGCACCACCCCCAGGTATTATCAGGTCTGAACAGTCTCTATCTCCCCTCCATCAATGCGGACTGACTGGCATGGAGTTTTAGATCTCCTGAAGTTCATCACCAGTTCTTTTTGTCTTGGTGGTGTTCAGGAGCAAACAGTTCTTTTTGGCCATTGAAGGACTCCACAAGGTCCCTGTACTTCTTCTCCTGTCCCCCGCGCACACATACCACAACAGCCGTATCATCAGAATACTTCTGTATGTGGCAGGAGTTGTACCTGAAGTCCGATGTGTACAGGTGTGAAAAGAAAAGGAGCCAAAACAGTATCCTGTGGAGCCCCAGTACTGCATTCCAGTGTTCCAGAAACACATTTCCCCATCCTGACATACTGTGGTCTGGCAGACAAATAGTCTATAATCCATGATGTCAGGGAGGGGGCCACACCCATACCGAGCAGCTTGTCTTTCAGTATGGGAGGTCGTATGGTGTTGAAGGCACTGGAGAAGTCAAAGAACATGATTCTCACATATGAACCAGGCACATCCAGATAAGCATATGCCCGATGCAGCATGTACAGAATCACGTCTTCCACTCCTATGTGTTTCTGGTAGGCAAACTGGAGGGGAACAAGAGCCTCAGCAACCTGCAATCTCATGTGACGAACAAGAAGTCTCTCTAAGGACTCTCATACCAGTTGCCCTAATTTGAGCAACTGGGATGAGACAAGAAGTTTTCCACAGCACTGGGACTTTTTCCATCTGAAGACTCCGTCTGGGCCTGCAGCCCTCCCTGACTGAGTCTCCTGAGCTCAGCTCCAACTTCCTCTATAGTTAGATACAGAGGTTGTAGCAGAGGGATGGTGACAGGAGTGATGTTGCTATCAATCATAGAGATGGGGGTGGGGGTGCAGCTGGACAGAGGAGGGCTAGTGATGGCAGTTGCTGCAGAGGTGGAGGTGCAGCTGGACTGAAGAGGCCAGGCGGTGGGAGCAGCCACAGATGTGAAGGTGCAGCTGGGCTCAGGAGGCCTGGAGGTGGTAGCTGCAGCAGATGTGAATGTTCAGCTAGGGTCAGGAGGCTTGGTGATGGAAGCTGCCGCAGAGGTGGAGGTGTAGCTTGGCTCAGGAGACCTGGCGGTGGAAGCTGCCGTAGAGGTGGAGGTACAGCTGGACAGAAGAAGCTTGTTGGTGAGAGTTGCTGCAGAGGTGGAGGTTCAGTCAGGCAGAGGAGGAGACTGGCGATGCGAGTTGCCATTGAGGTGGAAGTACAGCTGGGCAGTGGAAACAGTGGATAACAGTGGAGTGGAGCAGAGGTGGAAAAAGCCACACTATCAAACCTGTTGTAATATTGGTTGAAAGTATTGGCTCTGTCCACATCACCTTCCACAGACTGAGAGTTCTTCAGTCTGTATCCAGTGATGGTCCTCATGCCCCTCCAGAACTCCTTATTGTTATTGTTCTCCAGCTGTCTCTCTACCTCTTTACTTACGTACTCCACCTTAGCTTGACATAGTGTCTTTTTAAGCTCCTGTTGTACACTCCTCCTCCTTTCTCCATCCCCCATTCTGGAACGCCCTCTTTTTGGTAATTTTTGTGTCAAGCTGTCTGACCTACTCATGGATACTCATACACATTTAAACTTTTCAGAGAGCATTTTCTCAATTGATGTTTTTCAGCAATGACTTGCTTTTATATTCATATATATCCCCCTGGTGGCTATCCACAAACTCCACAAAGTCCACTTTTGTACATTCCACACCTCTGCTGACTGAGTCATTCTTATGCTATCATTCTCTATTTTGAACTTTGTCAATCTACTTTGTAGCGTAATACTAAATGTGTACATGAATGGTTATGAATGCTCCAACTGCGTGTGCATGTGCAATCTGCCCTTTGGAAGTTGCGTTACCCTTCATGGTCTAGTTACCTTATTCTCTTTCATCACAATGCTATTCTCTCCTCAGCAGCTTTAGAAAGTCATGACAGTACCAGTAACAGAATGCTAAACATGGCAGAGGGAGCACATTGGGCACCCTGGCACACTGAATAATAAATGTAATGGGAGCAGTATAATTTTCTTGCTTTCCTTGCAGTGTATTCAGCCCAAGGTCTTTGAGGAAAGTGGCTCACCAACCAAAGTTACTGAGATGTTGCATGCAAAAATAGAACACACACTCAGATGTCTTGATAAATGTTCCTTACACTAATCTGCCTTGTTTTGTGCTGATGCAATTGTAGAATAGAAATGGAGTTCAACATCATCTTATATCTCGTGCAAAACTTAAAAAAAAGAAAAAAGGTACACACAAAAGGGCTGTGAATGTAGCATGCTCAGATCCTGTGCGTTTTCATGTTAACTGGTACGAATCATTATTTATCTGTACAATCGAAACTCACTTAAAGTAGATATGTGTCTTGTCGTCAAGCCTTCATAATTTTCTTTGACTTTGCAGGTTTTTTTTTTTTTACCATTCCATTAACCTAACATGCATGTTTTTGGACAGTGGGAGGAAGCCGGAGTACCTGGAGAGAACCCATGAATTGAACATGGAAACTCCACACAGAAAGGCCCCAGGCAGGAACCCTCCTGCTATGAGGCCGTCCAGCACCACCGTCCAGCCCGTCACACAAAGTTCCATCGTTTAAAGCTCAGTGCTTAGCTTCTCCATCCATATATCCCCCACACCCACACCCGCAGAGGACTTTGTGGCTCCTTAAGATAAAGAAACTTGACAGTGATATTTGCTCTGTTGGGGATGCTGTTATAAGACGTATTGACAGTTAGGGTTTAGGGCTATTTGCACTTTATGTATGGTTTAACTTGTGTCAGATAGTCTGTACAGACACAGAGTGAACAACTGAATGTGAGAGCACAATCACTGGCACATGTTTGATATTGTGCTGGGTTCACACCTACTTTTCGTTCAACTTTTTGAAAAACAAAACAAAAAAAACCCCATTACCAGCTATAAATGCACAATGTTGCTCAGGAGCTTGGCCTCAAAATTGATATAAGTTTTAATCTGCTTTATGCTTGCTGTGCAAATCATCAGTGGGTTTGTGTTTTCTTCTTTCTTTTTTTTTTTGTCGTGATTGGATAAGTTAATTGGTGTCTCTAAAATTGTCCTTAGGAGTGAGTGTGAGCATGCATGGTTGTTTGTCTTGTTTGTCTCTGTGTGGCCCTGTGATGTACTGGCGGCCTGTCCAGGGTGTACCCTGCCTCTCGCCCATTGACCGCTGGGATAGGCTCTAGCCCCCCCGCAACCCGACCGGCGGATTCAGCGGTATAGAAAATGGATGGATTGGAACCCCATTTCCATAATTATCCCCATTGGTAATTCTCCTCATCCAAATCTCTTTCCTGCTCATTCAATTATGAAGCCAATCTCCAAATCATTCCCACAGTGCAAACCCTCTGAAGGAGCCATTCACCTCTATTTTTTAATTTTGAAATTTATGCTTATGAAATTTATGTCAGAGCCAGAAGTGTGGAGCCCACAGTCAGACAGATAGCATTGGGGATAACTGAATCAACCAGGTGCCAGACATGAAAGATTGGTCTTCCTCAACTATAATTGCTGACAGTGGGGATAATGGGGCCAAGCTGTGATAACCACGAGCCCCAACGCATTTGAGCTTTCACAGTCACTCTGTACCTTTCTCACCTGTTGATACAAGTCAACACAGTTAAAAAGCCACTTCACAGAGCACAAGGCGTGAATAACGCCCTTAGATGTTAGATCCCCTGACATACGGTCTGTCTAACTACTGTCATGACCTCGGATTGTCCATGTGCTTCAGAATCCAATTCTCTGATCCAAAGACAGACAAAACCAGGAGCTGGAAGGTCAATCAATGTCTAGTGCAGGTGTCATCTGATACCAACGCTTTGAACAGCGCCTCAGGCTAGATCTACTGATGAACCATCAAGGACTAATCAAAGTAACTGTTCTTTACAGTAGTACACACTACTTTTCTGAGGTGATGTACTTTTAGGGGAGAAGTCTGTTCATTTATTTGAATGTTGTTCTATTCAAACAAGAGAAACGAGAGATCAGTTCTGAAAATTCAAGACACAATGACAAAATTAATAATCAATCTCGCATACTGTTAGCTTTTCACCTCTATTAATTTTGAATTAATATTTTGGTTTATAACCGTAATGAATATCTGAAAAAAATTGCATTCATGTTTCATAATTCAGAGATATTCATAAAAAGCAAATCAATCCTAGAATTGCTTTAAGAAAAAGATAATTAATCAAACTCTCAAAAATTTCCGGGGAATAGGACAAGCTAAGGTCAATCCGGGTAAAACAGCAGGCTTGAAAAAAGATATATGGAGACAATCAATAGACAGTCATCAGCGTCTGCAAGCGTATTATATAAGAGGCCATCCACAGGTCAGGGGTTGCATAGTTGCCATATAACCACACAGATATGTACCAGTGGTCTTAAAACGTTTGATAGATATTGATAGTGTGAAGCCTATTTGTGTGTTTTTACTCAGAACTTGTGTCAGACAATGTTTCTACATGAACTCTTTAAACTCAGTCCAACTCACTTATTTGTTTAGACAATGTATTTCTGAAGCTGTACGTCTCATTGTATAAATCATTGTAATGTAAAATGTGATCAATACTTTTATTCAGTTTTTAGAATGTTTATACAAACTAAAGAAAGTATGGTTCCATTGTTTGGTTCATGGAATTTGTTGTATGTGAGCTTTTTTGAAAAAAAAAAATACAACTAAACTTTACTAAACTATGTCAACATTAGGAGTTGCAGTTTGTATGATTTAGTCAACTTTAATGGCAAAGAATAGTTGTAACCAAACCCCCCCCCCCCACCCCACCTCACTTTACCGTTTACAGTGCACCAGATGGAACACACGATACAATTTCAAAAGTTATTGTGTGCCAATTCTCTCAATGCACATAATGCTGTCTTAAATTAAAGAAGTTTTGCACTTGCACTTTCCAAGAAAATTACTATTCATATGACTAAAACTTTTGTACAGGCTGCCTTGTTTTGTGAATATTTACGACTCATATTCCAAAAGAAGTGCATGGGGATGTTGTGTTAAGTTTGAATAAAAACATAATCCACTGATTTATAAATCTCATAAAACAGTATTTGAGTCGCCATAGAACATATCAAATGTTTAAAAAAGAGACATTTTGCAATTTCATGGAAAATATTAGCTTGAATTTGATGGCAGCAGCACGTTACATAAAAGGGCTAAGTTTACCGCTGTGTAGCATAACCCTCTTCTTCTAACAGCTTGTTAACATCTGGGAACTGAAGAGACCAGTTGCTGGACCTTTGGGAGATTAATGCTGTCCCATTCTTGTTTGATATAGGATTCTAGCTGCTCAACAGTCCTGATTCTTCATTGTGTTTTGAGTTTTATGCTATGGCAAGTGTTTTCTGTTGGTTAAAAGTTTGGACCGCAGACAGGCCAGTCCATCACCTGGACTCTTCTGTTATGAAGCCATGTTGTTCTAATTGATACAGCACGCAGTTCAGTGTTTTCTGTTTACAGACAATGATTTCTGGAAGTTTTCCTGAGCCCATGTAGTGATTTCCATGACAGAATCATGTCTGTTTTAATCAATACCGTCTGATGGCCCAAAGATCAGGGGCATCCAACATTGATTTTTGGCCATGTCCCTTACGCACGAGATGTACACAGATTCTTTTAATCTTTTGATGACGTACAAGGTAGTTTTTGCAACTTGATGTCAACAAACATTATTCTGAACATGCTCCACAATTGCAGAAATTTTATTGATTTATTTAGCAGACTGCTGAGCCTCTGCTCATCTTTACTCCCGAGAGACTCTGAGTCTTTTTTAAGTGCTTGTTTTATGTCCAGTTATGCTACTGACTTGTCAGTTAACCTCATTGATTGCAACGTGTTCCTCCAGTTGTTTCTTTTGGGTATCACTAACTTTTCCAGTTTTTTGTTGCCCCGTTCAAACTTTTGTTGTGATGCGTTGGTGCCATCAAGTTCAAGATTGGTTAACATTCTTCATGAAATAGAAACACGTCTCATGGTGAACATTTGATATGTTTTTTCTATTTTGTATTGTGAATAAGAAATTGGTTTGTGTGATTTGTAAATCACTGCGCTCTTTCTTTAGATTCTTGAGAATTAAATTCTAAGATGATAATGTAAACATTAAATAATACAACATAAGCGGAACCTTTCTGAAAGGTCTGAGCCATATAACTTTTCTTTAAGATTTTGAATAATATCATTGGAAAATGTACACATTCCCATTGGTGTAATCTGTTAAAATATCCTTGCATATTCTACATTCTGGTATTTTGAGTATTGGGGTACATTTGGTTAGTCATGATAATTATCTTTGCTAGCATATTGATTATGTGTTCCTGGTTGGCTCGTTGAAATAAAAGTACAGAAAAATCGACTTTATAACCCATTTTTGTTGTTTTGCTTGTTCATGATCAGTTGTTGAAATATATTTCACTAATGATGCTTTTAAATATAGTGTCACATTTATAGAGCTATAACAGTCAGACTCATCCTGTCATCAATAATAGTTTTATAAATTGTGTTTTTAGAAATACACATCAAGCCAAATTCAATAGAATCAACTGTCTTGAGGATAGCTTATTTTTGGTTTGAAGTTGATCCTAGATAATGTGTTTATTGCTATTCTTCTACACAGTGTCAGCATAGAATTCTTATACAGTTTTTTCCATGTATACGGTAAAGGGTCATCTCACCAAAAGCACTAAAATATATCCGTCTTGGTCCCAATAATTAGCCCTGTTGATACTCTCTGGGTAAACTAATGTATAATTAGTTGTGTGGCTTGGTGTTGGAAATATTTCAGATTTTTAAAATTAGGTAAAATTGCTCTTTGATCTTGGCTGTGTTCCACCCTGCATCTCACTTCACTTCATTTTATCTGAACATGACATTCTGATATACTTTCTTCCATGTCATTTGATAGTACACATCAATTAGCACAATTAACCCAGATTTCTAGTGTTCCCTGTCACTGCTTCACTTGTCCGTCCTCACATAACCAACCTCTGCCATTGTTTACCAGGTGCTTTGTGATAAGATATGAGTAGTCCTCCGTGACTTCATTACGACTGCTCGGGCCCAAAGGGAGCCCTGTTTGGCCCCTGATGGCATTGTTAACTTCAGCAGTGAAACTGAGTTAACTTGTTTGCGGTGTGCTTTAATTTGTTGCCATCTGTGAAATGCAGCTCTCTGTCTTTGAGACTTCACAATATCAGATGAAAAACATTTATGAACAAACAGAGAAAACAAGATAGGTGTTACTCTGTGATTATTGTTGGTTGAATTTCATAGTTGAAGAATTTGTGCCAATATTCAAGGTTTGATTTTTCAAGCTCTTTTTTCCCAGTTTGTCTTCACATGGTTGAAAGAGCTTTGATTGGTGTACATGTACCTTTAAAAATGAATCTACTTTAAAGTTGACAGTCCTGGTCCCTGTAAAAAGTATGGATTTTTGTCCTAACCATAATCATTTTCTAAAGCAAGTCAAGCTATTTTGTTTTTTGACCCTAACCAAGTAAGGTTATTGGCAAAACCCAACCAGGAAGTAACAACGTTTCATCATCACATGTTATGTTTAAATGTAACCAAGGAAACGAGCAACATGGTATCAATGAGGATGATGGTTGCATTTTTTAAAGAATGTATTTCATCTCTAACCATGATATTATACTAACTCTGACTAACCAGTGTAATTGCCTAAACTGAACCAGAAAAGTTTTTTTGATAAAGTATTGAAGTGCCATTAACTAAACGTATCTCAAAAGTGAAAAAGCAATTTTATTGTGTTGGTTGTGAACTCCTTTTGAACCTTCTCACTTCTTTAGGAAACATTCTAGAAAGACATCTGGAGTTGGATTATCCTTCTACCTTTTGAAGGCATGGTACTTTACAGGATGTCATGATGGGTCGTATTTGAAGCTATGAACGAGGGATCTATATGATAGCCTCTATTGGCGTGTTAGGTATTAGTTTGTTTATATCATCGTATCACTAACTGCCTAACTGAGATATTACGTGTCAGTCTGGGAACATTAGGCACAGTTTGGTTAATTTTGTGACCGTGCTTATCAAAGACAAGGATGTTTTCTAAGTAACGCCCTTCATAGGCTAGGAAAGAGTCTGTCCTTGTATTTGGATCATGATATTGGAACAGTCCTAATGAGTGAGCAAACGTTACAAAATGATCTCACTGTCAATTATACCCTACACACATTGACTTGGCTGTGAAAAAGCTGTTAGCTGGCTTTCTAATATAAGCAGTTTATGCTGCTTTATGCTGTCCCATTATGAAACACATGCTAACAACTTTATGCTGATATAAATTATGGTGAAATACACATAATATACGAATTAAATGCAAATTGGGGCAACATGGATCCATCTTCTGTCAGTAAGATCTTGGACGTGCAGGATTGCAAGTGTTTTGGGAATGCTGAGGATACACAGAAACATTCCTGAGATTTCACAGAAGAAAATATAGTCCTTCTAATGATCCATGACATCGGAACAGTCCTTTCGCAAGATTTGATGACAGGACATCTGAAAAACAGGAGCTTTTAAGAATCCCTCTTTAATTTAAGAGAACTTCTTGAAGAGAACCACCCGGGCAACCTACTTTCATTTCCAATTCTTATTACCAGATGATATGTGTCGGCTTTCAATCCAGTTAGTATTGTACTAGTTGCGGGGCATCAGCAGAAAGAAAAATGAAAAAAGAAAAATGGTATGTTTTTGCGTATCTTTATACTTAATCACATTGTTTTCTAACCTAGAGCAAGTTTCTTTAACATGATGAAAAAGTACAGTTGTGGACAGGAAAACAAAAAAGAGGTGATAAACTGATAACTTTTCTCAAGGTTGGGGATGAATATGGGTTACCATGACAGTCATGATAAAAGGGTACAGCATGCGTTGAAAACTGAGGCTTAGAGTTGGGAATGAGAATGTTCTGAAGTTGGCTTAATTGTTAAAGTATTTCCTTTATGCTAAGATAAGCGAACTGGCTGCTGGCTTTAGCTTAAAATTGTGTGAGAATGCTACAGATTTTTTTCCTAACCATTAGCAAAAGAGAAAATAGGTGTATATCTCAAACTACTTTTTCCTGTTCGTTAAGCAAAATGATCATCATTTCAACCAAGAGCTACTTGTCATACTAGATCAACTGAGACTAAACTGGGTTTTGAAAAAAGTCCCATTGGATTGAAGGTTATTGCAGCTATTTGAAGTTACCAGTTTTAGGTCTCAAATTTGAGTTTATTTTCCGTCATTGATAAGAACCATATCGAGGATTCAATTGTAAAGTCTCTTCTCTATAATATTGAGTGCAATATTACTTACCGGTGTGTAGGGATTAGGTGGACACAGATATTTGTTACACATCAACCCTCCAATCTGTTGCCCGACTCACTCTTTTCAAAACCCATTATCATTTTGCACAGCAATGAATAGTCCATTAAGTTGGCCTAATGAGAAGTAAACACTGCAATACTGAAGAAAATGATGAAAAAGAGGTCTACTCAGTGATATTCCACAAATTATTACTGTGACTCACTGGGGGGCAGGGCTGAAATGCCTCTACAGATTTTTTAATCAATATTTATTTGGATACAATCAGCCAGAATGTTTTACTTTCCCAGAGAGTGCTAGATGTACACTTACTGCTTGTCAAAACAGATTTATACGGTCAGATTTTCTCTCTTTTTTTTTTTTTTTCAGGGGGGTTTGGACTATCATGCGGATGACTGAATCTCTTAATGTTAGGCTGCTGGAGCGCAATGCCCTGTCAGTGTATAATGTGTTGTAATGCAGCCTGAATGTTGACTTGCCTCACTGAGCAGCAAATGGACTAGGCTCAACAATGGCTCCCGATGCTAGTGGCTCTCCTAAAGGCCCCGGCTGCTTTGTTTTTAGCCTGTGTTGTTATTTTTGTTTGTTTGCGTTACAAAGTTTGTTGGGCTCTGTCAGATTGGGGTGGTGCGAGGCGTGGAAGGACACGGATGCGAACTATCAAAAAGCAAATTGATTTATTATTCCAAAAAACAACAAGGTTAAGTTTTTTTAACCAAGGTTAAGTTGCCACGCTTGGCGTGGCGTGGCGTGGCGTGGCGGGTGAAAGGATCTCACAAAGTGCATGGGGAAACCTGGAAACTAAATACTGACTGGGTGAGTGACTGCAGCTGATGGGAAAACTACGGGTGATATGAATGAGGGTGATGGGAGAGCAACAGAAACTATGGGGAACACATGGCAAAACTAAATACTGGAGTGAACTAAGAAACTAAGGCTAAAAACTAAAACATGGCAAGATTAGGAAAAAAAACCCATGGTCGTGACAGGCTCAGGCCTTTACTGAAAGAGGCTGCCCTAATCTATCTAAAACCATGTGTGAATCCACAGGCACAAGTTATTCTCACATCTAACCTGTTCAAAGTCAACACTGATGCTCATTTAGTTTATCCACAGTCTGGTAGAGTAAGTTTGTGGGTCGGCTTCAGTTTTACTAATTCAAGTAAAAATGAACAAACTCAACAATGGATTTAGTTACATTGTATGTTTTCAGCCTGTATCCTAGCCTGGGAATTCCCATGCTGCTTTGCGCGCGATTTCATTCACACTGCAAAGTTAGCCTGGAAACCACCGCCCTTATTTTTGCCAGAGTTTGGGAACCAATCACAGAACGGGGGGGCAGCAAGACGATGACAACGTCTATGCGCTACACCGAAGCTTGTAGAGTGTTAATCCATCATGGCAGCGGACACAACGTTACCGTTCGATGCAGCCTTAGAAAGTGTTTTAAGTAGCTTAGAGTGCAAGTTTACTTTTATTTTACTTTTTTTTCTTCTTCTTCCTCGTTGAATTTCTGTCGTCATCTGGTATAAGTGATACAATTGGCTATGAATCGTGCGCAAAGCAGCATGGGAAGAACCAGACGCCATTTGATAGACATTCGTAGCGCCCAATAAACGGCTCTAGGCATTCGTAAACCACGCCTCAAATACGAGAAAATGCACACCTAGTTCCCAGACCACCATCTCATCGAGATTGTGGACGCGTCAGCCAGGCTACCTGTATCCAACAACTAAACCATTGCTCTCACAAAGGAACATAGAAGTCACACCGTAATCAATCAGAAAGTGGAAACAAGTTACAGTGTTTCTCTAAAGTTTATTACTCTGTTTTTACATGTCCTTGTTCATGACATCAGCCTCCCATTTGCAGTATTGATTTGTCTTATGCATTGCAATCTATTTCTTTATGTGGCGTATCTGAAATCTGAGACAATAAATGACACAAAGCATTCAGTGAAACCTAGAATGATGAGCTGTCAGTGAACAGTAGAATTTTTTTATTGATTTTACTCCAATGTGACATTTAGTAGGGGTGATGCTGCGTGGTATCATCAGAACTGTTCAGTAAATGGTCATCTTAAATCGTCGTAAATCTATGACTACAGATCACTCTTTTATCATATAGTAGATCTTACGTTACATTCCTTTAACAACTCTTATGGTTTAAACAAACTCTGTTTTAGTTTTGCTATATTTGTTTGAGTAGACATAAAAACTTCATGTTAAATACAGTAGTACAGGTCTTCAGGAAGAATGAAGGAATGAGGATCTCTGTCAAAATGTTCCATATTTTGGATTTGAATGGACTATTGCCTGCTACCATCTTCATTCTGTGAAGTTCAATCATGAGACTGAGTTAGTTTAATTAATATCTTTATTTCCTTTGGATCAGGATTAATCCTGTTAACCTGCCTTCCACTTCGTACATTCATTTCAGACACTACTTTATGTGTCTTGTCAATTAAAAATAGATCTTTTCCTCACTGTCTCTATTGCTATAGCGACTCTGCCCACTTCCAGAGGACTCAGGACTCTGGTAGGTATAAACACCCCACTGCAGAGCTCTCTAGCAGGATCCAGTTTTAGTCAAACCGTCCTTGCAGTCTGTACCAAAATTTTGGTGATGAGGTTTATTTGGTCTGGTGATGTCTTCTAATTCCATGGCTGTGCTGGAGATATAAGAATTGCTAGAAATTTCCCTTTGAATCATGTAAACTTTTAAATATTTAAAAAATAATTTTATGTTCACTTTTTTAACTCTTAGTTGTCCACATAAATAGTTAAACATTATTTCTTCTCTTTTCAGCTGTCTTCTTGTTAATTGATCAATGTAATACACAGTGGATCATGATGCTGCAGGTGTGTGTGTTGTTTGTATATCAGGATGTTTTCTGGTCAGTCACATGTTAGTTTGTACTTGTGAGACTCGGGTCAAGTCTGACCATGCTCAGGTTAATATTTGCACTCAAATTTAAGTTATTTATTCTATGGATCCATTTCATATCAGTGCCAAAATGTTGGCCTTCTAATCTGTTGGTGAAAAGTCCTTTTCATCTCAACCACACTTATTAAGCTGATAAAGTTAATTAGGTTAACTGATACAAATATTATAATCAGTTATGGAGGCCCAATATGACATAAAAGAAAAATAAGAACTCCCTGCTGAACAGGGAGTTAATTGTTTTTATTCATATCCTCTGATCCAGCTGCATGTACGTCATCGAGTGCCATTTCATTTTCATAATGTTTTTGTGTGTGAAATCTGTAATACAGCTGAGACACAGTGGAGGCTATCACACACACTCTGTACTCTCCATGCACCTCACCCGGCACATCATATCTGGACATATTGTTGTGTAAACAGGCAAAGTCTAGAAATAAAGCTAGTGTCAGTTCTCAAACAATCATACTACATATCCTCATTATGAGTCCTAATCTTGATGCATATATCAAAGCTTATATAAAGAAATTATTAATTTTAACCTAAGACTATTTCTTTTTCCAAATGACATCCTGGTAAGCACAATTCCACAGATTGTAGCAATCATTTTGTCAGAATATGCCTGTTTGCTCTAAACATAACTAAAATAGTAGTACTATCTCTATATAATGCTGCATGATGGATGCTGCGGTAATTGAATGGAAAAACTAAGGAGCGAAGGATATCCTCTCAATGCATTGTGCGCCTGTTTATATGTATTTATTGTCACAAGCTAGGTGAGGTTGTCTCTTCATAGGACAGTTGTGATGGATATTTTCCTGGTGTCTGGGCTGCAATCGTGACTCGGACTGACAGATTTCTGTCTCTCACACTCATTCACTCTGACAAATCATCCTATGCTCTTCTGGCAGAGTGTTCAAACACTGAAAATGGGAAAAAGAAAATGCACAAAGACAGATTTTTTCACAAAAAAAGCAACACAATTTCGTTGTCGTCACACAAAATCAGTCAGATTAAAAGAAAAAAAAAAGCTTTGAAAGTAAAGTAATATTTCATCATTCACCCTTCCATATTTTGACAATTTGCCTCAAAGAAAAAATTATATAAAAAAAATTGTATTGTTAAAGGATAACTGCGGTATTTTCAACATTAAGCCTCTTTTCTGAGTCGTCTGCAATGTTTTAGAACCCCCCTCACCGCTTTTTGATGTTTACTGCTGTCTCCGGTATTTGCCTAATTTTGATTCTTCTCAACCTGCTTCAGAATGGCAAGTACGGTGCATGTCCAAAAAGGTCCGTAAAAGCACCATAAACGTCCGTTTTCAAAATCATCAACTCACCGGAGTGGTTACTGGTGTGCACTGGTAATCCATATCAAATTTCGTTGCGAAAAGTTGCTTCTGTCTTGTTTTATTTGGCAGCTCGTTCATGCTTGAACTATTTTCTTAGCCACCTCACAGCCGTGGATAAACTTCCGCAATCAACGTAATATCAACGAACATCCAGTCTTCAATAGAACTCAATGGGATTTACGAAATGTCAAATAAAACACAACATCTTATTGTAATTTAGCCAATTATTCGATCCTTTCAGTGCCATGTAACCCCACTGACTCAAGTCAAGTCAAGTCAAGTCAAGTCTTTTATTGTCAGATACACAGAACAACAGAGTCGGACTGGGCACTGAAATTCTTAGGACAGGACACGGTACAGCAGCTACCATAACAAGACATAACATGCCGTAACATGTCATGTCATAAGTACTCTACCAAAATATTGGCAAGACAGTAACAATAGATAGGCAATGTCGATACTACAATATACAATATACATTTTTACGCTAATTAAAAGAGCTGTACTGAACATATAATACACATAATAGTCTATGCTAATCTAAGACCACTAACCTATAACATAAGGAAAAATAAAGTTGAGTGAAAGTTTGTGAAATAATCCTTTCCAAGTGACGAACGTATATCCAGAAGTGTCTGCTGGTCATACTGTATGAGTGACACTGTAACGCAAACGAAACAAGCGAAGAAAACTAGCAAAAGAAACAGAAAGTTAGGTAGCGGCGACGGAGCTCCCATCAATGCAACCGTTTTGCTGGCGCACCGGAACCAACAGTCAGACTGACTGACTTCCTGTCCATGTTGTCTAATGACAACATTACCCTGTGTTACCTGCCAATGCTGTATGTGCACTCATCAACATTACATTTCATTTTACTATCCATCTTTATCAATTGCACATTTTTAATAATAATTAATACAGCAGCAATATAATTTTCCTTCAGGAATTATTAACCAAATGATTGTTTCTGATATAGTTTCAATCTCTATGTCAGAGTCAATTTGAAGCCAAACGTCTAACAAACATTCTCTCCATCTTATTGGAGCATCACTTTGACAGTGTCTGGTCTTCTCTCCCACGAGCTGCTCCATCAGCTAATTTATCTATCTATCTATCTGTCTATCTATCTATCTATCTATCTATCTATCTATCTATCTATCTATAGCAGAAATAAAGCACTTGAGCGACTTTCCATCCTGAGAGAGAGCACTACCTCACCCTTCTCACACTGGTTACCAGACAGGGAAAACAAAGACAGATTTAAATAAATAAAAAAAAGAGCTACGAGGGACATGTTTGACTTTAAATATGGTACTACATAAGCAGCTCTCATATATATCAGGGCTGTCAAATGTTTAATCTCATTAATCACAGGACAGCTGTAGATTAATTACAATTAATCACATTCCAAAATATGACAGAATTAAAAATTTTCTTTGTTTGTTTTTCAAATCTAAATGTTGGTATTAAGAAAACAGAAAAATGACATTGATGATATACCTCACCATAACTCAATTTGGCTCCTGTCCTATGCAAATATGGGAGTTGTTATTATAACATTTATTAAATCTAATTATTTGTACACTTAATCAGCGTCTGAATGTAAAGCTGACCTTTTTTATGAACAATGTGGCCGCCTGCAACTGAGAAGAGTCTTTCACATGGAACTGTGGATGCAGAAGTGGCTAGATATTTGTGGGCAAGCAGGGCCAGCTTGTCATGGGCTGAATGAGCAGCCCACCACAGTCCTCCATACTGATGCTTGCCTCTGCTCTGTCAGGCTACACCTCTTCATCTGATTCTGAATCTGAACCCATCAGTAGAAGGTTTTCTTCCTGGGTGGCCCATTTGGAGAGATCTGCAGAGACCCTCTGGGTGATGATCGTGCAGCATGCCTCCAAGTAGTGGCCCACACCTCTTCTCTTTCACTCTTGGGTACACTCTTCAAGTCTTTGAAACGTGGATCCAGTACCGTTGGAAGCTTGCACCATGCATTGGTGGTATTTTTTTGGTGTGAGGCCAGGTCTTCCTTGAGTGTTGTCTTAAATCTTGCCACATCTTACCTCATCAGAGACTTCCATTACATGATGCAAGTGGCAGAGGGCAGGCAGCACTACTGAGCAGGAGACGTAGGCCTCTCCACCCAGAATCTCAGTAATGTACGGGCAGTGGAGACACGCATACCCAGAAAGTTATTTGAACACAAGATGAAATGATTGATTTTTATTATATTTAAACTTTATATATATGTAAACTTATAGTCAGTTATGTGGATTTCTTACCTACAAGGCTCTAGAGGAGTTGTCAGTCTCTGCAGTTTGTCCCATTCTGGTGGCATCAGCAGAACTAGTTTGTTGTGCTGTTGGTCCACGGTTGCTTTTATAGCTGCTTGATCATTTCTAATGTAGAATTCCAACGTGTTGGAATGTCTTGAATCAGTGGCTCCTGATGCTGCCCAAAGGTCGCTTGCTGTGCTTGAAGGTCCATGGTGCCTCTGCAAAGTGACACTCTTCTGTTTTCATATAGTTGGCACAAACGACTTCAGTTCCCAGAATCTTGTGCAATGATGCGTAGCTACACCGACACCCGACTGCATGGACACCACGCTTACCTTTCGGAGCAAAGGCAGATAAACACTAAAAAAACATGGCGTCCTGCACGTGGCCAACCTCAAAAACTACCTGTGAACAGTGCCACCCTGTAGCGTAAACAGGTAACTGCATCTACATCTACATATATACATACATATCCACATACACACCCAACAAACTATCCATCTATCTGATCATTAAAGATCCCCAGAAGAGGGCAGTTCCATCCAACTACCGGCCAATAACCTACCTCTGTACAACATAGAATATCCTGTCAGACATCATAGCGGATAAGATGAGAAGGTACATGACTCAATACATGAGCAGACAGGAATTGGAAGTAATATGAGAGGAGCTAAATACCAGCTACTGATCGAAAGAATCATCACTCAAGACTGTAAGATCAGACACACAAATCTGTGATTTGTGAAGAAAGCCTACGACACATGCTATACTTGAATGCTTCCACGCACGGACCACTTGTCAACATGTGTTTTGGCAACACACTGAACACCATGTTACCTCAGATGTGTTCATTGGTGTGTGAATCTATGCGATTGAGAAAAGGGCACTGTGTAACCCCCTGACACTTTATGGCTGTGTGTGAATGGATGGATGTGCCTGATATGTGGGTTGTAGTGTAAAAGTGCTTTGAGTGGTCAACTATAAAACTGCTCTACATGAAACATCAAGATCCAGGAATACATTAGTATGATGGCCCCCAGTGATGAACTGCCACGTGATTGCCCCATGCAGCTGAAACCCGGGGAAGGGAAGGAGGAGGAGGAGCAACCATTATGGAGAGATAAACCTCTGCATGGCATGTGCCACCGACAGATTGAAGAAATGGCTGATATCGAGAAGTCCTATCAATGGTTAGAAAAGGCTGGTCTGAAAGTGACAGAGTCACTAAATATGGCAGCTTAAAAACAGGTAGTGAACGCAAGAGCAATAGAGTTCTACCACACCAGGCAGGACCCCAGGTAAAGGCTGTGCAAGAGGCCTTCGAAACAATCCAGTACATAGTAGCAGGGTGCAAAATGCAGGCAGGAACAGCAACATCAAGAAGAAAAAACATGGGAAGCTAGAAAAATACCATTACCATATAAATGTATATATATATATATATATATATATATATGTGTGTGTGTGTGTGTGTGTGTGTGTGTGTGTGTGTGTGTGTGTGTGGAAATGACGTATTGTGAATATTCATGTCAATAGTTAAGAATAATCACCAACTTTGATGTTTCAGATTATGCAGTGAAAGCTTTTGACTTTGGACATTGTTTCACCAACACTGGTGGTCCACTGAACAGCTTTTTCCTGAGCTTTATGTTGTTGTCCTTGACTCATAAAATTGTCAACAGTTTACTTGAACACAATGATCGATTTAGATGTTGATTCAATTAAAATTTGAAAACTGATGAAAAACTATTTTGGAAAGACTAACCAAGATGCAGAACAGTATTCAAATCAGCTCAGATTTTGTTGGCTGTTTTTGGAAAAGAAAGGTATGGAATAAGGAAAACTGTTTAAATCCTAGACTTAAAAAAACAAATGTTTGGCCAAATGTTTCATCAGAAGACTTGCATCCAAGCACAATTATTTTGGATGCTAAATTATGCAAATTGTGTACTCCCCTCACGATTCCATGACAACGTAAACAGTTTAACAAAGTGCGGATGGTTCTTTTCATCCCTTCTCCCTAACATTGTTAAAAGTTTTCAGTTTGTTTAATCTGTTTTATACCCTCTATTTGCATTCGTCCACACCCTCACACGTCTCAATTTTTTGCTACATCAGTTCAAGATTCTTACCTCGATAAAATGAACTAAACAAGGGGATGGGATTTTTTATTCTTAGCTCGGCACTGAAATGTCCAACCTCTACCTTTCGTTGTGGCGAGGTGACAATGGTCACCCATGGAGCCTTTGAGTCATCCAATTAGGAATATTATGTTTGGAGGAGGTAAGAGCAGTGTCCCTGCACCTTCAGTTCCACCTCAGTAGTGTTGTCAGAATCCTTTCTCTCTATCTGACAGGGTCCTGGAAAGGTCCTGGAGGGTCCTGGAAGGCAGCTGACTTTGAAGGAACTAAGCTGCAATGGTGTTTATGTTACTTTTGACATGCTACAGTCTATGACTGTTCTGTCTTCTTTATTTTGTGTTGATATCACTCATCCCTCTATTTCAATGAGGTACACAACACCCAAGCATTAAAACACACTTTCTTTAGAGCTTTGTGACCCTGGTTCTGTTTTGATTGGATTTCCATTTATTTCTTATTCATATGTTCTAACACAGCACACATACACTATATTGCCAAAAGTATTCACTCATCTGCCTTTACACGCATATGAACTTAAGTGACATCCCATTCTTAATCCATAGGGTTTAATATGACGTCAGGCCCAGCTCCAGAAAAAAAAACCCACATCATAATCCCCCCTCCACCAAACTTTACACTTGGCACAATGCTGTCAGACAAGTACCGTTCTAACCCAGACTTGTCCATCAGATTGCCAGATGGAGAAGCGGGATTCGTCACTCCAGAGAAAGCATCTCCACTGCTCTAGAGTCCAGTGCCGGTGTGCTTTACAGCACTGTATCCGAAGCTTTGCATTGCACTTGGTGATGTATGGCTTGGATGCAGCTGCTCGGCAATGGAAACTCATTCCATGAAGCTCTCTACGCACTGTTCATGAGCTAATCTGAAGGTCACATGAAGTTTGGAGGACTTTAACGATTGACTCCGCAGAAAGTTTGCGACCTCTGTGCACTATGCACCTCAGCATCTGCCATTTTACGTCATTGTACGTGGCCGACCACTTTGTGGCTCAGTTGCTGTCGTTCCCAATCGCTTCCACTTTGTTATAATACCACTGACAGTTGACAGTGGAATATTTAGGAGCGAGGATATTTCACAGCTGGACTTGTTGCACAGGTGGTATCACTGGCATGGAAGTGATCGGAAAACCTGAATTGAATTATTTGGATGGGCGAGTGAATACTTTTGGCAGTGTAGTATATGTATAAACAGTCACCAAAAGGCAATGTCACACTAATTGTGTAAGTTGCACATTCGCTCTGCCATACACTCTCTATTTTCTGGCTGATCTTCCAAAATCAGATCACTCCACCTCCTACCAATCTGCAGTGCTTAGATTGTATTTCTTCTTCTCTTTCTTTTCTATTTGAATTGGCTGAGAGAAATGGGAACATAAAACTATAGAGTGAGGTCTCTATGGAAACAATGAAGCAGCAGCAGAGGAGTCTGAAAGTTTAGCTTGGCAGCAATGACGCACGATGAATTAAAGTTTGAAAGGTGAAAGACACTTCTGCCCACCAGAAGTGTATCATACATGTAACAGTCATCTTTATCGAACTAATTCTTACTTCTTTTACTTGATATCCACCAGACGTTTAAAGCATATTTGTCAAAAAATGAAGACGTGAAGATTCTCCTAAAATGTGAAGAAAAGGGACATTGTTATAAAATCTAAAATATGACCTCTCTGTCAAAGTGATTTTTCTCTCAACATTTGCAATAAGAATTTACCTTTTTTAGAACATTCTGCAGGTGAACAAAATGTTGAACTCGTATTTTTTTATGATTATTTAATACTACATTTTCACAAGAAACGTTTGCTGAAGAAATTTTTTTTTTTTTTTAAATTTTTTGGAAAATGTAAGTATATGTTTAAATGACACTATGATGACCCATCGTCTACAGCTGGGCAACTGTAGCTCTGGAGGAAAAGACATTGTCTGCTGGTTGTTGGATCCTCAGCTTTCCTTGTCTACATATTGAAGTGTTCTTTCACAATACATTCATTGATGTGTGATAAAGTAAAAGTGCTGCGTATCTAGTTACACTGTATAAACTAAGAAGTGCTGTGTGTGAATGTAACTCGTAGTGTAAACCATAAGTACAGTCTATCCGTTTTCAATTTGTCTGAAAGCAAACCAAAGGGGAAAATAAAAGAAGTTTATATTAAGTTTATAATAAGTTTATATTTAGTCGTTCTTCTCTTTTTTCTGGTGCAGCTCTTCTTTATGCCACCATCTTTGGAAATGTGACCACCATCTTCCAGCAGATGTACGCCAACACCAACCGCTACCATGAGATGCTCAACAACGTTAGGGACTTCTTGAAGCTCTACCAGGTTCCAACAGGCCTGAGTGAACGGGTGATGGACTACATTGTCTCCACATGGTCCATGTCAAAAGGCATAGACACAGAAAAGGTGAGACTGAGAGGCCATAGGTCATCAAATTTTTTTTCCATCTTTCAAATGGTTTGAAAGTGATTGTCTTAAACAAGCCCTCTGTGTATAAACTGTGCATCTTTTTACAGACACATAAGGTCACATATGAAAAAGCAAAATCCTTGTCAGCTGTGTCACAAAGACAAAAGAAGCCATAAACAAAGCACAATAACAAAGCAAGTGAGGCACAACCCATGGGTCTTCATAAAGGAGCAGAAACACATTAAACTTGCAGCCTGTGACCAGTCACTTACTATTAAAGCCTAATGTACTTAAACTTCTAAACCTGTCCAACCACAGACATTGAATTGCTCAGATTTTCCTTATGTGCGTGCTTGGTTTATATTTGAAAATCAAAGTCTTATTCTATAACCGCTTATGGTAATTTAGTTGAGAAAATGCTTGATCTTTCCCTCCAAAAGAGAACATACATGTTAGCACATGCTCGTGTGTGTTTGCTATGAGCATGAAAAGAAAACCAAATAAGTAAGGGAGGCTGTGTATTCTGGTTAAAAAATACATTGTTGCATCGCATTGTTTTCACATAGAATGTTATTGTTTGTTGTTGTATTAAAGTTTGAAATATCATACACTGTAATTTTAAATTACCTCAGTTCAGAGAGTTAATTAGTGGTCACCGGAGATGTCCTTGAATTAAGTTTTGTTTAATTTAATTGGTGTGATAAAAACTGACACTAAAAACCACCATCTGATTTTTTTTGTGACAGATCCTGATGCAATAGGTGCCTGTGACACTGTTAAGACCACCAGCTTTATGTAACTCAAATTTCTAGTGTTTTTTTTTATTTTCATGTGTTTTTTTTAAGCTGTTGACCATGCCATCTGTCAGTCCAATTATGGCTATATTTTAGAATAACTAAAAAACGGAACACCACATTTGTACTTTAGAATGAATACCGATAGTTGTATCAGAGAGGGAATGTATCGTACTTTGCTAACCCTTTGGTAAAACATTGACATATTTGGAACTGAATGTTAATCTGTCATGTCTATTATGCAACAAAACTATGCTGTATTCAAATTCAACAAAATCTACTGTATATAATCCCCTCAAAATACTTCCATCCTGCTTGACTAGCACTTTTTTATTTTATCTGTTGGTGTATTTTTTCCATCCACTCTCTTCTTCATATTGATCAGCCTGCTCCCCATCGATCCAATTTTCTAAGAGCATGTGGAGATAATAATACTCACCCGAAGATACATTAAGTCGCTTGTGCTCATGAGGTATAAATACCTTGCAGTCAGAGCTGGGGCCAAGAACTAAATATCTTTGTCACAATATGAGCCCTTATACCTAAAAACGCCAATTAAGCCCTTTTACACTCATAGAAATAAAAAACTTTTTACTTTTATTTCGGTTTTAATATACATTCAATTTTCCATTTCAGGGTTGTGGGCAATTTAAAACTTGTAATTGAGGTAAAAAATGAAAAAAAATCCACAAAATGCTTTCAGACAAACAGCACAGACTATTCAGTTGATCTGGAGGACTCTCAGCATGCAAAGGGCAACAGTGCAAGCCTAAGTTGCACACTTGATGTGATCTTTGATTCCTCAGACAGCATTCTCTGGACTCTCAGGCATCTGGGATGGACCATCACACAGTGGAAATGTGTATTGTGGTCATACCAATGAGTATTCATGGTTATTTTTGTTTTGGAAGATGTAGACATCATAGAAATAGAAACGGTGCGCTCCGTACCAAAGATGAAGAGGACAATGCAAACTGTTATCAGCAACAAGAGGAGAAGTCTGGCTCTGTGATGGCATAGGGGTGTATCAGTGTCAGTGTCGCACATTTGTGATGGCAGAATCAATGCAGGAAAGAAAATATTTTTAAAAAGGCATTGAGATTTTTTGTGTAGAATATGCTGCCTTCTAGATGAGTTAAAAAAAAAAAAAAAAAAGAAAAAATCAGGGATGCTCATACATTTTCAACAAGACAATGCAAAAACACATTCTGCAGACATTACAAAGCCATGGCTGTTTCAGAAGTGGGTGTGGGTACTGGACTGGTCTGCCTGCTGTCCTGACCTGTCCCCCAACAGAGAACGTGTGAGGAATTTTGAAAGGGAAATTGCAAAGCCGACCCTATAAAGTTGCACACCTTAAGTTGTGTAGACGAAATGGCAACATTACAAAGTGGTTAGTTATCACTGTCAGTTCACAGCAGAAATAATCAAGGTAGTAGGCTGGTAGGCTGAGAACTTGCTGTGTTGCATATGCTCCCTGGGACTGCATTTCCACACCTTTTTGCAACCCTTTAGAGGATAAATACCATGAATAATGGGTGAATGTTGACTGATTTTCCTGTGCTATATTCTTTTAAAAAAGTGTAGTTTTTTTATATTCATCAGTCTTTTTGTAATTAGTTTGAATAACTTTGAAAAAAACCTCCAACAGATAAATCTAGTACAACAGTCTGTGTTGGCAAGACAGACCTTTTGTCATATTTGCAATCTGTTCTTTGCAAATTATGTCCTCATGTTGGTGGCATTGGACTCTGATCTTCAACGTGTATGTGGATGATGTGCGTCTGAATGTGATGCATTCAAGACAAGAACCAACATCAACAAGTCTAAAGCCATGAGTTACAGGATCAGGAATGAATTGCTGCCGAAGTGAAGCATTTAAAGTAGAACATGACATTTGGAATAAAAGCCAAAAGAGTAAAAATTTGCCATCTTGCTGGAAATCCGTTTCTTACACTATAAATATATTTTGATACAATGAATCTTTGCCAGGAGATTTTGGAAGGAAGAAAAGAATAATTTTATGCTCCTCACGTTTGCAGTTTCAGTTTTTGTCTTGTTGAAGCACTACAGGATTTTTTTAGTAGCCTTTAATGCGACTCCATATCTTTCTCTCTATTTTCAGGTCTTATCCATTTGTCCCAAGGACATGCGGGCTGACATTTGTGTCCACCTCAACAGAAAGGTATGTATCCATTGTCGTCTTTGACAACGAATAGCACAATAGATATTGTGTCTCCGTTTTGTGAAAATGTATTTCTCAGTTTGGAATGTGGAATTGCAATATAATATATAATATATAATAATAATACAATATAATATAAAGTCAACTCTATGAATAAAAATGGTGTTAAGTGAGAATATTAGTAAAAAGCCAAAAAATAAGAAATTAAGATAAAAATTCTCAAAAACATATGTCACAAAAACAAGATCAAACTATCCTCACAACTGATTTTAGCTCCCTGCAGTTGGATATTCATTCACTTACTTTTCTGGATGTCTAGAGTTGCAGCCCTTTGGTGGTCTCACTACATAACTAAATGGAGCCAAAGTCTGCTCTGAAGCTTTTAAACATCACTTGATCTGGCTGGTATTAGTCCCAAATCTTTGGCAAACTTTTACTGCCAAAGTGGCTTGATTGAAGGACACTCTTGGCTGTGTAATTGTTTTTTGTAACGAGCATCTCCACTGATGAATACATTCTTGTAATTCAGCACAGATAAATTTCAATGTGAAGTGTATCCACAAGAGTACACATTAAAAGCATTGCAATGTTGATACACGACACAGTATTTGAAGTAGGGTTAAAAGACCTTCTGTCAAGAAACATTAAAAACAGATGCCCTTGAACTACCTGGTTGATCCTGCCAGTTGCATATGCTTGTCTCAAAGATTAAGCCATGTAGGTCTAAGTATTAGACAGTTTTATTATCTAAGTGCCTTGAGATGACATTTGTTGTATTTGGCGCTATTTTTTCTTAAAAATTTGATGTCATAGATGGAAACAATATGCGGCTTTTTGAAGTTGCCAATATTTTGAAGTCCTTACCAGTCAAGAATTGGTTGTCCCTTCCATAATTTGCCATAAATGAGGTTCAAAGAAAATGGCCACAAAAATAAGAAAAATAATGCAAATGGCAAATAGAATGGCCATATTTGGACAAAAGAGTCGAGGGCAGTATTAGGCTGATAGTTAGGCTTGGTAACATCTTGTGAACACTGATATATTTCCATATATCTTAAAAGAGAGCTATATAATGTTACAGTGTTGGATGTTCATGTAAAACATAGCCCGACTGGGGCCTTTCCGTGTGGAATTTGCATGTTCTCCCTGTGTATGCGTGGGTTCTCCCTGGGTACTTCGGCTTCCTCCCACTGCCTAAAAACATGCATGTTAGTTTAAATGGTGACTATAAAATTGACCCTAGGAGTGAGTGTGAGCTATGACAAAGACAGCTAGGATAGGCCAGAACAAAATCAAACAGAACATTTCAACTTGAAAATATGAGTGAAAGGGTTGCCTTAAAATTTTAAGTTACATGAAAAATATCATTTGTTCTCTGAGCATTATCCTATGTTGTCTTGAATACAAATCTCTTATTGCATCAACATCTTTGTTAGTTAGATTTATATTTCAAAGTCGATTGATTTTCTTTTGTTTGTTATTTGAACTTAAATATTTTTCAGCCCAATTAAAAAATGTAAGTGGACTAAACTTTGGTTTTTGGTCATATTGACTTTTTTTTAATTGAGAGAACTGATAAGTGAATCCCGAAATTAGTTTTAACTCAATTAAAAGGTCAATTGAAATAAATGTATACATCAACTGAACTAAAACATTACATAATTTTCCATGTCAAAACGTGGCTCGTTGGAATTACTGGCATTGTACAATACATATTTTGACTTTTTTCGCACATTCCATTAATTTTAGAATTCACATTTCTTAGTGGTTACATTTAATCATAAATTTGATCTTAGAAAAATCTGATCAATGAATATCTCAGATTTACCTTAGTAGAAGAACAAGATACACATATTTTAATTTTTAATTGAATAACAATAATGAAGTTGCAACCTGTACTGACTTTTATTGGTGCAGAATTTAGAAAACCTTTTAGAACACAGTCCGTACTCAAAAAAGACATTTCACAATGAACACAGCACAGTTGATCAACGTCTGTTACTTTGAAGAGAACATTTTAAGTACCTAAAGAGATGATTATTGAGATGAGACCTGTAAGCAAAAGCTACATGGTTTTTCGCAGGGGTCTGGGCAAAGGAGGAACACTGTCCTCTGCTGATGTTCATCAGGACCTTTTGAATAATAACTTCAACCTTAGTTCCTTTGTATAGTCTATATTGTTGGCATAAAGAAGACCCATCAGCGGGGCGATGGCTTGCGTGATGTCCGTGACATCAGGCAGGACCGGTTGTTCCTCATGAAGCCTTGATCTTTCACCATCACAACACCAACTTTCATCCCCCGACTGACGTGGCTTACTCGGCAGTGGCCTTGACAAGATAAAAAAGCAAAATACACATTATGACCATCTGTATTTATATATATATAAACCTAACAGATTATGAAATTTTCTATACAATTTTGTCAATTTTTCCTGTCTTCTTATAAAATCCAAAGAACTGACAGAAATTAGATTTGACAACCAACTTTTAACTTTAAAATCAATTCTGTGGTCTGTGTATTGGTGTTATTATACCTTTATCATTAAAAATCAGCTTCAGTTTTATATCTGTGCCTCTTTACACCCCTAAATATCAACCTTCCCAATATACCAAAACATTCATGACTATTAAGGTTTTGTCTTTTTCTTCATATAAGATTGAGGTGTTGGTGGAGATACCGTTTAAAAATAAAAGACTAGACATTAATTCAAAACAGCAATTGAGCATTCATGTCAGAGAAAAGTAGACTCAGTCTTCTCTTTCTTTTCCTTTCTATATAAAGCACCAAACCAGCCAGGCTGAGAAAGGTGTCAGCACTTAAACAATATAATTTGAAAGAACTTCTGGTATCATTCAATGGAATTGTGTTAGTTTGTAAATCACCAATTCAATTCAATTCAATTTATTTGTACTGCACCACTTCAGAGAAATTAAACAGATTTTTCATTTCAACTCATTTCAATTTAAGTCCAGCTCAGGCTAAATAATTCCAATTCTATTCAGTACAGACCAACTCAGTATGATAGTTTTTATAAAATGGGAAAGGAAAAAAAGAAAATACCAAATTAATGACAGCCAAAATGGCATCTGCATGGTCAGTGGTCATTACATCATGGGAGGTTGCTAAGCATATTAGACAATATGCGTGATTTTAGACGCATATGCGAGGAATAACATAACATGACACACATAGACTTTCTCCTGAGGATTCCAGTTGATTGACTGGTAAACTGATATGAAAACAATCAATGAAAGGCAACAACCTAAATGAAGACTTCCCCTGCTGCTCTGATAAATGATCTGTCCATGTGGAAATTGTATCATCCTGCACATGTAAATGAATATTAGAAAAAATGTTGTTTTTTTCTGAGACAAAATCTAGACATTTGTCTAGTTTGAATAAAAACTTCCAAAGTTGTTCTGTTCAAGTTCTGACCTTCTATTAATCTTCTGGTTGTGTTCTAATAATAGTTTCATACTGATTACTGATTATTTTGTAGAACAAATTGTTTTTCGATTATATCAGTGCTTTAACCTGTTAATGGTAATTAATGGAGGGCTTTTGAAATTTCTGATTAATGAATCATTAATTCATTCACTAATTTATTGATAACTTATGTTAATGTTTTCAGTAATATTCACTAATTTTTTAGCTATTAGGGTTTCTTTTTCTCATATATTTCTTGAAAAGTTTGCGGTGCTGAGATGTGGGTGTGTCTTTTTTACAGGCTTCTTTTTTATTGCAACACGTCATCATATTCACCAACAAAAAGCCTTCCAAACATCATACCTATGTAGAGGGAAAATAACTTATTATTCCTCGTCTCTCTTTCCACAGAGAAACAAATATCTCAAACTACTGTGTACAAATTTTGCTACACTGTTTTTTATTGAGGCAAGAACATTACTTTACAGAATTATTTCTAACTGTTTGATCTTATCTCTCCAAACGAAGGTGTTCAACGAACATCCAGCTTTCAGATTAGCCAGTGATGGCTGCCTGCGATCCCTAGCTGTGGAGTTCCAGACCATCCACTGTGCCCCGGGAGACCTGATCTTCCACGCCGGTGAGAGTGTTGACACCCTCTGCTTCGTCGTGTCGGGGTCACTGGAGGTCATTCAAGACGATGAAGTAATCGCCATTTTAGGTATGTAGTGACATAATTGGAGGAGGTGTTTGGTTGTGTAGTGAGATTGTGAATGATGCACTATGACACCATGAGCATGGTTATTTCACAAATTGGTTTCCATTATGGCCCTTTGTTGGAATGGTGACATGTCAAGGGTGTACCCTGCCTCTTCAATTCAATTCAATTCAGTTTTATTTATATAGTGCAATGTCACAACAAATGTCATCTCAAGGCACTTCAATAATACAGTCCAATCAAATCAAATGAATTAAATAGAAAATTTGTCCAATTCATACATACAGAGCCAATTAAAAAAACAATTTCCTAGCTAAGGAAACCAACAGATTGCACCAAAGCTTCTCTTCGCTCCAATCTCCCATCCTGAGCATGCATGAGGCCACTCTGGAAAGGAACGACTCCCTTTTAACAGGAAGAAACCTCTGGCAGAACCAGACTCAGGAAGGGTGGCCATCCACCTTCACCAGCTGGGGTTTGAGTGGACAGAAAAGAGGGGACAACAAACACCATTCAAAGGATACTTGTTGAGACAGGGAAACACAAGTTAATGACAACAATAATGCTAAATGCACATAATGTCATATGAGAAATTAATAATAATTAATGATAACTGAAGGCTCTGCCTCCCATTCTACTTTTAGAAACTCTGGGAACCACAAGTAAACCTGCAGTTTGGGAGCAAAGTGCTCTGTTAGGAAAATATCTAACAATGAGATCTTTAAGATCTGATGGAGCTTGGTCATTAACCCATTTAGGCCTAAAACGCCTGGAAAAGAATGCCTGTAAAACCTATGGGCGATTTCAGAAAGACCCCCTAAAACCTGAAGTTTTTCTGGAAATTCAGCAATTGTGTCAACGCCTACTAAATGATTGATTTCTCAGCCTCTGTAGCAGATAGAAACAAAATTCAAAAAGTATTTGAGAGCTTACGCCTGTGGCTTTCTTTGGAAATTTACTTACATACACCTTCACAAAAATAGAAAATGTAAAAAGTAAAGTGCAGGAACAGCACTATTTTCAATCAGAAAACAGTAATAAAATAAAATAAAATTTAATTTTATATTTAAATTATTTATTTATCTATTTATGTATTTATTTTATCGCCAGTCTCTTCGTACTGGCAGCACAAGGAGTCCCATGCCCATACACATTCCAATAAACGTTTTCATCTCCGGCACAGTTACGTGTGACCACTTTGCCATCTTTGCTCGAGCTGGAGTCTGAAGTACCTGGTCACTGTATCTATTCGTCTCAGAAACGAGATGCGCCCAAAGCTCCTCAGTAAAAAATATGATTAAATGCCTGCAACGGTGTGGCATCTGCAGGAAAATCGACTTTCACCGCTGGTGTGCGGTTGAAACCTCTCCGTCGAGTACGGTGGTAATTGTCAGTCTTCCACTCACATTCAAACCCTTCAAAACCATCCTCATCGTTATCGTCATCTTCAAACATATGTGCTAGCCATAAATCTCCATCAATTGGGTCAGCACGTTCATCAGCATCATCAAAGCCAAGAAACTCCTCACAATCGCTACCGTCTGAAATGTCTTCCCACTGAAAGTCCTCCATGCTTGTTCGATGTAACTTAACTTCCAAACAATGACACGAGGAACATGACGACACTGTCATGTGTCTATTATAATGCATTAAAGGTGGGGTATGAGATGTTTTCTGGAGCATTTTTTTATCATATTGTCTGAAAACCTCCTCACGAAATCAAATCAAAACTTTATTTATAAAGCACTTTGTGCTACATTTTAATGTATAATGCTATAAGAAACTCTGGCTGCAGAATTTTGGATCAGCTAAAGGCTTTTCAGAGAATATGTGGGGCAGCCCGATAATAAAGAATTACAAGAGTCCAATCTTGAAGTAACACATGCATGGACTAGTTTTTCTGCTTCACTCTGAGACAAGATGTTCCTGATTTTAACAATATTATGAAGGTGAAAGAAGGCAGTCCTAGAAACCTGTTTTATATATGAGTCAAATGATAAATTCTGGTCAAAAATATCTCCAAGTTTCCTCACTGTAGAACTAGAAGCCAAGGAAATGCCATCTAAAGTAACTATATAGCTATAGAGCTTCTCCCTGAAGCGCTCAGGTCCAAAGACAATAACTTCATTTTTGTCTGAATTTAGAAGCAGAAAGTTCTGAGTCATCCAGGTCCTTATGTCTTTAAGACATGCTTGCAGTCTGACCAACCTATTGGGTTCATCTGGTTTTATAGATAAGTACAGCTGAGTATCATCAGTATAGCAATGGAAATTTATGCCATGCTGTCTAATAATGTAACCTAATGGAAGCATGTATAAAGTGAAACGAATTGGTCCAAGCACAGAACCCTGGGGAACTCCATGACTTACTCTGGTGTGTGAGGAAGATTCTTCATTTACAAGAACAAACTGAAATATTTCAGATAAATATGACTTAAACCAGCCTGATGCAGTTCCTTTAATCCCAATAATATGTTCAAGTCTCTGTAACAGAATACTGCAATTGATTATATTAAATGCAGCATTGAGATCCAAGAGGACAAGCACAGACACAAGTCCACTATCAGAGGCTAAGAGGAGATCATTGGTAACTTGCTCTTGCCTGGTGATAGCAGGGATAGGCTTCAGCCCCCTAGCCATCATGAATAGGATAAAATGAGTATGGAAAATGAATGATTAATTATCTGCAGAGAGTGTGGATTTAATGTAGTTTTGGAAAGTAAAAATTCAGCCTCTGCTATTTATGATTGTGCACTATTGAAACTTCTACAGAAAAAAGTAGGGGCTCATATTAAAGGAAGAAAAAAATTCAAGAAAGAATCTCCTAAGGTTAATGGTTGGATGCCAAATAGGTGAATAGATGCCAAAGCTGTGCTGCAGTGGCGCGCGTCGATGAAGTCATCCCACTCGACACGTGTGTAGAAAGCTTCCTATAAGCCCCCCGATAGCCCCGGATAACAACAACATATGAGCCAAGAGCTAACAGTGCAATAGTACGCGTTCTTTCATTCGTCTCAAAGTGTTGGTGAAATAAAGACAGATAATGCCTTATTTAGAAGCTGTATTTTCTATGCCTTGTTCTCTCCCTTTATATGGATATGAGCGGATCTCGAGTAATCTAAATATCTTCCGAAGGACGCCGACTTTCACCAAACTGTCAGGTATGGGGGTTGGCAGGACACGGATGTGGACTCCAGAGGTAAAAGCAAATCTTGGTTTATTCACAAAAACAAAAGTCAAAACAAAAAGCGCGGCTGAGCTGGATGACAACACTAAACTGTGGGATCAAAAACATGAATATAACTGTGACAAGAAAAACAAAAGACTTGGCATGACATGGCATGAAAAAACGCGTGGCGTGGCAAGAAGGTAAAGGTGAGATCGGGGAAAGGAAATCACAAACTGAAAGGGGAGCCTGGAAACTAAATAGTGAACTGAGAGTGATTGGTGAATGAGTGCAGCTGGGGACAATGAATACAGGTGACGTGAGTGAACTAATGATCAGAACATGGGGACTGACAGGGAAAACAATGGCAAAACTAAAACAAAACATGAACTCAAAAATCAAGACATGACACAGCTCAACTCAACTCAACTCAACTCAACTCAACTTTATTTATAAAGCCCTTTAAAACAGCCATGGCTGAAACAAAGTGCTCTACATGAGCAACAACAACAAATATAAGGCATGAAACATGAGAACAGCTGATCAGCTGACCTGAGGCACCATGCAGGAGCATAAGGATGGAGCAGCTCGGAGAGGTAAGGCGGGGCGAGTCCATTTAAAGATTTAAAAACAAATAAAAGAATCTTAAAATGGACTCTAAAATGCACAGGCAGCCAGTGGAGGGAGGCTAAAATGGGAGTAATGTGCTCCCTCTTACGTGTTCCAGTTAGGAGGAGAGCAGCAGCATTTTGGACAAACTGGAGATGTACAAAGGAGGACTGGCTGACTCCAAGATAAAGAGCATTGCAGTAATCCAGCCGAGATGTGATGAAGGCGTAGATTACTGTTTCAAAGTGCGTGTGTGCGAGGAAGGGCTTCACCTTTGCCAGCTGCCTAAGATAAAAAAAGCTGGACTTCACTACTTCACTATCTAAAACATGATAAAACATAAAACCTAAGACATGGGGAAAACCCCATGGACGTGACACAAACTGTTATCGGTGAGTAGATGAACGTATTTTATGCCAGAAAAAAGGTCCAGGTTTAAAAAATTATCGTACTCGTACCCGTTAAAGTTAACCGATACCACGAACCGATACCAATTTATTGCATGAAGACCGTGATCAGAGGGTGGCTTGTCATTTTTGTTGTATTTTTTTAGACTGGCAGCTAGGGGAGATGTCAAGCTAATCAGGAAAAGTGTGGTTAAGCTAGTGAAACTGAAACCTGTCTTCTAATTCATTGCATTTTTTTTGTGGTAGAAGTATCGGCATCGGGACTCGGTATCGGCAAATACTCAGATCCAAGTATCGTATCGGTTTGAAAATAAGTGGTACCTCTGCATCCCTACAATTAATCATAATACAATCAGAATCTAATCCAAACCAAGTCAAATTAATTAAAATCTTGAAAATTAGTCTCTCATTATGTCACTAGCAGCAATGCTTACAGCTGCAACTTGTATTTGAGCAGAAGAACAAGGCAACTTTCTGATCACAGCTTGTGTGGGGAGATGAAGATGGAGGAGACACAGAGGGGTTAGAGCGAATGTAAGGACAAGATGTTGGAAGGAGTGAGAAGAGTTGGAATAAATTGTAAAAGTTGTAGAAGAGGGTGAAGAAAGCTTGACAAGATTTCCATGTCTTTTTGCGTGTGTACATTGTGTGTACAGCATAAAAAAGGAGTCCTTACTCTAAAAAAAGTCTTTCCTCTTTAAAGTTTTTTTTCCTTTGCGATGGCTCAGCCAGCTTACTCTTTCTCTCATTGAAGAAGGAAAACAATGCCAGTCCAAGACAAATAGAGAAATAGAAACCAGGAGAGGGATAAAGAAAGCAAGTATTAGAATAACTATGCGAAGTAAAACCATAACAATGTAACTGAAAGTGTAGAGGGACAACAGAGGGATAGGGGAAGGGGGTTGCATTTCTCTGAATGTAACAAAATTAAGCTCATGGACGAGAAACTTGAAAGAAAAATAAAATACGCTGTAGTAAAGTTTATTGTAAAAGAGGTTCGAGAGTAAAAGAAGAATGCATTGAAAGCATATGAATGCAGAGAAAAATTAAGTTGTTGATGGTTGCGGCAATAGAAAAGAGTGAGAGAGTTGACAGTCTAGACAGAATCATGGAGACATGCATTTGGACACATAAATAAGCACTCTGGCAAAAAAAATGCTTACAAATGCTAATGTAGATTTTTTTCTAATTATATGTACTTCATCATGTACAGGCAGTGAAAATAGTTTTTTCACTCAGGGGAATGTAAAGAATCAGCAGTAAATCAACGAAGGCAAGTTTAGATAAGCAACATACAGTAAATTCACTACATCTACAGGGCAATACTGTGGCAGCTTCTGAAAAGAACACTAAAGTCTGAGAACCAATAACTGCCTCCTCACCCCATCATCCAGCAGCCTTAATGTAGTGCTCAATTCTAATGAGACTCATTGGCCGTTGAAAGCAGGAGGGAGCTTTGATGTGTAACAGTCAGAGGATATATCAGCCAGTAATGACATTATTAGATGAGGTTAGCCCTTATGAAAACATTATGAATTTGGAGTCCAGAAACCTTCACTGTTGCAAAGCTGAAGTTGCATTAAGACCAGCTGTAGCTCAATATGAGCTAAAAAGCGTCCCTCCTTTATCATTAGAAGAATGGCCTCAGGCCCAGCTGTTGAATGTACGCAGAGGAGAGCTGGGAGTCAAAATACTTTCATGGAACAAATAAATAAAATAAGATAAAATGATCATGTTTAGTTTTTCATCCATCTTGAGCAAATTAAGCAAGCTGATGAAAATCAAATAGAAGGTGTGAACCTTAGAAATATTAAAGTAACCACGTATTGACATTCTGATTATGATCTTGTGTAAAAAATATTTATCTATAAGATAAGATCAAATTTTCCTGACTAAAACACTTACGAATTTTAGCTTATTATAGCATCTAATGATAATTTTAACCCCACCATAGAAAAGAAAAAATACAATGAAGTATCCCCAAAGTCTTTTTTTACACTGCACAGGAAGTTGGCTTCCTTAACTTTGACTTAAACCTGCCTAATAGGGCTCTTTTAGTAACAACATGTTTGAGTTTCTTTAATAGAATATTTTGATCAACATTATTAAATGCAGGACTATGAGCTAATAGGACAGGTACAGACACAAGTCTGCCATCAGATGCAATGATAGCAATAGCAATGCTGTCTCAGTGCTATGATGCATTCTGGATCAAGTGTATGATAATTGATAAGGTGAATTACAGAAAGCATCTGATGCATAGCCTGTTGATAAGCATAAAGGAAAAACAACCTTGAACAGCATTGTTGGGATGAGCTCCAAAAGAAAGGCTGCAGGTTTAGATGTAGCCTGAAGTCATCAATACTGAGAGTCAAAGGAACCCATGGCTCAACAGAGCTATGACTCTTCGTCATCTTGGGTGCAGTGTTGGAAAGAAATCTGGGATTATTCTTGTTCTTTTCTATCACTGATGAATATAAGTTGAGAGCTTTCTTATAGATGATCACACTTTCTTTCCAGAGTAAGTGAAATACTTCTAATTTAGTGGAATGCTACATTCGTCCAAGCTCTCTAGAAGTTTTCTTTCAAGCACAGGGCTGTGAATGACCTAATTTCTTGTAAGGGTGACATTATCAAGTGTTGTACACACGAAGGCTGTAACTCTTAACAAGGCAAACAACTTGAAAGCGAGCAAAGTCAACGCAACAGCTCTCTGTTGAATTGGCACATGGCGTTGAAAAATGGAAGGAATTTATTTTAGATTTTATTACAGCTGGCTCTAAAATGCACCTACTGTGATAACATTTCATTAATTGTCAAATTAATATAAACTCAAGCTTCACGCACTACCTGCCTGTGTCTTCTGTTATGACGGACTACTCTGATGATAAAAATGAACTGTTAGAAGAATTTAAGCTTTTTTTTTTAATTCTCTGTACATATTTACTGTCTTGAGTTGAAAGGTGCTTGTCCATAGCAGTGTTGGTCTTTCAGCCACACTTTGGCTAATATCTTTAGGGCTTGAAATGGGACAACTTGCAAACTGGAAAGTCTCACGCAGTTGTCCAACTGGGCGAGTGAAAACAGATATGATACATTGATTTATACTACATTGTTGTTTTTAGTTGTCCTCAGGCTCTAAGGGGTATTAAGTACTAAATATTTCAAAGGGCAGAGCCTGAGGTGGGAAGGGGCGGAGTATATTCGAGTGGGTCACTCCATGCCACTAAAATTATCCACTTGATTAGAGGTGTAAAATGATGGAAGGAAAATTAGCTGTTGTAGTGTTTCTCTGTGTAATTTTGACCAAAGAATGTCACAGACATTTTGGTAAGACCTCAGGAAAAGCATGTGGAAAAGGGGCATAATATTTCTCCTTTTGTAAATGGTTGACCATACAAAGATCAGCCTTTTATGAGTGAGAGCTGTGGATAATCAACAATGGATAAAAATCCAAACTAGCGCAGATTATTTTCTTTCAATCCATCATTCATGCTTAGTTATCAGAAGGGACTGTTATTCACTGCAAAATGTTCTGGCCCATCAATCACCATGTCAGCAGTGAGCAGGAAGAAATGAACCTTCAACCACATATGAGCCTTGCATCACTACGAGATACACTAATAAGAATCACTCAGGGCTGTTTGATGTTGAATAGATTAGAAGAGGAATATATTAAGAGGGATATATTAATTGAGCTGGTTAAAGGGACAATGATGAAATCCAACCTGCCGCATAGAGGTTGCTATAAAGTTTCCTAATGCAGTCTCAAAACAAATGTGAGATAACAAGCAGAAAGACTTTACAATTTGGTAATTCAGCAATTGTGTCAACGCCTACTAAAGGCCCGGTCACACATGTCCTCCACGGGCATATCGCGGCCGAATCACGGCCAAAACTGTCTGCCCGTGAAGCAGACGCTGTTGGACGCTTTGAGGTCGCGATTGAGACGCGATACAGCCGTACTTCACCCGTCGTTACACGCGGTAAGAAATTCACACGCGGTTGGCCGCGCGAAAAAGTTTTGGGCTGCCCAAAACTTTAGACCGCGGGTAATCGCGGGCGGTACACGTTGTACACACGCGGTAAAGACGCGGTACAGACGCGGAACGAACGTGCTGGGACGTGCTACGGCCGCGGTTAAGACGTGGTTACACGCGGTAGGATCAGTGGGTAATCGCGGGTGGAGCACGGTCATAACACGTTTGTTCCGCGCCTGTTACGCGTTGTTATCACGTGCATTAGCGTGTGTACCGCGTGTAAGCACGGACAAACGCCTTTCTCCGCGATTTGCCGAGCATTCGTCAGTTGTGCTCCAGACGTCAAGGGGTGAACATGGATCCCCGTCACAGTAATGAGCTCGTCTTGCTGCTCCAGCAGCATCAGAACCAAGTGTTACAGATCCATCAGCTCCTCATTGACCGAAGAAGACGAAGGAGGAGGAGGATGGTGGTCCGGAACATCTGGGTGCGCGACTGGATTGGCAGGAGACCTGAGCTGGGGCTGTACGGTTCGGCTGCTTTATTATACCCGTGGTAGGCCGCGGTACCGCCGCGCTTCACCCGCGATAAGGACGCGGAACAGTCGCCGGCGTCTGTTCCGTGGGCATACCACAGGTAAACCGCGGGTAAGCCAATTTTGCACATTTTCCACAGCGTCTGCTTCACGGGCAGAAATTTTTGGCCGTGATTCGGCCGCGATATGCCCGTGGAGGGATGTGTGACCGGGCCTTTAATGATTGATTTCTAAGCCTCTGTAGCAGATAGAAACAAAATTCAAAAAGTATTTGAGAGCTTACACCTGTGGCTTTCTTTCATACACCTTCACGAAAATACAAGAGAGTCTGGCTGCAGACCTGCACTGTCAGGACCCTGTTGGAGACCGTCACCTGCACTGTGAGGACCGGAAGTGCACTGTGAGGACCGGAAGTTGATTCGAAGCCTTTCAAAATAAAAGCGTGTGTATCGGAAGCACGTATTTGTAAACGATTTTAAACGCTATATTTTTCAAGAGGTCCTCACAAATTAATTAATTAGTTAACAGTACGACATAAAATCTATCAATTCCCGGTCTATTGTTTTTATTTGTATTGTAAACTTTTGTTTGGTCACTGCACACATTTTCTCTTAGGCTCATATTCATAACCCAACATCTCACAAGATGCCATAAGCCTATACTGTACATTTTATTGTGTACTATAGAGTAAGTCACTGCTATTTCATTATCATTTCATTTTGACTTTATCGCACTGGTCTTTATATATACATTTGTTTCAATTAGTTTTTATGTTGTATTATTCTGTATTTTTATCCTTAACCACCATAAATTTCATGTTTGGTTCTATGTCTATGCCAATTATGTTCTTTTTTTTTTGTTACTTTGTTTATTGGTAGACTTGTAAAACATATACAATTTCATCATCATCACCAATATATATATATATATATATATATATATATATATATACATTTCCCTTTCTTCTTTCTCTTCCTCCAGTTCACAGTGTATGCCCATACATGACTACAGTTATTTTCCATTATATTTCAACATACCACCATATAAACTTTTTTTTTTTTCACACAAATATACACAAATGACACTAGACAGTTGACGCATAGACAAACACATAAGCATACAAGAAAATGGGGCAGAGAGAGAGAGAGAGAAAAAGTAAGAGATAGAGAGAGAGAGAGAGAGGGCTGCTGGAACACCTTAGTACCACTAAATAGTACCCTAACTCTTGATATCTACAGTATAATCTTAGTCAAATTATTAAGGGATCAATGAGAAAACATAAAAAGCACACCAAGTCACAACATGATCAAATGTTCTGTAGTGTTTATTCAGTCAAACATTCAAAATATGACAAAAAATCTTTGTTTTTGTCGACTACCTGTTCACAAAATATCAACATGTCGTTAATATTGTGAAATATCATTTTGAAAGGCTCCAGGATCGCTTCTCTTTCATCCTCGTCCAGTTCTTCGTTCCACAACCTCCCATACTGTAGAGCAGCCTCTGCCTGTTCCTCTTCCCCGATGCCCAGAACGTCAGGCAGGTCCACTCTGGCAGACAACAGTGGTTTGTTGGCCTCAGCACACTCTGCTGCATGTCTGCAATTTTGAAGAATGCGATCTTCAACCGAGTCCTATGGAAAAGACAGAAAGAAAGATGTCTGTACTATAGCTGCCACACCAACAGTATCTGACCAATAGATACTGTGCAAAAGCTTACGCCTTCCACTGGTGTGTCCACATCAGCAAGTCTGGCTCTCTTGGAGACCTCTGCCTGCTGCTCTTCTTCCTGAGTACTCAACTATTAATATGAATACATGCATTATACATACTTTATACTCTTACCTGAATTTGTAGTCCAGTTTTCTCTGTCCAGTTGCCAGGATTTAGTGACTGGGATAGGTTTCTAAAAGACAGAAAGTGAGGTGTCAGATGTTCTTCACTGCAACCAACATTCCCTTCATTTTCCTTTTACCCTTTTACAAGCAAACCACAACCTGCCAGAAGTTAGTAGCGTTAGCTAATACTTATGAGTACAAACAAACAGACAAATACATTATGCTTACCTTTAAATAAAATGCCACCTTTTGTATGTGCCTCTAAGTGGCTCTGCAGCTTGGACAATTTTGCTGGTTTAAATTGTAGGCACAGAGGGCAGTGAAACAGTTTGCAACATGACGTGCAGCGTTCGATTTTGGGCGTAGTGCCGGCGGTTGTTATTGAAATATGCATCTGTAAGAGACAAATAATGTTGTAATAAGTAAAACTAAATTATATATATATATATATATATATACATATATATATATAAATGGCGCATTTAAGTGAGCACTATCGATACGATAACAACGCTAAAGACTAGCCAAAAGTAAAAAAACCTGATTCTTTAAAATTAATATAACTTTACAGTATATAGTTATTGAAATATGCATCTGTAAGAGACAAATAATGTCGTAATAAGTCAAACAAAATTAAACAAGTCAGCACTATCGATACGAAAAATGGTACATTTAAGTGAGCATTATCAATACGATAACAACGCTGAAGACTAGCCAAAAGTTAAAAAAAAAACCTAATTCTTTAAAATTAATATAACTTTCGAGTATATAGTGTGCAACGTAACGTTAAGGTGAATAAAGACTGTTTTTGTTTCTTCGTATGAAAGAAAGTTGTTTTCACTCGACTTTTACTCACCTCGTCGTCTCCACAGTTCAAATGGGGAACGAAAAATACGTGCTCCTCGGTTGTCGCTTCGGATCCTCACAGTGCAGGTGACGTCACAGTGCATGTCTCTAACTAAGGGTCCTGACCAGAGAGTCTCTATTATGAGGAGAGGGAAAACTGGCGGCTATTTCCGGGTGGTACTGCACTCTAGGGGCGCCAACGAAGCAGTGCAGAGCACGCCGAACTCTATGGTGGTACTATGAAATCCACCTTAGATGCAGCCATTGCTTTTGATAGAATTTTTTATATTTTTTCATTTTAATTTTCCTAAAGGCAGGATAAATTATCCTTTCAAACGGCACTTGGTTTGGTTTTTTAGACTCACTAGATTTGTTTAAAATACACATTTATTGTCAGTATTGCATCCCGAGTGACGTCACATATGTGGCATCACTTTACGGCATGGTCAGTCCTAGCGCTGATCTAGCAGAGAGGGGTTAGCTCAAATAGTTACAGATTTCAGCACAGCCCTTTTACATACTCTCTGACTAGCCTCTGGTTTAGCTTTGGTTGTTGTTAGCGGCACCAGGTTAGCACTCTGGCACAGTGGACGAGTGCCGTAAAACAACCGGTCGTAATCAGCCGTGCGTTCTTCAGATTCCATTAGCTAGATGCTAGCGGATACTGACTCGCAAATGCCAGACCTGTAAGAAAACAGAAAGCTATAACTCCCAGGTTATTGTACTTTCGATATAAATCCACATCCCTCTGTCAGAAATCACAGTATTATTTTCAGGTTTCAGCCGCTAGCGGGGACATGTTTTGAGTTATTAGCGCCAGCCCTATGGCCAATGGTCATTCTGCACTCGCTCGCCAGCGCCCCCAGAGAAAACCAACTGAACTGCAGCCAAATTTTTTATAATGGGGCGAATAGGAAGTGGAACGGCTGTCTGTAAAAGGGCTGTGGTCCTGACAGTGCAGGTCATGGGTCCTGACAGTGCAGCTCTGCAGCCAGACGCCTCTCCGAAAATAGAAAATGTAAAAAGTAAAGTGCAGGAACAGCACTATTTTCAATAAAAAAAACAGTAATAAAATAAAATAAAAAGTAATGTGCTGTCATGGACTGGCGGCCTGTCCAGGGTGTACCCTGCCTCTCGCCCATTGACTGCTGGGATAGGCTCCAGCCCCCCCGCGACCCGACCGACGGATTCAGCGGTGTATAGATAATGGATGGATGGAAAAAGTAATGTGCAGGGACAGCACTATTTTCAATTAGAAAACAGTAATAAAATAAAATAAAATGTAATTTTATATTTAAATGATTTATTTATCTATTTATTTTATTGCCAGTAATCTCTTCGTACTGGCAGCACAAGGAGTCCCATGCCCATACACATTCCAATAAACGTTTTCATCTCCGGCACAGTTACGTGTGACCACTTTGCCATCTTTGCTCGAGCTGGAGTCTGAAGTACCTGGTCACTATATCTATTCGTCTCGGAAACGAGATGCGCCCAAAGCTCCTCAGTAAAAAATATGATTAAATGCCTGCAACGGTGTGGCATCTGCAGGAAAATCGACTTTCACCGCTGGTGTGCGGTTGAAATCTCTCCGTCGATTACGGTGGTAATTGTCAGTCTTCCACTCACATTCAAACCATTCAAAACTATCCTCGTCGTTATCGTCATCCTCAAACATATGTGCTAGCCATAAATCACGATCAATTGGGTCAGCACGTTCATCAGCATCATCAAAGCCAAGAAACTCCTCACAATCGCTACCGTCTGAAATGTCTTCCCACTGAAAGTCCTCCATGCTTGTTTGATGTAACTTAACTTCAAAACAATGACACGAGGAACATGACGACACTCTCACGTGTCTATTATAATGCATTTAATTGGCGCAGAGGTCAATAATTGGTGCAAAACAGCCTTATACATGAAAAAAGACGTGTACGCTTTCCCGGCCTTAGAATAACGCAACAGCGCCCCCGGCTTTAAAGGTAGAAATGCGGCAATGCTCTCCCGGCCTCAATGGGTTAATTGTTCCAGAAGTGAACATGAAGAGTAGAAACTCGAAATTTTACTGTAGTAGGACCAACATTTGTCAGAAGTCTAGAAGCATCAGTATTACAGTTGTTGGATGGGATGCTTCAAATATTAACAGTAGTGGTGCCCCTAATCCAGTAAGAGCCGTTATTGCTGCTGTTGGTGGATATCAGTGTCACCAGACTGCAGCAATACAACTGTCTCTCCACCTACACAATTCAAGATAATGGCCTGACAGAAGTTACAGCAGCATCAGCACATGAGCTGAGAGTAGCAGCCAGAAATTCTTTTTACTCATCTAGCAAACTGCATTGCAAGATAAGGTAATATCAGGTCATACACCCACCCACTGCCAATTTCTTTTTCTGCTGATGGGGGATACAGGTTAGAACAGCATTTAGCATCATCAAAAACATTTGTTGCGACGCTGACTGTGAGTTGGTGCTTTGGTATACAAGGACATTTACAGAATAATTATTTCAGATTTTGGTTTTATTTAAAGTTGATACCCCTGTGTGAATGAACGACATTAGATAACACTGCAGCCCACGAGTCCTCCAGGGTTCCATCAGAATCATAGAAGTTTTTTTTTGCCAAATCTTTTGTCACATGGGGCTGGGATTATGCAGAACAAACTCACTGAGACAGTAGATGTAGGGAAAAATGTACATGTGTTGTTTTGTCTGCCACAGCTGTCTCAGCTTGTGGTTGAATGTATTTTTGTACAAAATCAGGAAATCCGTGAGGCATTTTCCTCAAATTGAATATTGAGAGCACTTACAGTGTTTCAAGGCACATCTGGAACCTTTCTTAGATTTTCTCTCACAGAGCTTCTACAATATCTTAAAATGTTCTACTGTCCTAAGATAGAGGTGAAATATCTCCAAACAACATAGAAATGGTGCAGAAACAAGAGGTAATGTTGATCATATGACTAGGTCTCATGAATTATTTTAGGATGGGATTGGTGATTAGGACAAAACTGTTTAAAATTGTACTCTTCATGACTGTGAAATCAAAATCACAGATTCTAGGATCCACAAAGACATACTCTAAGTGCAGACTGAGGTGAACGTGAACATGTTGGAGCCTAATTGAATGCCAAAAGAAGTAAAAGAGACTTAAGCACATCTTGTCTTTTGTGTTCAGCATCTCGTAAAAATGCCTTGACGGGAGGAGGTGAAACATGCAATATTTTTGATGATCTGGGAAATTTAAAAATCAATTGGCCTCCTACATCAGCATTTTATTAAATTTATGTAATATTTGTGTCTCCCATGGCAGTGAGCAGAATTACACAAAGATTCTCTTTTCTCAAGCAACTCCAAAGAAGAAAAAAAAAAAAACCTGATGGTCATCTGTTTTTTTTTTCCCCCACTGTCAGTCCCTTTCTTTTTTAGACTGTTCTACTTTCTCTGAAGGCAGAATTTATTTTTTGACTGGAGCATAAGAAGCCTTTCCTTCCCAAATCTGCTTCTGCTGGAGGTGTCTTCTTGTCATGAGTTTTTTCCCCTTCCCGCTGTCCAACTCCAGAGCCTCCATTTATCCATCATGGTTATGCACAGATGTGTGTGTGTGAGTGTAATGAGTGCGTAAGGATATTCCTACAAAGTGTGGAATAGTACCTGCTTGTATTTATAATTGGCAATATGCGTAGATACAAGCGCAGATGTTAGTGCTAGACAAGGAAAAGGCACAGCATGCAATCTTAACATTGATATTTTTTTGTCTCAAATTAGTGATTACTTGATTAATATTTATGTTTAGTTGGAAACAGACATGTTCCCAAATTGCTGTCCAAACTTACAAAAGACACCTTTAACTGACAGATGTTTGAAAACACACAATGGCTGACTCCACAGTGAGTGCATTTTCAGAGAGTGCACCGACTTAATTGGTTAGAGCACAGAGCGGCTCCTGATCAGATTACGCTTCCAAAAAGAGATCTTGTTGGATTTACTGGGTATGCTGTGATTTGGGACCCACACTGCACAGAGATACCAGTTGCATAAAAGCTATCAAGTGCATATCCAAGTTTTGTCCACCATGGAGTTTTTGGTACCTTTCAACCTGAGGTAGAAGACAGATTAAGCATTTCTCAACCATCACTTGGATAAGATAGTAAACTGTGGTTCTGTAAAATGTTTTTTTAAATAATTAACAAGGTTGGTTTCTTATGAGGTGAGAATTAAGAAAAACATTTCACTTAATATCTCTACTTTTGTATAAGAGTTAATATTTACCAAATTGCATAAATTTTTAGAAGCTCCAACTATTTTTTTTTTTCAAAATCGTAATTAATTAAAGTAATTCTTAAAGCTCTCAGATAAATTGAGTTAAGTTGACGACATTATTGTAAAGCACAGGCATGGGTGGCGGGTAATGACGGCTAGCATAGACTGTGCCTTCCCAAATGTTACGCGGGGAATTTTGCAAATTATATATAATATATGTGCGCAAGTTATATAGGCTATTATATTGTGTGTGGCTGGGTGTTGTCGTTGGAGCCCCCTGGTGACAATCAGGTCAGGTGATAATACAACAATGTCGTCACCATAGACATTATAAAGATATATTATTCTTTATATGTCTATGGTCGTCACCGACCTGGCCCAAGGTGATATGGGTAATGTACTGGCATTTTAAATAAACAGCTTTTCGAACCGCGCTATTTTGGAAAAAGCATAAAATGGATATACAAACTTTTTTTCAAGGCAAAGGAAAAACAAAGAAGTTATTCAGAAGTTGTCAGCAGCATCAGTGACACCACACCTGATGCTGCAGCGTCAGCAACAACGACCCCCGGGCACGTTAACCCGGTCACCGGAGAAGCTGCAACTTGTCCCCAGCCTCTGAGGAACGATGAGCCGGGAGGGGCAAGCGATGACTTGGGAGAAAAAAACAGGTCTATGTAGCCTATTAAATGAGTGATGAGTGGCTGTGGCTCGCCATTGCCTTGTGGGTGTGTGTAATGGATGTGCTTGTGTTGTGTAAAAAAGTAAAAAAAAATTTTTTAAAAATCCTTAAATGCTAGACAGACAGTAAGGACACTTGTTAGTCTTGGAAATTAATTCCACACCGTCACCGTCATGCCCTCCTTTTTGATTTTGAAACATAATCTTTGTGTTTTTTTTATTGATTATGTTAAATAACTAATTTTTTTACGCCTTCTTTGGTTAAAAGAAAAAAGACGCATCGATTTCGGTGCCTTGCCAAATGTCGGACTCACCCGCCGCCTATGAGCACAGGTATTTCAGTTTTTATAGTTTAGTGCTGTATTTAATTGAAAATTATTTGTTGCAGTCTGTAAATTTGTTTTCCCTCAAATTCTTCAGAAATCACTACTCAAGATATTGATTTTGAAAAATTTAGTCCAGGTGACTTTGACCCCAGTCAGCTCCAGTTTATTCAGGTTTACAATGTTATGCTTCATACCACCAGTCACCACTGGAGTCAAAGTATTCCTGGGGAACATTAAACCCCCTTATTGCCCCCAATATGCTTTTCTGTGTGTGATCGCTGAGAATAAATTACTGTGTATATAATGTGCAAATGTATAATAAGAGGGTTTGAGTGAATTAGGAACACATTGTAAAGCAATTTGTAGAACTTCTAGAAGGCATTAAATTTAAGCTGAATGGTGAATCCAACGTAAAGTAGCCTAATAGACTGTCCTACAATGTGCCAGTAGGTCATATGTTCTGGCAAACAGATACATGCCACATACCTATAATTACATATGAAGAATATGTGACCTCTAGAAGTTGTGAGAGCAAGTGCTTGTGAAATATAAAAATGGTGGCCATGGCGTTGATCGTTGTGGTTTTTTTAGGCCTAACCGTGATCGTTTGTGACGTTGACCAAGAAATTTTGATTCCTAACTCTAATCAAGTGATGTTATTGTCAGTGTCTGAAGCCACTCACACAGATGGTGATACACTGGCAGGCTACCAACAATGCATTTAAAGACACAAAAGTACATGTGACATAGAAGATGAATCTGAGGATTCAAGCAGTACCCACATTGTAAGAATAAACTACATACACCTTTATCCTTTTCTCACGCCAGTCAAATACCAAATTTGCTGTACATTTGTAGTAAGTATATTGTATCAGAGGACATAGTACTCTACTATAATACTTTTCTACCTTGAGTATAGTATCTATCATCAGGAGTTTAATCATATTAATCACTCAATACCAATACCAACAGAAGTGATTTTACATGTTAATGAGTTATCATGAGCATAACAGTCTGCAAGTAATGCTCATTCTCACAATGTATCTACATCCATCTCCACCCATCCAAGCATAGCAATCCAGTACGTTTAACCTTTTTACAGGAGTGTTATGCTCAGTGCTTGTTGCTACCACCACCGTTCCCAGCTCCCCCGTCCCATGTGACTGTGTCCACAGCTAATTGGTGAGGAGCTGTGTATCTCTGGGGAGCTCATTCCAGATGAGTCCTGCTGCCTTAGCCTTTGCTAGGTGTTTAAAAGGAAAGGGCAATCTTACTGACACAAAAAGGGGGTCAACATGAGATCAGAATTCACAGTGATACACAGCTTTTTGTCATTTTGCAATAGTATATTGGAAGCAGTTTTGGTCCATTATCCAGGGTATTATGACAGCTTGTGGAGAGTGAGGACTGCTTTTCGTCACATCTTTTCTGGGTCGGCTGTCAAAAAAATGCTGAGCTGATGGTTGAGGCAGATTTGACACAGATCTGACTCCTAATTAGGGCAGATTTTACTTTTTTGTGCCTGTTCCAGTCAGAGTGCATCTAGGGTTTCTGAGGGAAAACGATGTAATACTAGCGCTATTCTACATGCGACCTACAAAATATATTTTTTTCTTTTCTATTTTTACAAAATTATACGTCATTGTGTTGTTCTTTTATATTATCACCATAGTTTAAAAGCTGATGTTACACTGTTGTTGTGTAAGATATTTTGAAGTTTATGAGTCAAAGAAGATTCTGAGCACGGATTAGTGTATTTCAGTTACACTTTGCAGATGATGGTGACTTATGAGACATTTGATTTTTCTCACAATTATGGTTCTTCTTCCACTTTTTATCAAAATAACAACCAATACATTGCCTTGGAGATGTTTGCAAGTGTTAATGTATATTTGTCTGCAATGGGTGATTAGAATTGGGAATTTATGCTGGCACTTGATAAGTCAAGTCTCCTGGTGGCTACAGCTGGTTTAGGATCAATGAGAGAAAGCAAACCCATTTAATAGATGCTCCCTAAGTCCTGATTGAGTCATGTGTTTCTTCAAGAGATAGCAATGTTCTCATGTAAGGTCTTTTAAAATCAAATAGCAGTTTCCTTCCTCATTGCTTTAATGTTTTTGAGGTGCAAACTATCCACACACTGCTGCCTAATTTCCAGTGTTTTTTTGTTTTACTAAGACGTGACCTGCGTTTCCACCACAGGTAAAGGAGTGCTATGCCACCAACCATATAAACTGTTTAAGAACATATGCAGCAGTTACAGAATATCATTGTGGATATCAACTTTATGACATTAGCATTACTGAAATATCACTCTTTCAATTCTGTTTTGTCTTTGTAGACATAAACATGATTAAAATAATTTTCCTTAAGATATTGATGCTAAAGTTGGTTCTACAAGATCCAACTGATTTTACATCACAACTCATCATTTTTTTGGCTAGTTTTAAAATAAAGTGAGTTTGAGGTAACATGATCTTAAACTTATAATTGGTTATTTTCCTTGATGAATTCATGTATCACACGTGATTTGTTCAAGGACAAAACTGATTCCACGAGGTCATTTTTGTTTTATTTCTCATTGAGGCGAGTTGTCAACCGTCAGAAGTTATTAACCCTCTGAAAAAAAAACGTTATTAACAAATCATTGCCTCCTAGGGTCCAATATTTAAGAACTTGAAGCAAAATAAAAAATACAATGGACAAAGTTACCCTCCGTCATTTTATGTGGTCTCATGACGCAACTTGATGCAAATCAGTGTAAGCAAAACAAATAAAACACATGAACATGAGTACACATGTTAAAATGATTTGAGATAGAGTCATGTGATCAACAGACATATTAAATAAGAAATTACACAAAAAGACTAAGGAAAGCATAACATGAAAATTCCTCTTGGAATGTGTGGAATATATCCAAGCTATTTAAAAGCTGTGGGCCATTCTCACCACTGTGAATAGCAAAAGCTACCTTGGGTGAACAAACAAAAGACTTATGAATAAAAGAATGAAGGCTTCATTGAAGGAACTCTCCATTTCTGATCCCAAGCTGTTTGATCGGGATGAAGAAACCCCTGTTGGGTTTCATAATAGAAGTTGAGAGGAAAAGTTTTTTCCTTTTTCCTTTTTCTTGTCTTTCTTTTTTTCTGTTTTTTTCCCACACCATAGTTGACTTTGGCTGACACCTATCACACAAACTGGATGCTTTAATCTAGTAAATGGACGATTCACTTCCTTTATGGGAGGGTTGCCCTTAACTTGCAAGGCACCACCTTCCTGTTTGCTCTCAGTCACGCTAACAGTACCTCTTTGAATTTGTTACAGCTCAGAATGAATTTGTTACCGCTAAGTATGTTCTTATCACAGCACTGATCAACAGTCAAGGATGCAACAAATCAACAGAAGCCTAACTGCAGTTAATTGTTTTAAAAGCATTGTACATTTCTGTGCCTGTGCCATGACTTCTCTCCCACTTTTTACTAGTTTTAAATTTGACCATGAAAGTATGAAACAACTGTTAAATGATGTATGGCAGGGAATTTAATTGAAAAATACTTTATTAATCCCCTATGGTAAATCATGTTGTTATAGTAAAAATACTAAAATTGTATAGAGTCATTACAGTGTATAAGGCCATCACTATAAGCAGGATTGCCTCCTGCACCAGTCATTATTGCAGTGAAGCTAAAGAAAGTTGTGTAGAGGGTGAGCAGTCTTGTCCATTATGTTGTGACTCGTGTTACATTCTGCCTTCCTTTGATTAAAGCTGCAGTCTGCAACTCTTTTTCAAGCATAATGCCTGGAACTGTCCAGGGATTCTGAAAGTAGTACATTAAATACCCCAATACAAAAAAAAAAGAGTTCTCTAGGTCCCCTATATGTCCCGCTAGGTCCCTCCAAAGCCAGCAGGTTTGTTTACAAAATTGCAGACCGGACCGGTAAAAGGTAACCAATCAGGTTTACGAGCCCATGCTTATTTATCTAGACTATTGAACTTCATTACGGGCTAGTCTACTTACTGTGTCTTCCATGATCGCAAATGACAGGTGAGTTGATGAATGAGGAGTCGTGTACGTGCATCTGGCGTGCACGTAGACGTGCACGAGTTCTCATGTGTTTTGATGGGGTGGGACAGGAAGTTGAATAACTCTTTATTTTTCGGTTAAAAAATAAGCATTTCTTGCATTTTGCGACTACGGAGGTCACCGTTTTCAACTTCAAGCGTTATGATAGATCATGTAAACTCTTAAAATGCCAAAAATTAGGACTTTACGTATGACAACAACAAATCCTGCAGACTGCAGCTTTAATTGATATTTCGTCTATGTCATATTAGATGCTCTTGTTGTTGGACACGGCAAGGTACATGTGCGCTAAGTAAAGAAAAGTGTTGATGTTAGGAAAAGTGTCATCCATGCAGAAACAGTAGATGGTTTATTTTCAAAGTTGTATTGCTGGTGCAGGTATGCACGGCTAATCAGGGCCCTTGTTCTTGTGTATCAAAGCTTTCTTCACTGCCATTTTTCCATGCTTTGATTTAATATTATACCATCACAAAGATGGGCCTGTAAAGAAAAATTCAAAAATGACATTCATTCTACTTAACTGGAGAGATCTTCACAAGCTTCACAAGCTCATGTGATGGCAAGAAGCTTCAAAGTTGGAAAATGCATGACACAATATGTTTTTTCAGGCATTTCCATTACTTCACATTTATTCTCTAACTTAGAACCTGTTATCTGGTCTACTTATCTTACCCTGTTCGTTAAAAGTGTGGTTTTGAAGCTGCTGGGTGTTTTCGCCCTTACTGTTGCATATAGAAATATGCCCTTATTAAGACATTAAACAACTGAGGAGCAACAGAGGATGTAGTGCCTTGAGCAGCCAGCCTAGGTTCAAGTCCCAGCCCAGGAGTAATCTACATGGTGAGATAGGTTCTTTACCATATCCAATATCTTAAAATTTTCCTGTTGGTTTAACACCAGGTGTAGAACCTGTTCATGTCTGCCTAACTGTCCATTGTCACTAAAACTCTCTACACCAAACATGCCCTATGAAACTCTTCCTTCTCCTGTTTGCTGTGTCCCCAGGTAAAGGTGATGTGTTTGGAGATGTGTTTTGGAAAGAAGCCACACTTGCCCATGCATGTGCCAATGTTCGAGCACTAACATACTGCGACCTCCATGTCATCAAGAGGGAAGCCTTACTCAAAGTTTTGGAGTTCTACACAGCTTTTGCCAACTCCTTCTCCCGCAACCTCATCCTCACCTGCAACCTGCGCAAGCGGGTAAGATATCCAACTTTGTGTTGTGAGACAGAAACACACAAATTACTGATATCATTGGTAGACAGCCATCGCCCTAAGGTACAGGCTGACATAGTTCATTCCCGTAAGACGGATTTATTCATATCATAGCATATCATTAATAGTCACTATGTATGTTCTTTGATTGACCATAAGTTAGTTTAAGAAGTTTACCATGAAAAAGAAGTGGTATTAACATTCAAGACATTCAACACATTTTGGACCACAGATACAGCAAGTACCTTGAATAAGAAAGTAGCTAAATAACAGCTAAGCATTGGCTTTGGAGAAAGGATTTAGTTACTGGCAATACTCTAAGATAAAATGTTGGCGTCAATGCCAAAATTACTTTTGCACTGAGGAAGTTATCATTTGAGTTGATGAATATTCAGAAAGCTTTGATGATGTGTATGGATAGGGATAAACCTGCATAGAGTTTCACTGATCCAAATCAACTAATTTATCATTCTGAATGTCTTAACAGATCCCTATAATGTGTAAGCAATCTTTAGGTCAGTGTTAGAATTTGTAGATTTGTATTGGTTGCTGTTCATCGAAAGCCCTTGGCTGGTTTCTCCTCTTTAACTGTTATGCCCACAAGCTTGTACTTTTGAACTTTTTTACCACAGGAACCAGATACTTCGAAAGCAATTATTCATCTTTTGCACAACTGATTCAGCCAGAAGAGTTTCATGTTGATGCAGTAACCTTCTTTATTTTTTTAAAGGTTTCAATGTTGTTTGACACTTTTATGAGCACAATGGAGCTTTAAAAGCACACTAACTAAAATCAGTGGCGCAAAAAAATTGTGAAGTAGATTTATTCGAGTAGTAGAAGTACTGTTTCAGGTGTCCCATTTTGTCTTCAACAACGTCCCCAGAAGTTTTGACAGTATCCCAAACTTACAAAAAGAAATTTAGAGAAGAGTTCAAAAACTGAAAAGACGTGTTATTTTTTTCTTTCTACCCTACCATCTCTTGATCCTATGGATTTATCTTGTGCATAAAATTGTGTTAAACTTTAGATAGATAGATAGATAGATAGATAGATAGATAGATAGATAGATAGATAGATAGATAGATAGACAGACAAAAGTAACAATGCAAGAAAAATTACCAATGGGGGAAAAAATAATAAAAATCCAAGAACTTTATCAACAGATGGTTCGATTTTTAACTTAAGTAGAAATGACTGCTGAAGTGCAAATGATCAGTGCAACAACAGAGGGTATAAATAACTATTAACAAGGTATTGACACTATGAACAGATGTACAGAAATGGAGAGCAGGAACCAGGATCATCTATTGCACAGAGGTGAGTTGTAGGCAGGAATGTTTTTCTGAAACATTTATTGTGACAGGGGAGCTGGAGCAGTCTGTTGGAAAAAGAGCTCCGCTGTGTCTGCAGTGTTTCATGGAGGGGATGTGAAGGGTTGTTTCATGATGGAGAGCAGTTTGGCCAGAGATCTCCTGTCTCTCACTGACTCAAACATCTCCAGTCTCTGTCCAATTATTTTGCCAGCTTTCTGGATCAGTTACCATTGCATTTATAGATCAGGCTAATTTGCATCCAGTAATAAATGAGGCACAATCCTTTCTTGGTGAGCTATTCAATCTATGAGAAATGAGCCGCAAAAACCCACAAATAAAACTGTTTCAAAAGGGGCCTTTACATACACTACTAAGTCAAAACGGACAAAGCAGGAACTAAATTTGACCCAAGTCTACTAAGGCCATAGTAGCAAGGTGTCAAGTGAGATTTGTTACTTCACATTGTGCTTGTGTCTATGTAATACGATATGTATAATATGCATAATATGTTCAACACAAGCTGAGATGCAGACTCAGTTTAACAAAAGTTTCATAGGGCCATCAATAAGTTCTAATCTCAAAGCTATATATCCATATGATGCATATAAACAATTCACAGTCAATGAAAACCACAGTATTTCCTCTGTGTATCTGATCAGATACAACAGATTTTGACCTCCCTGTGTTAGTATTATCTTTCTGATATTTGTAATCAAGTTAGCACCATGATATGTAGTTTTAATTTTTAAAATTATTATTTTTTTGTTCTTTTTTTTTAACTTATGTTAAAACCCATGTATATTATGTTAATTACACCAGCCAAATTGCTTTTGTATATGGTATACACCATCTCCAATTTATTAATTAATCATTTTTTAACTTGGAGAGATTTTTTTTAACTGTGCAGACTTTCATGTCCACACAGAACAGAAATAGCAGTAGCTCCTCAGTTAGCTCTACTTTTTGGCGAACATGGCAGCTGCTATCGTACCACCATGATGAAGATAAACAACGTATAGAGGGAGCTCAGACAGGACCGGTAGGACTCTGAGGAGAGCAGACTGTGTGTCAGCCCTAAGTTGTCCCGTCGCTCATGCAGTAATGGCTCCCTACCACTCTGCACCCTTAAGCACTTTCTGTTTTCTTTCTTGCCCAATTTCGTTATTATTCTCTTTCTCTGCCTCGCTCTAAGTTTTGTCAAGTCATTGGAACTAATCCAGAATGGTCAGTAATGTTATTACCTAATGCCAGTCACTGTCCCTTGTGAGTGGCAAATACACAAACACATGAATTGGGGTCTGGGTAAAATAGGTACAGAAAACTTGCATAAAGAATTGACATTTCAACATATCTGCCTGTAAAAACGAAACCCAAGGTCCAAGAGCTACTGTGCTATTTACCGTATTGCTAACATAATTCATTGAATATCAAAATGGCGTAAATACCAACAAAAAATTTGTATCCCAGAAATTCTGCTCCTTCCTCGTTAAATAAGAGCATAACATTGAAATGAAACAAAGTGCAACGCAAACAGACTTGGAGACTAAATGATGATCTAAAACGAAGCTTTCTACACACGCGTCTACTGGGATGACGTCATCCTCGCGCGCCGCTGCAGCACAACTCATTCACTCCGTGCTCTGTGACGGTCGGCTATATAACATGGAGTTTGCTATTGCTAGCTTTGTGCAACATGGCAATTTGGAAATACGCAATAACGAACTATGTTACCAGCAGCAGTAGCAAATTCCGTGTAAAGATAGTGCTGCGGCGGCGCGGGTCGATGAGGTCATTCCAGTAGATGCGTGTGTAGAAAGCCCCCGTTAGACCCCAATAACAACAACATGGCAGCTCTGAACTAACAGTGTTCATTCATTTCATTAGTCTTGAAGTATTGGTGTAATAAAGACGGATAATGTTTTATTTAGAGGCTGTATTGTCAGTGCCCTGTTCTCTCCCGTTATATGGATAGACGCAGATCTCGAGTGATCTAAATAGCGTCCAAAGGACGCCGACTTTCACCAAACTGTTCTTGGTGAGTAGATGACATATTTTATGCCAGCAAGGTCCAGGTTAAAAAAAAAAAACGAACTTCCCCTTTTAAGCAACAATTTTACATTTAACAATGTAAATCCTTGCTCTCTGACTCAAGTCAGCAGAAATAGTGAAATAACTCTGAAGTTTTAAGAGAAAGTAGCTATTAGGTCCTCACCTTTAGAGGCATCATTAGTGTTTTGATAAGTAAATAGTGAATTCCCAGATGCAACGGCACATGTGAGTCAGAGCAAACACCTCCAGTGCTCCTTTTAAGTAACTGTATTTTTTTTTTATGACTTCCCTGTGGCTGTTTAATGCCTCTTCACCTGTCAAAAAGATATATTAGCTGTAGAAAAAGTGCAGATTTGCTCTTTCTCAGTCGCTGCTCTCAAAGCATCAGGAGACCTTGTTAACTCTGCAGCATTTTCTTTGCCAGTAAAGTTTCAAGATTCACCTTTTGGGAAATGCTAATGGCTCTTGATCAAAGTCAAAATAAGTTTAACAGCAAAATTCAATGGAAATGTGTCAGCTAAGGTTTCACGCCAATCGACCACACAGAGGCTGTATTTCTGGGGGATTAGATTGAAAGCGCTCCCTCAAACGCATTTTTTAGAATAATGATCAGGCTTATTTTCTCAGTTCATGTAATGATCTTATTGACAGTTATCTCCATGCTGCTCAGCAGTTCTTTGGGCTTCCTTTCAGCTCATTTACTAAATGGCACAGTGTCATCACACACACCCGCATCATTTCCAACAGATGTCGATGGCTGTTTTCCAAAGACATATAACAAAACCCCTGTAAACTACAGTCAGTAGATAAAAGTGCCCTCTTTCAATTCTAAGGTTTTATTTCTACTCACCACTTTATTTCTATGGTCTTTCACACACTGCTTTTACATTTGCCTTTTTTGTTGAATAGATAATGACACAGTATGATACATCATGTGCAGTTTCTCATCTGAGGTTGTATTCCCCGAGTTTAAGACCTTGTAAAGACGAGAGGATTTTTTATTGAGTCGTGATATGTAAAAGGTTAGAATGGAAAGAGGGTGTTTTTTTTTTTTTCACATGACTGTATCTGCTGGACCATGACTGTGCCTGTATCAGCTGAAAGGTCACGCAAGAGTCCAGCTTGTGAAAACATATTATCATTTCTCTATTTTCTGGGTTTAGTGGAAAAAAAGATCTTGAAGACAGGCAGTATTCTGACTTATTCTATTAATCAGTTGTATGCTTTGAACTTGTACATTGTACATTTGTACTGAAAACTGTGTAATATGTACACTTCCTTTGTGTATTTTGTATAGTATTTCCCTATAGACACCCTACCCAGTTTTGATTTTAATCTTATTTATTAAATAAATCCAACTTCGGCCAGTTTTCAAAGTGTAAAAAAGAGTAATACTCTTAGAACATATTATAGAAAAAATGTGCATTTTTTTCTGTGCCCCATGTGGCTGAAAAGGTATCATTCAGTGAGTTGTTCAGATATGTAAAGAAACCTCGCATCGCCTTACAACATTATCCAGACCTTTTTTTATTTTCTTTAGATGATGCTTCATTCACTGTACCATAGGATTGGGAAGTCAAAACTCCTTATCTCTTCGTTTCTGCCTTGACATAAACATCAAATTTCATTAGTCATATCTTTCACTTATCAAAAAATAAATCAGCCTATAATGCTCTACCAGTGCTTTGTTGAGTGTTATATATCCCAACAAGGAAGTCTGAATTCTAATTGGCAGACTGTAATCTTTTACCAGTCGAAATTCTGATTTCCCTTTTGTCATTGAATGTACCAACTGCCATTTAAAAAAATGAACAATGATGAAGCATTGACCATAGAAACTGCATTCTTTTAATGTTTGCCTCCAAAAACTTGAGACAAGAAGCAGTGAAGTTCAGAATTTATGGAGCCAATATGTGATGGAGGATTTAAAACAAGGGTTTTCAACAGTGTTAGTAATGGCCAGCAGCCATTATGTTCTGCAGTGTGTGTTTTGACAACTTGGACTGTTCAACACATGACTTGGGATGAGGTTGTGCTTTAAAGAGGTATCTTTAGCCTTCTGTACACAGTCCAACTACTGGGTCTTGAAAGAGGCAGCCTGTGAGGAGGAGGGGGGCAGAGTTGAGTCCAGTGGGGGTCTTCAGTGCCTCTGAAGTGATCCACTTTGAATAGGTATAAATCTTTAGATGAAAAGAGCTGCTCTGTTATTTCAACCAAAGCAGATCCCAGACATTTTATTAGGACTTCAGAAAATTTTACCATTTTGTGAAAAAAAAGTTAGTAAGTTAGCCAGTTGTACTTCACAGTGGAATTTTACAGTGAAAATAAAGTGATGAAGACCTCAATCGACATTTTGCTGGTGTACGAACAGGTTTTTTAGAAATGGTTCTAATTTTATCGAAACTTTTGTAATAAAAATTGTAAACGTGGCTGAAATTACAGTTTAGTGCTTCCCATGTAGTGACTTGTGAGACAGTTAAAATGTTTTGGCAGGTCATGCTACTATATCATTACCATTAATAAGCGTGTCCCATTCATCCAGTTCATTTATACCCTTGGGAAACATTTGAAATTTTGATATTTAGTCACTTTCTGTACTGATTTTATTTTCAGAATGCACTCATTGATGTCACTCTAACTCTGTACTCGACCAGAAATCTTACCTTCATTCAAACAATGCAGACCGAAACCCGTGACTGCGACACACATTTTTCCATCAAGTTCAAAAACATTTAAGTTACAGTTATAGATGGGGAACGCAAAGTTACATTCCTGTTTTTTTTTTCAATAAACATTAAAGCCTACAGTAATTACTTTCACAAAAAAATCTAACATACTGGATACAAAGCGTTTGCTACAAGTCCACGGTTATGAGCCTGGACTCCAGTTGTCCCGATAAAGTATACAGCAATCCTTTTGCTCTCTGCTATTTACTTTTTGTACATTTATAAAAATAAAACTCCAATCTCTTTCTGAATCTGTTGATACAATCAATTGGACAACAGCTCTGCCCTATTTCAGAAATATGTTCTATGTTTTCGAGCCAACCGAATAGTCTATGACCACTGTCTTTTTGACACTCTGTGGGGCGTAACTGAACACGTCTGATGGCATCACATGTATACCCTCTCTACCCTGACAAACATCAGCCTTGTAGTGCAGCCATAGAGTAACTGCAGAATATTAAGGTCAATTTGCCTTTTATTCAGTCTTGTTCTATAGAGATTTGAAATGATTGATGAACAAGGAAGCAGGGCTTGTAAACGACATTTTTTGATGATGATGGGCTATTAAGGGTGCCTGTTGGAAGGCTTCACATGTCGGGCTGCTTTTTAGGACAGCTTGTGTTCTGAGAGGAACAGACTTGAGGGCTAAAGTCTGTAGACTGGGAGGCTTTTACCAGACTTCCGTTGTATTATTCATGTGACCAACATTAAATGCAGTTCCTGCGTGTGGGAGTGTTTTCTCTTGCTTTTGTACATAGTGACAGCATTTGTGTGTGACTGTTATCTCACCTTAGATAAGGTTTCAGCATGCATATTACACAGTTTATTCATCCACCCTTATCAATAGTTCACTCACTCGAGTATGTTATTGTCTGTGTTTCATTGACAATAAGTGTTTTGGTGGATTATTGCTTGTTGGCTGGTTTTGCCTTTGTTCAGCTCTTGTTGTACCTTTTAATTAGTATAATTATAATTGTCTTGATTCTAGATCATCGTGTTACCACATGCGCTCATTACTCACCTGTCTCCACTCATCTAATCACCTCTCCAAGTATGCTGTAAATGTTACTTTATTTATTGTTCTTTGTCAGATCCTTGCCATGGCTGCACTATGTCAGTCAGTCCGTCCGTCCTATGTCCCACCTCTACTTAGTTTCCAGTTTGTTTTAAGTTTAGTTTCTCGAATTTTCGTAGCACTTTTTGTTAATTTGAATAAAAGTTCATTATTTTCCTCATCTACCTGCCTCGTACCTGTGAGTCTCATTTAGGTCCTCTGTCCGTGCCACTCTTTAACACAGTGAATTTAATTTATTTAATTTTGCACCAGAGATGCACAAAATTATTTGGGTCACAGAACCCTTCGAGAAAAGACCTTTTTTATAGGACTCCCATTTCTAACTGTTTAAAAGACTTTTGTCACTTCCTGGTTGAGTTAGGTTATAACATCGCTTTGTTAGGGATTTAGCAAACAATCATTGTCAGGGCTTAAACAGAGTGTGTTTACAATGCATCGATCAACCTCATGGTTGCCATCTTTACACTTCACATGCAGTTGCTGTTATGATCACTCGAGGTTGCTTATGTTTTTTTTTATGTAATCACAGGTTGTATCTACGGCACATGCATGAACCTACAACCCATGGGCACGTTTCGGGGAAGTGGGCGGTCTTGCTTCTAAAGTGATCTTCCTCACACTTCACTTGTCATCTTTCGGGGTGCACCCTCCCAATCTTAGCTATCTATTTCAGCTCTTTCTACCCCTGACATGCTGATGCTAATTCTGCTGTCGCCCCTTTCTTAACTTCATGCTGTGGTATTGAAGCCCCTTCAACACTGGGCAAGTAACAGCAAAAAGTGTGTCAAACCTATGAAAAATGCACGTTATCATATTTTGATGTGATATGTTTTTTTATTTGCACCTCACCCATGGAAGCCCCTTAAAGCAGTGTTTCCCAGCCCTGGTCCGCTGGAGCAGGGAAACATGGAAAACATGCAGGGTGGTGTGCCTTGAGGACCAGGATTGGGAAACACTGCCTTAGAGAACCACTGCATAACCCTAAAATGAAATAACATAAATACCTGTTAAATACACTGTTATGATAAAAACTAATGATGTAGTGGGTTAAGCAGTCGCCCCATGTACAGAGGCTACAGTCCTCGCTGCAGCTGGCCCCGGTTCAAGTCCCGCACCGGACGGCCCTTTGCTGCATGTCTTCCCCCTCTCTCTGCCCCCTACTTCCTGTCTCTCTCTCCAACTGTCCTATCCATTAAAGGCATAAAAAGCCCAAAAAAAAAAATATATATAAAAAGAAATAGACTTCTGGACCACTGTTTATGCATACACATGCTTGTTCTCACACCCAGCTGAAGATGTTGTGATCAGTAAGCAAATGGCAGATTAGTCAAAGGCTGTCCAGGCTAAATCTATGTCTTGCTGTAGGGTTAGCCCCAATTTCTCATAGATCAAAAAAAATCTGTCTATTGCTGTAGGGTATGCCCCGATCTTTCAAAGATATTAATAGAAATGTAGAACGTGACCTTGAGCTAGCTGGCAGTTTGTCAGAAAAGACGGAATTGCACTGTCGCTGAAAGCTAAATTTCAGCTAGCCAATCGGGATGTCTCACGGATAAAAAAAAAATAGTGTCACACTTCTCCCATGATCAGTGTCCAGATGGGCTCAACCGTGTTTGGATTTTCTTTTATATTTGTCAGAGTCAAATGCAACTATTGCAAATATCACGTAAAACAACTTCTGCAACATTGTTACAATTTTAATATTGCTATCTTTTCTTTGCTGTTAATTCAAACATGGTTCATTTTTACGATGACGTTTCTAATGGCTGCACTCAGACATGCTTGTTAATCAACAGCCAAAGTGAATGTATGGATAGAAATTTCAGGATGTAAGGCCTCATATCGACTCTCAAGGTACTATTTTGCTTTCAGTTTATTTCGTCATCAGCATGAAAGGAAGGCAGCTCTCTGATTTCAGACTCAAACCAGTATCAATGTCATTTTAGAATATTGTTTTTGTGTTTTATCCTCCCCTGAGTAATATCTTAGACTATTTTAAAATTTCTTTAACGTCTCTTCCTGAGCTGTTATGTTGTGTTGGAACATTATGAGTAAATGCATCCAACATCAATATGGCATAATCTCAGCTGACACTCCAACCAGCCAACATCACCACAGACCCACGCTGCCTTGTTGCGGTGGATATGAAATCAAGGGCAATGTGGGTGTCATATTATTATTTTATGACATGTTTGTTGAAGGTTTGTTTTTATTTGGTTCCAACGAGCTTCAGCTGTGGAGAGTTTTCAAAGATTACTCGTAGGCTTGGAAGACATTAAAAGAAATCCTGGCCTTGTGAAGACAAACCACCAGTCATCTCCAAGAACAACCGTGAAAATATTTTATCTCTACCAATGTGTTCGTACGCAATGTTTTCTCAAATCTCTCCGCCTCTGAGGGACAAAGATACAGTCGGACAATTTTCCCCAGAAAACAGGCTTTTCGCTTTTATTTTAGTACTGCATCGGAGTGAAGGTTAGTCAGCAACCATTATGTGAAGCACCAAAGGAAGAATAAAGTGAGGGCGGATTCCTCGGATGCAGTCAAAGTGTCACAAACTGAAATAAATTGTGACCTGATGAGAAGTACTGTGTTCTAGAATGCGCTGCTGAGGGTGGCAGCACGTTGGAGTAGCTCTGTACCTCACATTGAGATTTTTCTGTTTTCTAAATTTCATTCCTGTTATTTCGTGGAAGAAATTGCATTTTTTGGACAACTGTTCCTTCCTGCCTTGGATGCTGTGCAGCTGGATTAATTTTTCCCAATACTTTTGTATATTTTACTCTTTTGTTATGATGCATAACCATAGCAACAAGGTGGTTTACAACAGGGAGCAGCTGATTAACATTGGAAAAGCAGAAATAATTCAACAACTGAAGCCAGAAATCCCACTGGAATTGAAAAGGAGGCGTTGTGGATGCAGAGCAGGAGCAAAGAGGAGAGAAAGAAAGAAGAAGTTCAAACTATCTCTGCCATCCGTCATCATGGGCAATGTAAGATCATTAGCTAACAAGTTGGATGAACTTCTAGCCTTGACAAGGACTCAGCAAGAATATCGGGAATGTAGCATTATGTGTTTTACTGAGACATGGCTACAGGATCATATCCCCGACTCCAGCGTCTCTCTGCCGGGCTTCCTGACTGTACGAGCAGATCGAGATTTAAAGAGTAGCAGGAAAAGGAAAGGGGGTGGATTGGCAGTGCTTGTCAACAACAGATGGTGTCACCCAGGACATGTTACTGTGAAGAGTCGTCTCTGCAGTCCTGACATTGAACTATTGGCAGTAAGTTTTCGTCCATATTATTTGCCAAGAGAGTTCACCAGTGTTGTTTTGGTGGCTGTTTACATTCCACCCTCAGCTGTTGCCGACACTGCATGTGATGTCATCAGTTCCGTTGTTGCTAAGATACAGACTCAACACCCCAATTCTTTTGTGGCAATATCTGGTGATTTTAATCATGCCTCACTCTCTGCTACACTGCCAACTTTTCAACAGTTTGTCAGCTGCTCTACCAGAGAAAACAAGACATTGGATTTGTTTTACACAAATGTCAAGGATTCATACATTTCGAAATCAAGACCTCCCCTGGGTAAATCAGATCACAACCTTGTTTTTCTCTGTTCAGCATATAAACCCCTTGTCCAGAGACTACCTGTCACAAAAAAGACCGTTAGAAAGTGGTCACATGAAGCTGAAGAAGCCTTACAGGGTTGTTTTGATGCAACCGATTGGATTTCTCTTTGTAAGCCACATGGAGAGGACATTAATGCCATGACTGAGTGTGTGACTGACTATATAAACTTCTGTGTGGACAACACCATCCCCACCAGAACAGTGAGATGCTTCCCTAATAACAAACCCTGGATCACCAGTGAGCTAAAGGAACTATTGAACAAGAAAAAAAGAGCCTTTAGGGAGCGAGACAGGGAGTTACTGAGGAGTATACAGAAGCAGCTCAAAGTCAAGATCAGAGAGAGCAAGGAGGTGTATAGAAAGAAGCTTGAGAGAAAACTGCAGAGGAACAATATCAGAGATGTGTGGTCAGGAATGAAGAAGATCACAGGTCTCAAGCAGAGGGAGGATCGGATGGATGGAAGTATGGACAGAGCAAATGAGCTGAACACATTCTTCAACAGGTTCAATTCAGGAACAAGCTCACCATCCTCCCCTCCTGTTCCCAGCCAAAGAGACATCCCACCCTCCTCTGACTCACAGCTTTCCTGTAACATCTCCACCTCCACCTCAGTCATGGATTCTTCTGCTTCCACTAGTTTGTCTTCAACCCAATCAGGAGATGCTGCTGTCCCCTTTGCCTCCCCCTCCCACTTTTCTGTTTCTAGAAGTCAGGTGAAGAGGCAGTTGGAGAGACTGAACCAGAACAAGGCTGCAGGTCCAGATGGTGTCAGCCCCCGAGTCCTGAAGGCCTGTGCAGAGCAGCTCTGTGGGATTCTGCAACAGCTTTTCAACCTTAGCTTGACCCAAGAGAAGGTACCACTGTTGTGGAAGACATCCTGTCTGGTTCCGGTACCAAAGAAAACTCACCCTTCAGACATCAATGACTACAGACCTGTTGCCCTGACATCCCACATCATGAAGGTCCTGGAGAGACTCCTGTTGACCCACCTGTGTAAGCAAACCAGCACATATCAGGACCCCCTGCAGTTTGCTTATCGCCATGGAGTTGGAGTTGAAGACGCTATCATACACCTGCTTCAACAGACCCACTGTCATCTGGACAAAGCAGGCAGCACTGTGAGGATCATGTTCTTTGATTTCTCCAGTGCATTTAACACAATCCAGCCTGATCTGCTTCGTCTGAAACTCCAGAAGACTCAGGTGGAGGCCTCAACAATCACCTGGATTAATGACTACCTGACAAACAGACCACAGTTTGTCAGACTGAAGAATTGTGTGTCTATCCAGGTGATCAGCAGCACAGGAGCACCACAGGGGACTGTACTCTCACCATTCCTTTTCACTCTGTACACTTCAGACTTCCAGTACAAGTCAGACTCCTGTCATCTACAGAAATATTCAGATGACTCTGCAGTTGTCGGGTGTATCAGAGATGGACAAGAAGCTGAGTACAGAGAGCTGGTGGACTGCTTTGTGGCATGGTGTGGGAACAATCATCTCATCTTGAATGTTAACAAAACAAAGGAGATGATTGTAGATTTCAGGAGAAACAGGGTCAGATCAAACCCTGTTTCCATCATGGGAGAAGAAGTGGAGGTGGTTGAGGAATATAAATACCTTGGTGTTCATGTGGACAACAGACTGGACTGGAGACACAACAGTGAAGCCATCTACAAGAAAGGACAGAGCAGACTGTACTTCTTGAGGAAGCTAAGGTCCTTCAAGGTTTGCAACAAGATGTTGCAGATCTTCTACAAGTCTGTTGTTGAGAGCGTCATTTCCTCTTGCGTCATCTGTTGGGGCAGCAGCATCAGAACCAGGGACCTAAAAAGACTCAACAACCTGAAAAGGAGGGCTGGTTCTGTTCCGGGGACGACTGTGGAACCTCTGGAGACAATAATGCAAAGAAGGATTTTGCATAAAATCAAGAGAATTATGGACAACCCTGAACATCCTCTCCATGAGACTGTTATCGGAAAACAGAGTCTCTTCAGTCAAAGGCTTCTTCAGTGTGGATGCAAAACGGACCGCTACAGGAAATCTTTCCTGCCCACAGCCATCAGCATCTATAATAACTCCTTGATTTAATTGAGCTACATCAACATTTAATTTCCCTCTGGGATAAATAAAGTATTTTTGAATTTTGAATTGAATTTGAATTGAAACATTTACAAAAAACATTTATTCTGTGTTTAATTTAAGCTCTTTAACATTTAGAACATTACAATAATATAACAATATCATTGTACATGATTGTGAAAATTCCATTGAGAAAATCGCCATATAGTATACAACCCTTTTGCAGCTGCACATTGTTTTAAGAATTAAGTGTATTTTCAAGTAAGTGGGATTTTCAATAATTAATAGACTCAAATGTGTGCACAGCAGTGTGTTAAAGGGAGATAAAAAGTGGTGGAGACACACTATATGCACAGTATGTGCACCGATGCATACAGTATGTGTGTATTTATTAATCTTTAAAAGATGGAGCAAAAAATGTCCTGCGTGTGTGCAGATGTGTAAATGTTTGTTACATATATTCTAAGTGTCTTCTTAAAAAGAGGAAAAATGGTGGGTAAAAATGTGAAGCCTTATTCAAATCACTTTTAGTTACATGGTACATTCACAATACACACACAACTAAATTTAGTCAATGTACAATTTTGTTTCAAATAAATAAATAAAATACCACCTGATACAAAGGTGGTTCGTGCTGTGCTGAATTTGCAATCCAGTAAAAACAATGCAATTTGAAAGTTGATTATATGCAAGATGCTATGGTGGACAGAAGAATTCTCTGATTCAGTTGAGATGATTTAAAGGCCCACCAAATTCATATTTAGAGGTAGGAGAATATAGTGGACTATTCTCAAATACCCTTTTTCCCAGGAATTGTATCATCCCTCAGTAATTGCGCTACATCTGAGTTGCACAGCAAGAATTTGCTCTTATTCAAAAATTCTTAGTTTAGATTTAGTTTTAGATTTTACTCGAATGTACAGGTGCCAAAGAGTTTAGAAACTCATGTATAATATTGAAAATGCATCTTTGATGATCATGCTGAAATTTTCATGTTTGTTGAGCTTTTGGATAGTAGAAACCATCTTGTCGGTCATGTAAAAACACCCTACATCAAAATGGCATAATCTCTCCAAACAGCATCAGCGCACTGCCAGTTCTGCTGAAGATATGAAATCAAGGGCAACATAATGTGACATGTTTGAAGGTTTGTTTTGTTGTGGTCCAAAGACTGCTTAGAGCTTTTTAAGATTACTCATAGGCTTGGAGATGATTAAAAGAACCCCATATCTTGTCATCTTCGAGAAGAACAGTGAAAACACTTGATCCGTGTCAATGGTCACTTTGCTTTCACACTAATCTAGTGCCAAACTGAGGTATAGCTATGTTGATCTCGGTCATAATTCTTTTTCTTCTTCTTTAGAATTTTTTGTGGGATTTTGGTAATGCTGCTTTGGTTACAGATATCCGTGTCAATCCTATCGAGTCTGGGTGTAAATGATAAATGGACTGTACTTGTATAGCACTTTTCTAGGTTAGCTGACCACTCAAAGCAGCACATTACACTACATTCACTCACATGTCACCTCTTAGTCTACAGTGCCTCACACACATTTGTACATCCATCTGTGGCAACGCAATGTTGGGTTAAGTGTTTTTCCCAAGGACACTTCGACATGCGGGGAAGCTGGGAGTTGAACCACCGTCCTTCCGACTGGCAGGTGACTACTCTTACTCCTGAGCCAGCGCACACCCGAAATGCATCATCTTCTCAGTCAGTCATATCCAGACATTCGCTCAGCAAAATTAGTTTGTCTCGTCTTTCTATTTTTCATTGTCAAAGTAGCACACTGTTAGTGGTGTCATTTTAGGAGACTAGAAAATGTTGTTAAACAGTGGTACCATGGCTCACAATGAGATTTGTCATTTGGTATGTTTATTCATATCACTGTTGGCAACATTTTCATTTATCGTTCTGAAAGATTTTGGAAGGTTATTTATATTATTATTTGCTGAGCATTTCTAAAGTATTTTGCCATGAAACTCTTTTTGTAAATTTGTAATAATTTTCGCCCACATCTTACAATGACTGGTCTTGATTGCCCCTTTCTGGCTATCTTTTAAAAAATTAATTACCAAATTATTTCCATCTGTTTTTGGAGGAATTGTCTGAAAAATAATTGTTGTTATGCCCAATATCATGCCTGCCTTTTCACTCCCCCTCGGAGTGTGGTTGTTTGGAATCACAGTTAAGACGGCCTGTTGTTAAAAAAAAAGCTCTGGCAGAGCATTAACCAACGCTCAGAATCTGTGCAAGGGATACTTTCCATTTGTTCTTAAGCAGTTATATTCTAAAATCAGGAGGACTCATCCTAAAATATATACTTTTGGCTTTGATGCAGTATCTGTGTCGCAGTATTTGTGCTGCAATATCACAACATTCGGGGCTAGACTGTTGAAAATATTTATTTTATTAGAATTTGTGTCTCAATCAGATTAAAAAGGAAAATTTAAGGTGAAAAACTACAGTATCTGTTTAAGGGTTTCTGTCTGTGACTGTTAGTCGTTATGCATATCTGAGTCTTTTTTGTGCCTACAGGGGAGCATTTCTGTGTGTAAATGTGTGCTCACATATGCATGCACATTTGCTCTGTGAGTGTTAGCAGGTTACTTTAGGTTTCTTCGACTGCGGGAAGTCGGCAGGACCACTAGGGCACAGCGAGAGGAAGTTGTTCACACACACAATCTCACTTTCGTTCTTCTCTCCTTTGTCTGATGAATAATGGATTCCTGGAGTTGGGAGGAAAAAGTAACCCATTTTTATCCTCTTGTGTGAGTCTCTCCGTCAAGGATGCATTAAAAAAAAAAGACAAGGGAGGATTATCTCTGTAGACTGGTTTCCAGAAATGAGAAAATCTAACATGTTCTTGCACAGAAGAGCCCACGTGATGCTGTTCTGTAAGGTTGTTTTGCTCCAGTACTGAAGGACAATGTGTGTGCTATCATGCAACTGTGAGTATTCTCATACACAACAGGTAATTAGCCATATACAGTACATTCATGAGACAAATAAAGTGCCTCCGCTTTAAATTCTTTCTTTATTTTAACTACCACCCAGCCCCATTTTATGAAGTAATTATTAGGTAATCTGTGAAACTGTGTTTCCTTAAGCAATGATGAAAATAATCATTTGTAGCCTTGCAAATGACAAGCTTCCCATCCAGTAAACACATCACTAGCAGCCCTGGTAACATGTGACCGTGTGTGTTTCTGCTTCATATGTGGACTAGATGTCATTTAGAGTCCCTATGTGCATGTAGCAAGCTTATAGTCCGTGCTGGTTGCGACTGTGTTCGCAGAAAGGAGATGACAGGCAAGATTTCCTGGGGATTCTTCCTGCCCCCTCAGTCCCTCAAGCCTCTTTGTGATATACCACTGGGGCATGAGACAGAGAGCCATAAGAAAAAGCTGCTAAATCTGTATTTACTTAAATTACCTACACTTAAATGCAGTTTAGAGTTCAAATAATGTTTTACTTTATTAGTCTGAATATACTTTCTGTTTTTGAAGATGACAAGGAGACTGTCTTCTTCCTCAAACATGCCCACGTGGCATTTGTTTATGCACGTAAACATTAGCCAATAATTAGATTCAAAGAATGCACAACCTCTAGCAGTTGTGTGAGCAACTGCATGTGAAGGATAAAGATGGCGTCCTTATCAGCACAGTGGCATTTTAAAAAGAATGTTTGTGGCACTAACCATGAATCTTCTATAACCCAAGCCAATTTGTTTGAACTAGAACAAAGAACTTATATGACTATATCTGTTGGAAGACTTGTTGGAACAATGTGTTTGAAAAGATGTTTACATTTTATGTAAAGAGTTAAACTTTTAGGCTGATGAGACTATGAGTAAAATCTCTACCTGAGGAAAACACTTAGTACATGATTTGGAATGTTTGGCTGCCAAAAATCTATACTTGAATTTTTGTGCTTTTCTTATAGCATGACTTATAGAGGGGTTATGCTAACATTAGCTGTAATTACTGCCCTTGTGAGCAATATTCATTTGGGTTCACCTGATATTGATTGGAGACCATGCAGTCACCATGCAGAAAATAAAGTAGAACGATCTTGTTCCTCCTTCTTCGCTCAAGTCACTATATTTCATCTCATCTCTGCGGCCTTGTTTTCTCCCCAGCAGTCTCTTTTACACTGTTTCTATTTTTAGCTTTAGATTATGAGTTCCTTCAATACCAGCCCGAGCGGGCTGTTACATTCTCCCTTATTGTTGTTCCCTGTAACTTGTGCTTATTATTTCATTTTCTCATTGCTGCCAGACTGCACTTAGTCGTCAGAGTGGTCAGGTTTAGATCCCTTTATTCACTTCAGCTATTGTCATATGAGCCAATGGAATATCAATCCATTATCCTGTCTGCTGCTGTGTGCGCGCGTGCGTGGGTGTCTGTGTGAAAGAGTGCCTGGTAAGGAGAGAGCATGACACAGTATGTATATGGGGAATCTTCAGCTTGATTATATTGATTCGATTTACTTGACTTTAAGTATCTATAAGTTTGCCAAGCCACAGCCTCAACAGGGAACAAATTAGTTCCTGTCAATATTTTAACTGTTGAGTAGTGAGCTTTCATCTTCTCCACGTGGCATTTAGAGTAATTGCTCTGGTCTTCAATTCTTTCAGTCCTCTCAGTTGAGTAAAAGGCCGAACCACTGGTGGTCCTCATGTTTGATCACTGTCTTTTTTTTAGTTCAGAATTGCTTCCCCGAAAGTTGTGATTCTTTCTTTCTGGAGTATTAGAAACTTTGCTAGTACACTACACTCCACATTCCTGTAGCCATCTTTGTTTCCATTTCTATGGTTGAATTACCAGTCATTGTAGGTTGATGTAAAAATGCATTTCCTAGTGCCAGTGTGGGATTGTCATCAGACAACGGGATTACAACTACAATGAGCTGTGACATACAGAGACATTTACCCAGTGCTGATCGAATTGATCAGCAGTGTGTTGATTTGTTTGACAAGGTCTTGGATTCAGTGGATGTTTAAATCCCATTGTCCAGTCTTAAAGCTGCCGTCGGCAGGTTTTCAAAATTCCGAGTCTAAAGTCGGAAAATTCGAACTGATACAACTTTCAGGTCCCTCCCCTCTGTGGACGAGGTTGTGCACGTGAGTTCACACCAGTGTGCGCGCACACAAGCTGGGGGCAGACTCACGCTCAGCATGGAAGACGTGGTTGTTGACTGTTCTGCTCAGATAATAGATAAATAATAAACCTAATGTGATTGGTTAAAAACAGCCGGGAGCGCTCGATTTTTGCGAGCACGATTACAGGCTTTAGAGGGAGCTACAGAATTTGGGATTTTTCCTAAACAGCCTATTTAATATTCTCCTTTCAGAATCCCATGACAGTTCAAGCTAATATGACTAAAAAAAAAGTTGCCGACGGCAGCTTTAAATGTTAAAATCATTCCATCATCACAGGCTAAGAGATCTTGTGTTTTGTTTTTTTTTTTATTGAAAAAGTTGTTACTTTTATCATCCTACTTTTAGATACGTTGTCGCCTGTAGGATCAACAAGAAACAAAGACTTTACAACTTCATCATTAAACAGGAAGTGTTGCTTCACTTTATCTACAGGCCTTGAAAGACTTTAACTTGCTTATTCTTCGGTTTTATCAGAGCTATAATCTACCTATTATCTACCCTTTGCATCTCTTCTGGTTTTCTTCCCTGTTCCTGCCTGTCACCCTGCCTGCTCGAAGCCTGTTCATTGATTTTTTTTTTCTAATTCTGAACTGCCAATAACTCAACCAGATACATCTGCATTTGGATTGTGTTTCCTTTTATTAGAGCTATTACAAAAGCCACTTACTGCTACTGTTGCAAACCTTTTCGATTATATTATTTTAAAGCTACAACTGATGAGGGATAAAAGCAAAAACGCCTCCACAGCAGTTAGGTCATGTTTTATTACTCTGAGCACTTTGCAGATTTTATTCAGTTTGACAGACTGCTAGCTGGCAGTTGCAGATGTGAGAGTTTGGATGTGTTTCAGTATGCTGAGCTGGCTTTGGCTTTATGCAGCCATCCTGCTAATTGCAGAAGTTCTTTCTACATCAGAGACTGCAGAGTAAAGTAATTACGCACGTCTCCCTTTTTAGACAGATTGAAGGCATGCAAACACACCTGGCTGTCACTACACATAAGTGATGAGACATGCTTTCACAGATTAGGTGTTGCAACCTGCATTATATCATGTCTTGTATTTGATACTTAAGTTAGTATGTACTTAAAGGGGAAGTTTTTTTTTTTTTTTTAAACCTGGACCTTTATATCTGGCGTAAAATACTCATCGATAACATTTTGGTAAAAGTCGGCGTCCTTCGGATGCTATTTAGATCACTCAAGAGTGAACGGAGCATAGACAATACAGCCTCTAAATAAGGCATTATCTGTCTTTATTTCACCAAGACGAATGAATGACTGAACGCGTACTATTGCACTGTTAGTTCAGAGCTGCAGCACAGCTTATTTATTCCGTGCTTGGGGAAAAAAGTCTTTCGGAGTAAATTTTGCATTTCTTAGATGCAGTTTCCTGCATTTTTACAAAATTGTGTCCCGTTTCAGCTCAATACAGAACCGTACTTTTGTTTCTAAATATGGGACGATTCCGTATTTCAAGGGACTGTTGGCAACCCTTCAGTGGTGCTCTGTCTGAATCAAATCCACCCCTTAATAAAGCCAATAAAACTACTACAGCAACGTGATTCATAAAATCATCAATGACATCATATTACAATATTATTAAGTAAAATGAAAATCCGCTATGGCTCCAAACACCATGGCGATCAGTACCAAACAACAGACACTCCCAACAATACAACTTGCCGTTTTCCTCAGAGCCCGTAAGCCAGGGGTATCATTCGTAATTTGCTGACTGAAAGTGGCGTACAAACCCTTTACCGGCTTGTTTCAGGTTCGCTAACTTCGGAGTTAACGATTGTTCTGACCTCCCGGCAGATTTGATAGCTGAAATATGATTGGTTAAATGCGTCAATATGAAAATACACGTCTGGCAGCAGCGCAGCCAGGGGAAAGGAAATGGACAGACAATAAAATAGTAAGATATGAAATAAAATAATAATTAAGAAAATCACAAACAGATGTTCATTTTATTTTGTTAAAGATATTGTTTAGGCCAGCAGAGAAGGCCTTGCAGGCACTGACGGCCTTACCTGACTCCCGCCCTCTGGTATTCGCATACCATTGAGTCCACAACCGACATGATTTCAAATGGGGCTATTTTTTCTAAAACTCGTGCATGTGATTGGATGAAGAATCTGTCAGTCATCTTGACTGACACGCCACTTCAGCCACTCCCAATGACTCAACCCGTGACGTAGCTCAGAGCTTACCTGACTCCCGCCCTCTGGAGCATGAATGGGCGGCCATAACGCCGCCCATTCATCCAAAGTCCCACCCAGCGATTAATGATTGGCTCTGATTATTTTCTAATCGGACGAAACACATATGACTCCCAGGCTCCTCAGATGGTTGTGTGAGGAAAGGGAACGCCCCCGCGTGTAGTTGGTGAACGCAGCCAGATGACGTGAGTCAGGTTACTGACGGCCCACCACACATAAACATCTTTATAGGCCTTGAAAAATGGCAGTATCTTATGCACTGAGATGAGCACAGGTTGAATATGCCATCACAGTTTCTCTGAAAAGTGATCAGAATAGTTGCCAACTTCCTGTCAATTGAGAAATTGATCAATCGACTTGTCATTTAATTAAAAGTTTCGGCTAGACTAAAACTTCAGCTAGACCCTAGCTGTGGTGCAGCAACAGATGAGGATGAAATTATTTTCTGTTTTGGAGAACAATGAACATCCTCTCCACATCATCCTGGCAGGACACAGGAGTAGTTGCAGTGAGAGGATCATCTCACTGCACTGCAGGACTGAGAGGTTCAGGAGGTCCTTTGTCCCCACAGTCATAAGGCATTTTAACAGTGACTGCTGACTTTGATGTCTTTCTCAAATGTATTAATTTATTTATTAATTTATTATTATTATCATTATTGTTGTTCTAATATACAATCATTGTAAGTATAAATTTTCTAATTTGAATTTTCAGTGGGGGTGAATAAAGTATTTTTCTCTTCTATTCTTCTATTTCAGCTGTACCTGCATAAATTATTTAGCAGCATTTAAAAAAAAGAAAAATAATTACACCATTATAAGTTGAGTTACTCATTTTATGTCATGAGTGATTTTAAGCACTACTGCTTAAAATTGTCTGACAAATGTGATGAAAAAAAAGTCTAAAGAATTATTATAATAAATGTATATTTAGTGGAGTGTTAGTTTAGCTTCAGTAAAATATGATTTTATTTGACTTATTTAACTTATGCTGGTACGTAAGGTTTAAAAAAGAATAATAAATCATTGCCAAACTGGTAGCATCCCTATCTGAAACACAACAGGCTAAAAGTATGCATCAGAATTCCCTCAGCTCTGCTGCCTGGTGTTGCTGCTTCAAATGGATACGACCTGTTACACAAACAAGTCACGCACATCTCTAATGGGCTCTTCTGTCATTCCTGTACAGCGCTCTGATGCTCTCACCACTTTTACTCACAGCTGCTTCCTGCCATACAATTATGGTGGTGAATGAGTGAGAGCGCTGTGTGATTTTGGGCAGCTCTGAATGAACAACAGACCATCAGGAATTAAAAAAAAAAAGATTAAAAAAACTGAGACTTCCTCCTTGATAGTGCAGTGCCAATGATGAAGGGGAGTTGTAATAAAAAAAGTGGTCAGAGAGAGAGAGCCTTCATGCATACATGGTCCACGATGCTTTGCACCAAATTCCTCATTTATTATTGAGTTTGATTGATAAGGAGTCAGAAATCATCTTCCTTTAGTACTCATGATAATTTACACCATAATGTACATTGATTATTTAATTTACCCTCTGCCACATTTTTTTTCTTTTCTCTTCTTTTCTTTAGGCCAATATTTATTGTACCACAAATTACTTGCAATGGAGAAATACATAAATCTCAGAATATGAGGAGGAGCATAGTTCCTCAATCGAAAACCCAAAACTTCCTTAAAAAATGTTTTGTGATTGATCCAAAGTTGGGAATTTTTACTTTATAGACTGTTTTCTTAATCTTGCTCCTTAACAATCAGGCTCAATATCCAACTATTACTGGCCGTTCTCTCAAGACTTTTGTCATTTCCTGTGGGAGCCCACCATAGTGAATAATCTAGTATGCATTGCCAACAACACTTTTACCGACACCCGAGCATAACACTAACATGAAGCCGTATTAAGAGCAAAATAAGTCAAGTAAAACAACACCTAACATTATATTACTTTCATTAATTAATTAAACAGGGAATAATTCCCAAAATACTGAGCTATCCTTTTTACTATAATTTCTATAATCATAATTATCAGCCCTGTTTCACCAGAAAATACATACATTTGTACTCTCGTCCAAAATTTAGTTGTGAATATTGAGACTGCAACATATCCCCAGGCTGTTTCTTTCTGTAGGTCAGCATTCATGTGACATGATGGGATTCTCAATGCATAAATATGAAATAAGCAACAACCATGTAGGTTTTTTTGTAAATGTCTCATACTGTATTTTTATCATGTAGACTCACCCATTTACATTTATCCTAAACCTAACCATTTTTACATGAGTGTGCGATAGAAAATTAGATAATTGTGAGCTGGGAAAGAACAGTACAATGACTGTGTAGGATTAGTCTCAAACCTTCAGTCTCTTGCACAGAGTGTAACACCTTCCACTTTCCCATCCAACCTTCCTCCTTGTAAGCATCTGTAGCCAAGTGAACACACAGTAGCAAGACGTGGAAAGTGGACAAGTGGACATGTAAGAAAAGGAGACATAGGATGTTGATGTGCTGATGAATCAATACTTCAGCTGTATGTGTGATTGGGCTGTAATTACACTGTAGTGTGGTTGCTCTGGTGTTGCAGAGGGCTGTGCACTAATCACAGAGCTGGATCCACAACCCGTCCTCATACCTGCACCCAGTGCTCTGAGATCCGTGTGCACACGAGCAGGTGAATGGGAAATACACAGCACTATGCAAAACCTTTGAAAGATGAAAAGCCACTGTGTAAGTGCAAGCAATTGGCACAGTGGAATTTTACATAATCCATAAGTGATCCAATGCAATATTAACAATTCTTTTTTTTTTTTCTCTTACTTGCATAATTCTTTGTACATTATGTCTAAGTTGTACATTTTTCACTCCCTGGGCTAAGCCTTCCTTTTCGTCATCTTCCTAACGTTCCGTATTTCTCCTCATTTGTCATGTTGTTCCTCTATTTGTATTTTATTTCTTGTCCTGTCCTTCCTCCATCCTCAGGCCAGTCATTATGATAGCTTTTATTGGTTTCCCCTCTTGCTTTGCTGGTGTAATTCATCTTCCCCTGCCATTGTTTTCTTCTATCTTCTTCTTTTACTTCTTTTATTTCTATTTTTCATTCCCTCTTTAATTTTTTTTTTCTCATATTATCTTCTTTTATAGTTATATCCCTTCTTTAATATCTACTTATTCAAATTTAGCACAGTATAGACTTCCCTGTGAGTGTTTCTCTTTATTTGAAATTCAAATTTGCTTAATTAGCGTGATTACAATGTCATTCTCCAGCAAAACATGTCAGTATTTAGATCAACTGATTATAAAGAGTAATGATTTCACTGCATGGTATATTCTGTACATATATAAGCCTTAAATTCAGGATCATATGTCAACTTTCTGTATGTCAATTTGATATTATCTGGATTTTTTCTTTTATACATTTTCCCTTCTCAGGGATCCTCTGACTGGATTCACAAAGTGCAAAGTTTTCCCATTTTATTCCTCCATTTTCAGCCAGAATATCATGACTTGAGTAAAATGAAGACATTACTCAGCCTAACCAACATCTCTCAGTGAAACCTAAAATAAAACCTGGCTTTCCTTCTGCTCTGCTCATGAATATTTAAACACGCCTACACACATTTGGACAGCTTGTAAACAATGTTACATTTTTGCTGACTCTCGGTGCCTTCTGTCTGGGGTTTTTACTGAAATACAGTTTATATTTAAAGTCAAACGTTAAAGTCAAAAATAAAGTTGTGGTATCACCACGGTCTGAAGCTGAAAAAAGCAGAAAACTGAACGATGCCATTTTTATTTATCGTTTTGGATCAATAGATTCAGTCCCTCTTCCTTTCACAAACAGTAATTGATTGGACATTGATTAAATGAAGTGTAAGGTCATACATGCTGTAAAATCCCATTGATTACAAAAAGAAGAAATTAGCAATATTGATTTAATAAAATTAATGTAATTCTCTTTTCTAAAAATCATTTAGAACACATTTCAAGTGTTTCACTGCACTGTAACACACTTAATACATTTAAACTATATCATTGTTGTCATCTGATAATCACTGGGTGTTAAATGTTGCAAACAACACAAGTCAACAGCTAAACCATAGAATTAAGCTGAGTTATATGATACAATTATCAAATAACAAACAACTAAAATGACTTATTTATCTGTAACTCGACTGTATACATTGCTGTTGCTATGCCTGCAAACACAAGCACCTAATCTTTATATGATTTCATTATCTGTACAGTTTTGTTTAGATTAGATTAAGTAGATTAGACGTTTTTTGTTAGAGATGTTCAGATACAGTACATGGATGACACAATTTTAAACAGAACAATTTGATGCAACTTGGTTTGATGCAATCTGATTGTTTTGGTGTTGTTTAGACATTCAAATAAATATCTTTCATAAAAAAACCGAGGAATCACAGTTTGTTATCAAATTAATTTGACAGTTCTGGATTAACTTTCTACTTTACTTCGATATACAAATCTACTTCATGTTCGTCAGTGAAATATTGCCTAGTTGGGATCTCTCAGCTACACTTTAAGATCTTTAACCTTTGGCAAAAAGCCAGGAAAAAGATCCTGTAATTACCTCTGAGATCATTTAGTTGTGGCAAAGTTAAGGTTGCAAAAAAAGCGACATTAACATTCAGACATTTACCGTGTTTTTTTTTATCTCGCAGGCAGGTTGGCTGATAAGCTTTTCAAATGGTTTACAGACTTTGTTCACTCATTGCATCAACTGCATGGTAGTGATATGGACCAACTTATTTGTTGTGAAAATCAATGTGAAACTCGCGTTTTGGCTGTTGGATCTGCAGACAAATTTAAGCTAACTGACTTTTGATGTTGAACCCTCAACTGGTTTATGGTACATTATTATTTGGCCTGTGGAAAGGTTTTATTTTGGTGGTGCAGAAATTACTTACACAAAAAACTTACACATTCAAATCTAATACAAACAGCCAAAAAGCATCTGATTCTTAATGACAGGTTGCAGTACAATGCTTATATTCAATGTTATGAATTTGATTGCTGGCTTTTTGTAAACCTCAAAAGCATTACCATTAGTCTTCTTTTGTATTGCTAATGTTTTGAAAACATTTTGTCTTTCAGCTTTGCACAAGGATACATTTTAGTATAGAGCTCAACTTTTTTCATTAAGATGGCAAGATTTCTGTGTTCCACATACCAAATTATTTGTAGATGTATGAATACTGGAAGCAAAATCGAGAGGAAATTAAGAAAGATGAAGCCTAAAGGCTTTCACGTGTGTTGCTCGGAAAAGGCTCATTGAAAAATGCTTCATGATGTACAACCTTAGTAAGTTCAGCTCAGATTAATATTGTGAGGGTACTTATGAATGCTAAAACCCAGAGTTAGTTTGGCTCCAGTTAATTTCAGAAATAAGACACATGAAAAGAGGAGGCAATTATTGACATGAGACTTGAAAGCAAACCCATTTAAAACAAAAATTAGACCCCCACGGAAAGCGGAGAGGACATAAATTACACCTCTAACTTATAACTGGACATATATAACAGCTTTATAGTTCTACAGCACAAAACAATGCACGTCGTCAATGTTTGTATAATGACTATGTGTTCCTGATCCCTTTCCCATTATAAGTATGGAGACTCAGTTTTCATATCAGAACTTAGAAAGTAGGTAGGGTAAGGATGGTGTAACTCCACTCATTCACCGAGACTACAAGTATGAGAGCCATCCAACACAATGTCAAGAGTCCTTTCACTTTTCAACTTCATAATTATGTACAAATAATTAGGATAAGGAGTTAAAAAGGTTGAAAGGTTCTTACAAACATCAGCTGCCCTATCAGCTCATAGGGATCACAATGCAGTTAAAAAGCAGAGACCCAGATCAGCACCAGTATTTAATGGGGTCTTTTGCCTATTTAACATCTCTACACGAATATTTATTATTAGATGGAACTTTGTGATTTTGCATAATGTTAATGATGAACAGAAATACAAACTGCTCCCAAAACAAACTTCTTTCTTATTTTCACCTTGGTGGAGGAATAATACCACTCAAATAAATTTGTTTTATGTGGACGTAGAAAAATTGCATTGTTGTCTGGGTCATTTAAAACACGGCATTTCATTGGACCACGGTGGACTCATTCCAAATAAGCTTTGATCTATCTGTTGTAAAAGAATTTTGTAAAATCTGGGTGAGTTTATGAATAATCCACAAAAGAGAACTTTTCAAAGACACATGAAGTTTAAAGGGTAAAAATTAAACACAAAGGAAGCTATATTACCAAAAAAAAAAAAAAACATCCAATAGATAGAAATGCATTTTACATCTACTTTTGAAGCCAGTCTGTGAAGATTTTGTGATAGTATACACTAAATCTCAGGTAAGACTTCAAACAGTCACCTCTACTTTCACAGTTATCTTTGTAACCACTAATTTGACCGCAGTTCAACTGAGGACATCACTACAAGCAACTTGTCTATCTTGCCTTTTTTTCCGAGGACTTCTCACTTCTATATGACATTGATGAGGGGGATCTATTCAGAAGTATTACTCATAATTCCTGGTTATTTAATCCATGGGTCGTGGTGGACAGCCACCTCAAACTGAATGAAAATCTGTTGTTGAGTGCTGGCTGTCAAGAAGACATAAGGCCTGAATAATTGGGTCAGCAGAAATTAGGCTAAATGGTGAAAAATTAGTCAGGCCTCTCAGCCTGGTCCAATGTGGTCAAAGCAGTCATTTTGAGGACCTTTAGCATGCAAAACACTGACAAGTACAACTGAGTATCTTTCTGGAGTCATTACAAATGTCCAAATGGCAGGCAACATTTTTATAATCTGTACTTCTTTTATAATAACTCAATTTTAGCACCTTCAAAACCAAACCACAGGGTGCCATCCGTCTTCTTTGAGCGGCATGACAGATTGCACCACCAACTACTGTACCAAAGAAACAATCTCATATAATGAAACAATTAACGCCTTCCGCCTTGGTGTCACAAACCAAAAGTCTCCAGTTTTTCTCATAGAAAACTGAATTTTTCGAAAAGCTCATTGTCAATGACCTAAAACGTGGATTACACTTACAGTTTTTGCCTGTTGCTTGAACACATTTTGCAAAACTTCGCTCATTGTGCCAAAACTCTACACACAAGCAAATAAGACACAACACTGGGAAATAAACCATTCACATCTGTGTCAACTTGAAACTCTGCTTTCAAAACTTAACAATCCTTTGTCAAAATGTCACTCTGATGACAAAATGATACCCACTTGTATCATATGAATACACTTTCAGATCAGCAGCAACACACTAGTCTACTTTATATAAAACACTGCAGTCTTTCGTTTTCACTGTTTTTATTCAGTTTCACACAAGGCACTTTTTCACAAAAAACAACAAAATGAAATAGTCAATACTAAATACTCTATACCAAAAATAAAACAAACAATACACAATCGTAAACAAAGAAAAACACAATTGTGCATAATTGCGCTCATGGATCCTGCCGTCTGTTGGGGTCGGGCCACAGGATCTCATCGACATCACAAGCGATATCTTCTCTTGCCAAGCATCGCGGGAAATATCGCCTTGTGTGCCTAATCCAGTCATGGATGGACCTTACGGCAATGTCTCCGCAGGCCTGTTCCATTGCCTGCAGAAGAGGCATGCGGTCATGTGGTTGGCGGTCATATACCCGCCATCTCCAAGCTTCAAACTGATCATGATGGGCGAACCAGTTCCGGACCAGAGCAGCCCGATGGAAACTAACGTTATCCCACACAACAACAAACCTGGGGTCCGTTTCACGTAGCAAGTTCAACCAACTCTGAGTCTATTCCTGATCTCTGAGTTGATCTACTCTGAGATAGAAAACTCTGAGTTTTCGGTTCCAGAAACACTGATTTGAGTGAGTTTAATCAACTCTGAGTAAGTTCACCTTGAGTTTAGCGCGTGCACCACAACTTTAAAAAGCCAGCATCAAAGGAGCCCCGATTCGACGAGTCACCTTGGCAACGGGGAAGAGGAGGGGCTACGTTTTTCACCAACCTCGAATTGGAAATCTTAATGTGCTCATACGGCGAGTTTCAATACGTTTTTAGAAATAAGTGCAACACCGTTGCAGCAGCAAAAGTGTAAGTTTAAATGTAGTCCTTTGCAATCACAATATTACAGGGAAACTGCTTGAATGGTAGCCCATTCATTTATTTCATTTAGGTGCAATCCCGCAGGGGAGAAGCGCTCTTGGCAGAAGTTTAAGATGAAATATAAAAACATTGTTCAAACAGGTGAGACCTCGGCATGGAGGCTCATTTTGATCATGTTTTACACTGTAAAATAAATATTAAGTGGCTATTTGACTGTGCAGTTATTTTATTCCCAACATAATGCTGTTTTCACACATAAACTATGTCTTCTCATCTGTATCATCCATCCATCCATTATCTATACACCGCTGAATCCGTCAGTCGGGTCGCGGGGGGCTGGAGCCTATCCCAGCGGTCAATGGGCAAGAGGCGGGGTACACCCTGGACAGGCCGCCAGTCCATCACAGGGCCACATAGAGACAAACAAGACAAACAACCATGCACACTCACAGTCACTCCGAAGGACAATTTAGAGTCATCATCTATATCATGTTCTCTTAAATAATTAAGCCTATTTAAACTAACACAGACTTCTACTGAGCCAACAGAAAGAAGGCAGATGCCTGTAAAACGGGTGGTGCCCAGCACCGCCACCTCTAACAGGAGGCCAGTGGCTGAGGGAATCCACCCCCAAGACACGAGTGTCTTTATAAAATATAATAGGCCTATATATGTATTTTTAAAGCCTATTCATACAAATATTTATTTGTCTTTTATGTCTTTTTTTCTTTTGTCCCAACACATTCTGATGGTACCGCTCAAAAAGATAATTGTCTGTAAATGCAAAAATCTATGCGCGGTCTGATAACCATCTCCGACGAATATTTAATTCTCTGCGCAATAATGCTGCACCTTCATCCACGGGATCGTTGTCAAAAGGACATGTTCGTGAAAAAAGTCGCCTCCTACTGTGCCTAATGGACTTCTAGAAGTAGAAGAACTCGCTCTGCTGACTGAATGAATGAGGAAATCAAATGGCGTGTGTGGCTGAAAGAGGGCGGAGACAGAAAGAAACTCAAGGTTTCTTGAATAAAACCTGGTCCCGACCAGGTTAGGTTCAGAGAGTCTGTTACTACGGTAACTGACCGAGAGGTTAAGTTACGTCTCTTTGTGAAACAGGCTATAGTTACCCCTCTTTCTCGGGGTTGAGTTACCTCCCTTTGTGAAACGGAAAACTCAGGGTTTCCCTCATTTCAGGGTTAACCTACTCAGAGTTTTCACTAAACCTGCTACGTGAAACGGACCTCTGGGCTACTCTGGTCTGTTCTGTACAACCGCATCATGAAGTGTATCTAGAAATGTTATGATGTGTTGCGTGTTATAGGGACCCAGTTTGGCATGATGGCGCAGCAGCCCTTGAAGGCTAATGGCGGCAAACATTGTGATATTTCCCCCGCGCTGCCCCGGGACGTGCACAATTGCCCTTTGGCCAATTATATTACGTCCCCGTCGTCTATTTTTGGTCAGGTTGAATCCAGCCTCGTCGATGTAAATAATTTCATGAGGCTGTGCAGCTCCATCCATGTCCAACATTCTCTGTAACAAAAAATACATATTGTGGATGGCATTACTCAAAGCACACAACTACAGTACTACACATACAGAACCGCCCCACCCCACCACACAGGTGCCTGTGTAGCTTTCTGAATGTATCTATGTGGTACTGATCCAATGGTACATATTCACTGGACAGCACCCATTCTGTATTGTAAATGTAAAGGACTGTTACACTTACCTGTACATATAAATGTCGAAGTCCTTTGACCCTGACACTGTTCCTCTGAAATAGGACCCTGTACAGTTGTTTCATAGTCATGTTGTGCTTTACTAAAATGCGTCGGATAGTGGTTATGCTAACTCGATTGATATTGTTCAACACTTCCTCATCTGCAATTATTTGTTGCTGTAGCTGTTGGAGACGGATTGCATTGTTTGCTCGGACGAGGTTCACAATGGCAAGTTCCTGCTGTTGAGTGAACAGGCGTTGGCGTCCACCCCCAGGAGGTCTTCTAGCCATTCTGTAGAAAAATGCAACCACAAATTTAAAGTACTGTATATACTGTACTTTACTGTTTATACCATACACAGTACTGAAACATCTCAACACGTTATCACGGTATGTTTCTCAAAACTAACACAACACAAAACATCAGCCACCATGCAATACAGTACATGTGATACGGTAATGTGATATGGTACAGTACTGAGTAGAGTAGAGAGTTGAAGACATACCTGTTTTCTAGTCGGAATGTCCTCATTATGGATGCAACCGTGAAACGGCTCAGATTAGGATGGACTCTCTGCCCAGCTTCCCTTGCAGTCAGGCCATGATTGATGACATGGTCCACCAAAGTTGCTCTGATGTCATCAGAAATTATTGTCCTTGCATGACCTCTTTGACCACGACCACGTCCTCCTCCTTCTCTCTGTCTCTGTCTTCCTCTGCCTCTGCCTCTGCCTCTGCCTCTGCCTCTGCCTCTGCCTCTGCCTCTGCCTCTGCCTCTGCCTCTAGCTCTCCCTGCCTCCATACTTGCAAAGTTCTCAAAATGGCTTAACTGAGGCCTTTTAGTAGCTGGCTGATTGGTGTTCAGTTTTGTAATTAAGTATTTTCAGGTGTGTGTCCAAGTGTTTTCAATTACCCAGTGTGTTTTGTATTTTGAATAGATGTGTTTTCCCAATGGTACCCTGAGATTTCATTTTTGAACGAAGTGTCTTATGTATGAAATAGTGTGTAGTGTTCAGGAGCAAGTGTGGTGCAGAATCGCAACTAAAGTGCACAGAGGCGCTTTTGTTTAAGGCATGGTTACACTTTGTTTAAGGTATAGTAACAACAACTTCAAGTTATGTTACTTTGGTTTAAGCATGTGTCTATAGTGTTCAAGCAATGGGTAAAAACTGTAAATAAAAAGCTACATGTGGAGAGAGCCTCACATGTAATTGTAACATATGATACATAATACTATGTTAAGAGGCCATGTTCATTTAACATATTCTGTGAGGCTACAGTGGCTAGCAAATTTATCCACACCCCTTGGTCTTTTCCTATTTTTCGCATTACAACCTGTAAATAAAATGGATGTTTTTGGGGTTTTTTTGTGAAAGAATCTACAAAAAATAATTTAAGAATTAAATAAAGAAAAAAAGAGGTGGTGAAAGGTTAACACTCCCTTTGCCATTAACCCCCTTAATAAGAAATGACAAGAAATAAGAAATTAAAAATTACTTTAAAGTCACCTAATTAGTTAAATGATGTCCACCATATGCCATATTAGTTTGGTATATACACTACAGGCCAAACGTTTGGAAGCAAAATCAAATTTGTTCAACAAAATATCATACTTTCATGGGTATACTTTGAAACAAAATAAACATGATGGTTGTATAAAGAGTCACTGATCAGAATACATTTTTACTGTAATTATCATGTATTTGGACTTTTTCTTGCTTAGAATTTGCTTTCTTCAAAGTAACCCCCTCTGGCTTTAACAAGTATGGTAAATACAAGGCATTTGTTCCAAAAGTGTTTTTAAGGTATGTGCCATGAGTTGCATTGCAAGCTTTCCTAAGTTCATCAATGAGAGACTGCTGATTGGTGGGGACACACTTTTCTGATTGATCGATCCAATTCGTCCCACAAAAGCTCAATCAGAGCAAGGTCTGGTGACTCAGGGGTTCAAACCATCTTTTGAAGAACACCTCCCTCTTCTATTTTGTCGAGGTAACCCTGACAGAGCTTGGATGAATGCTTAGGGTCATTATCTTGCTGCGAAACAAACTTTCAAGCCACAAGTCTTAGTCCAGATGGAACTGCATGATGCTGGAGAATGGAATGGTATTTTTCCTTCTTCATAACACCATTTACTTCAAACAAATCTCCTACTCTATCACCAACAAAACATCACCATACCATGCCACTAGCACCTCCATGCTTTACTGTGAATGTTATGCGTTGGTGCTTTAAGACGTTCACCAGTTTGTCTGCGGACATAGACTCTGCGATTCAAACTAAAAAGTTCAAACTTGCTTTTGTCAGTCCAGACAATTTGTTTCTAGTCATCATAGGTCCAGTTTTTGCTTTTATCCACTCATATCTCTTCATCTTGTTCTGTGGATGAAGTAGTGTTTTTTTTTTGCAGATACACAAACCATCAGACCAGCCTTTCTCAAATGTCATCTCACAGTTGTCACAGATATGGTTTTTGACCGTGTCATGTTGATTTCATCCCTTATTTGTGGTGCTGTTTTTTGCTTATCTCTCTTACTGGTGACAATATGTTTACCTTCTGCTTTTGTAGTAACCCTCTCTCTTCCAGACTTTTTCCTATCACCATAACTTCCAATTTCTTCTCGTCTCTTATAGTTCTCGTATAGTTCTCCTATATTGGACACCATTAGGTGTTTTACAATTTCTCTCTCAGTGTATCCTTCTATCGTCAATGTGCAAATCCATTCTCTTGATTTTTTTTACTCAGCTGTTTCTTTCTAGCCATTTCTGTGGTAGCTTGTTAGAGATATGAACATTGCTGACATTGCTTTTTTGGGGATTTTTGTATGCAAATTCTCAAAAGCCAAAGAGTGAATAATGCAAACTGTGATTTGTTTTTTTACTTTTGCGCTGACGTTGTGACTCAACATTTATTCAGCAATGGTCTGGTAACACCAATATATACCTGAAGGTAAATTGAGGGAAATGTTGCATATCAATGAAAACAAACCTTAGAACTCAGAAACTGATTTTTAAGAAACGCATTGTGAACAGAAACTCGAAGTTACTCCTAGATGTTTTGCCTGTATTGGCCTTGTTTTAAAATGTTTGGCCTGTAGTGTATATACACCTGTTATAAGAGTCTGCAACACCACTATTCAAGAGCAGTGGCGGCTCCTCATTTTTTTTAGGTAGTGCAATTTCCAGTCTGTGAAAGCTGCATCAGTGTGCTGTGCGAAGCTGAACCGATTGCACTGATGCAAACCTGTTATGTTCCCACGCAGGAATTAAAATGTCCAATCGTCCAGAAACTCCTTGTCTTCCTTAAAAAAACACAGCGCAGAGTCGAGGGGTTATTTGGTCTGCCAAATAACCAAAGTAACTCTGCAATTTCCCCCCGTTATGTCCATAAGTACCATAAAAGTCCATAGGACTGAGGTATATTTGTCTAGGTAGCATAATTTATTGTAATCATTTTTAATAATTTTTGTTATTTTTTGCATAATTTGCCAATCAGTTAATATTACACATTAACCATTATTTATTTATTTTCCTCATATTGTTCCAGAATTCTATGAAATAAGTAAACATATAAGCTCTTAATGATAAGATTCATTAAATTTTCATTCTAAAGAATGTAATTAAAATGACAGCATTTAAATCCAAGTCAAGTGTTTATTGAAGTTTTGGAAAATATGACTTAGAAAAGCATAACCAGTTGTCAAACATGGTTAAGTGCAGCTTACTTATGTGAGATTTCTCTCTTTTTTAAATATAATACTGCACCGTTAACAATGAATGTGTCATTATACATTCTGCTATTACTGTCAACATTATATAAAAGATTTAAATCATTACAAGTCAATGACTGAGAACAAAAGGTTAAGTTATTTAGCTACATCAAATACTACCTGGAAAAATAGCAGGGTTGGTGGAGCCTTGGGTTACATCTTTGCCTTGCAAGGCTCGCTCGAAAATCCCGCAAAATTCTTCCAAACTTCCTTCTCCGCATTAGTACGACGACTAAAGGGTACTTCTTTCAGAGACAGTACCGTATTGTTGCACTCGACACTCGCCATCTTCTTCGTTGTGCGTTGTTTGTGCGAGCACATAAAACCCTAAAAGAAAATGTATTGGGAGCATGATTTTTTTTAAAAACTGACGTACCATTCATGTCAATGGGAGATTTCTGGTGCAAATTCGACCCTGACAGAAATCGCCCCAAATGGACGTGGCAACACCGGGCGCGACCTTAATCTGATTGGACAATGACATATACAACCAGTTTGCCTACAGTAGATCAGTCCCGCCTTAGCAACTATAAAAAAATAAAAAAAAAACTCCGTGTTTGGGAGTGCGTCGCAAAAATCGCCCCTATGAAGGAACCGCCGCTGTTCAAGAGGCTCCACCAATCTGTCCATCGGACCACTATAAGCAGTTCACGCCTCAGAGTATACCATCCAGTTAACGGCTAGAAAAAAGCCGTTTATCATTATTATTATTATTATTATATCATTATTATTATTATTATTATTATTATTATTATTTTATTTTATTTTTTTTACACAAAATCATTTGTCATTTTTCCCATAGTGGTTTCGAAAACAGTGTAGAATATTTTCCTTGGTATCTGTATTAAGTTTGAGATTCCCAGTATCATGGCAAAATTAGCCAGAGATAAGCTGGACTTAGAGGAATGGATCCAGGAATGAATCCTGGGAAGTCAACAAGGACAAGTACTGTTGAACAGGCAGTGTGATGGTTATTTCTTGTTGAGGCAGGTTTATGTGAAGAATAAATCTACTGAATCATACTCTTGGTTAATTTTTCAGTGGACAGGGTAAAGTCAAGTTTATTCTATGGTGTTATGGTGAACTGTCCAGCCAAACTATTATATAGCACCAAATAACAACAAATGTCATCACAAGGCACTTAAACAAATACAGTCCAGTTCAAGCAAATAAGAATCCAATTCATTGTGATTCAATCATAATCCAATCAAATCCAATTAATTGAATTACAAATTAGTCCAATTCATACAATTCAAAGACAGTAGCCTAGGTAAGGAAACCAACAGATTGCACTGAAACTTTATTGCTGTCCAAGCGCCCGTCCTGAGCGTGCACAAGGCGACTGTGGAAAGAAGAAAACTCCCTTCTAACAGGAAGAAACCTTTGGCAGAAAAAGACTCAGCTGGAGTTTGAACAGTGTTCTCTGAGACAAAGGGGATATGTCCACTGAGAAAACACAGACAGATCCTGGACCCGCTCAAATTTACTCAACCAGGCAAACTGAGCTGTGTGCATTTGAACCAAGCCAACTACAGTTATGACACTGTCCATGAAATATGTCCAGTCACATTTCCTGCTCTAGTCTGAGTTACTAACATTGGTAAACTAAGAAATGAATCCTCATTTGCAAGTGTGTCCTGCTGACAATACTGTAAAAGTTACTTAAACTTTCAGGTTTGAAATGGTCACTGTAGATGTCCAGTTCCCAATGAATGTGGCTTTGCATAAAACAACACTGAGTGACCACTAATGGTTGTTACTGATATTATTATGGTTATCTGAGTACCTGCGTAACCCGCGTTAGTGATCACATGCACATGCAGCCTCCAGACAAAAGCAGTAGGAGATTGTTAACTAGGTTAATCAGGTGATTCATGATACTGGGCTCTGATTTTCTGGTTAGGTGCATTGCCCCTCAACATCTGTGGTCCAGCATTCCTTATGCACTTCTTATGCAGCTTTATATTTGGATGTGTCAGGGAATCAAGATTTATCGAAAACTTCAGAATTCTCTCTTACACTTATTTTGAGCAACTTTTTTTAATATTTATATCACATTCCTTAATAAACATTTGCTCAGACCCTAAAGTAACATATTTAAGAGCTCCTATAAGTATTCAGAAGGATTCAGTATTTAAATAGCAACGTGGAGCATACAGACACAGTAAATGAATAACCCATGAATGGAGATTTCTTTGTAAAGTTTCCTCAGTCCGATGGATGCATAGCAAATAAAATTTACTGTATACATTGTATTTTCAGAATTTTTACTGTCTCTTTAAATTGCACAGCTCTTGTGCAAAATAGAGAATTACTGAGAGTTTTTGTGTGAGAATATTAAAAATAAAATATCAGGTGCCCACAGGGTCCCTGTGTGTGCAGTACTCAGCTCTTCTCGGAGGTTTTGTCATGTGCATGTCACCTTATTTTAACAGCAGAATGATGAGCTGTGTGCTGGCAGCTTCTGCCCTCATTACCTATGACAAAAACAGAATCCTCCCAAACCTATTAAAATATGATAGGACTCAGCTGACACTTTGCTCTTGTGTAGTTGACACATAAGTGACATGAGACAAAGATTCTGTCCTAGACTCAAACCTAGTAATCTGTGTAACCTGTGATAGAGCCAACCTGAACATGTAAAATATATGAACAGACAGAAACACTGGTGTTATATTTTACGTTACAACTCCTCGCAGACCTTAAACAGATTGATATCATGTTAACAAGAAGGAAGCGTCATTGCTTTAGTGGAAAGGACCGATTGTCTGTCATCATATCTCCACTTCAGTCATGACATATTATCTATGGAAAAGTTTGTACAAAGAGTTGTTAATTTCAGAGACAAGTAAAAGAAAAAAGCCCACCAGTAATGACTTTTCAATTACTTTTAATCAGTCTTCGCTCCACTTGTAAAAGTTCAATCAATTAAAGGTGTAAATCTTTCAGATTATGCCTTCAGGTACACAGCGATGGAGACTGGAAATGATTGAGAGGGTGTCCTCTTCCCCCTCTTATCTTCTCTATTAGATTAGAGTAAACTGCAGTCATCTCTCAGCAGCAAGTAGGATGAGCAGGAAGTACAGGTGGATGAAAGGAGAAAGTTTTAGAGGTGGACAGCAAGCTACGCAATTCCCATCACCTCCTACATTAACTCAAAGATCAACTTAGCTTCCCATCCAGAGAATATTGTAGTTTTAACCAAGAATAACACTGAAATAGCATGCTGGATGGCTGGCTGGCTGCCTGGCAGGGGTTTCTGTGATTTTCAATGTAATTAGTGTGTAAGGAGAGCCAGGAGAGAGTCTGGCGCCAGACTTAGCTGAATAATACAGGGGGAGATGTAGGAGCATTGATGGATAATTCAGCAAGGATTTTCTGAAATCAGTCAAATTTTACAGTACCTGAATGCACAGAGGAAATAATATGAGTGTTCTCAAGTAAAAATGTTCAAGACAGTTTGACAGATTTTCATGAAAATAATTGTGTACTTATTGTTCTTAAGAAATAAGGTAAATTTAGTGATTAATGTGATGCGACTCGGTACAAACATCAGAGTGAATGATTAGCCATAGTATTTACATGAAATGATAGTTGTTCTGATGACCACCATACTGTTGTTTTTTTAAACTTTTCAGATAATCTTCCGTAAAATCAGTGAAGTGAAGAAGGAGGAAGAAGAGAGGCAGCGAGCAAAGAATGAGGTGCAGCTCACCATCCCACAGGACCACCCAGTCCGCAAGCTTTTCCAGAAGTTCAAGCAGCAAAAGGAGCTCCGCAACCAGGGAGCTGCAGCTACTTCCCAGCTGGAGCTGGAAAAGAACCAGTTGCAGGTGGAGCAGCAGCATCAACACCTGCACCCCCACACCTTGCAGCTGGACCACTCCAGTCTGCAGCACTCCCTGCCACTCAGCCTACAGCGCCCCCACACCTCTATGCAGAACGGGGCCCCGCCCAGCAGTAGTGTCTTGACCGTGTCTCAGATCACACCCATGCAGGGTTCACTGGCCTACAGCCATCAAAGCGAAGCAACTGAAAAGCAGAATAACTGTGACATAATGGAGCTCCAGCCCAGTTCTGCAGCAGGGGGAGGTGAGCAGCCTGTCAGACTCAAAGTCAGCGCCAGCCCTGTGCTTGCTAAGCCGGCTGCCAAGGCCTGCGGATGGATGCGCCTGAAAAACAACATGGCTCCAATGGAGGCCAGGAAGGAGGGCCTAAACAACAATGTCAAGGCTGTTTCTGTGGAGATGCTCTCTCAGGAGAGTAAAAGTCATGAAGCAGGAGGGGGTGTGGATATAAGAGAGGGTGGTGTTTCTGGTAACAACCCCCTTCGCAAGACTGACTCCTGCGACAGTGGCATCACTAAGAGTGAGTTGAGAATCGACCGAGCAGGAGAGGCACGGACTCCTGCAGCGGTCACTCCCCTCCTCCACAGCCCTCTGCCTGGTGGGGCAGGGTCCCCTCACCCGTTCTGTCCCATACCAGAGCAGGCTCTACAAGCCGCACTACATGAGACCCGGCTGGAGCTCCGGGGGGACATCAAGACTCTGGGAGTCCGTCTGGGTGCCTTAGAGAGTCAGGTAGCTGAAATGATCAAACTGCTGTCAGACAAGAGGCGGCCGTCCATGGGGGTGTTGTCTGCCTCCACCACACCCAAAATCAAAATACAACGTCAGGATATTTTCACCGTTTCCAGGCCTGTTTCTCCGGACTTGGAGAAGGATGACGGTCTTTGAAAAGAGCCGTACCAGTGGTGTACAGAGTGTACTGGAATCACAGTGATCAGGTGGCACAACTTTAAACCATCATCAGTTTAAAGTTATTCTTATATTTCAGCATCCAGCGGTATTGGATTCAGTCGCGCCACTGGTCTCAAAATGGCCTATGTAACATTTGCACACAGATCTTTCAGGTCATGTTAGAGTAAAGACTTCTCAGTGATCTGGAACCTGTTTTTTTTCTTTTTTTTCTTTTAAATTGTACATACCTTTCTATGCATGTCCAGCTGGATTCTGGCCTGCCAAAGAAACAACAACTGAACTTATTAATTGCCTGTATATTATGCAGTCTACTGCATGCAAAACAAATTTAAAGAGACATTTTATGGAGCTACACTGTACATATAAATATTTTTCATTGATAATTTACTATGTGGACATTCAGGGTTTGCTTACTGGTAGCACTGTAGACATTGAATAGCAAAAAGGCTTTACCGGCAAAGGGATTGTGCATGGATTATTTATAAATAGAATAGTAGAAAGCGACAGAGGTTTTCTTTTAATTATTATCATTATTTCCTTCCTTTTCATTAATTTCCTTTTTGACTTTTGACTATGACCTTGTTCTCTACAAACTCAGATTTCCAGATCTGATGAAGCCCTAAGGAAAAATTCTGCTGTGTTTTTTTATATCAATTATTGATTTAGTGCTTTGAATAATTTCGATTTATTCCCTCTGGGTACAGTTTGATGTCTGATAAACCCTGAGGTTATCATTTTGTCAGAATCCCCCTTGTGTCTATGCATCCCTTTTTACACGACTAATATACCATCGAACATGGTACAATATTCTTATAATAGTCCCCATTGGTTAATGAACGTTTGAAAGTTTATTTGTTGTTGTTCTACTCGTCTGCATGATTCAATGATGGCAGAATGCACCTTTGGTAAAAGAGATGATAAATAAGCTTTGAGGAGATAACACACAGTTAAAATCACATAAGAGTCCATTCAGCATGGGGACATGTAATCCCACGGCCCCAAAACCACACGGGGCAGGTTTGTCCATTCTGAATTATATGAACAACAGCAGCTTCGCCACCAAAGCCCAAGTAATGAAAAATAGAATAGTTTACTTTTTTATTAAATCAGTTTTCTAAATCTGCATGGAGAGAAGTCCTACGCTTCTCCGGTCTTACATATCCTTTCTGAACTCACACACTCTCAATGCAGGTGCAAGCACAGTGTGACCGTGTCTCGTGATGTGAACCCTAAAGGCTCAGGGAAGGCAGATCAGTGGGTTTTTTCAGAATTTATGGTTTGTATGTGTGTTGTGTAATTCACACGCTGTTCTTTCTCCCTCCAGCATTCCTCCTATGACACACACAAAGGATCATATTCCATAAAAAGACTTAGAATAACAACAATGTACAGTACAGTAGCCATTATAAAGGCTTAATTTAGTAATGAATGACTAGATTTATGTTACTCGTGTTTCATTATTCTCATTTCTAGTGTTGGGATATAGTGCAGGTGGCAGAAAATGGGCTGATCAAAGGAAAACAAATTCAAAAGCTAAATGTGAAAAGAACACAAAACGCATCCTCTTTGGTGGCTACATTGGATTTTAACAGCTCAATATACTGTTTGTTTGTTGGTGTATGTCTTTGGTAGACAGTCAACCAGTCAACAGTGGAAAGAGGTGTTCCACCGTTGATTGGAAAAAATCCCATGTCAGCCTTAACTACTGATTTTCTATTGAATCTACTCACAAGCGTATTTACAGCCTGCTTACAAACAAGAATGTGTAATAGCAGCCCAGTCTCAAAGGAACATGTGTAATTGGTACATTCGTCCACTTTTACGAAACATTGTAGTGTGACACTACAATGTTTTCACTGTAAATCACTGTAAACTGTCAGATAATAACATCTCACTAGGTCTTTCTTTTTTGTCAACCATCTTTTACGTGACATGATAGGAATTGCAACGCATGAATTGTAATATGTCATAGGCTTTTGTGTAGCTGAGATTAATCAACCACATAACTGTAAATACAAATTTTTTTTGTGGGATCTTTGTTTCCCTTCTTGTTTTTATTGCTTGTCCAGAGAAAATAGAATTAGGCTTCGAACCATGTTCAAAGAATCCAGCCAAAAAAGCAAAATTTGACCAACATTTGGCACAGCATTTATAGAATATGGCAGAAAAATACAGTAGTGGCACCTGAACAAACAATGAGTCAGACAGACTGCCTCATTTTATGTTCTGACAGAAATTGTGAACAAAGCATCTTGATTTTAGAAAAAAAAAACAATGACTCAATTTATTTAACAGTCATCCAGTACAAAACAAAAAAATATAAAACAGTACTGTCAACATGGAACTAAAACTGTTACCTAACACATGCTGAATAGCATGCTCCGACATGACAAGAGCAATGTTTTCATGTCATTTCCATTAGCACTCACAGTATTTATACATAATATGTTTTTTTTAAGTATATCAAATAACACTGAACCAATATGTGAGCGTATTGTACTCCGAATTTCATAAATGGTAAAGGATTGTCAGAGAATTTTCTCACCAGCAGGCTTAGACGTTCCCTTTTCCATGTACTATTTTCTAACTCATACCATCTATTTTTAGCTTCTTGTCATAAAAATTCATGATTGAAACTAAAGTAGAAAAGTCGAAGACTGAAAAGAAACGTGTGGGAGGAGGGCTAAACTGGGATGTCTTTTCTAGAGTTAGCAGACTAAAGCCTCTGCGTGTCCCCTCCTACCTCCTCATAGCATTTATGCCCAACTACACAGTGTCTGCATTGTTTCCACGTGCACGTGCGGACATGGTTATCGATGTAAGGAGACATGGAACATCTACATCACGATGTAGCGACATGTCGAAAGATGTTGATTATTCACGTCAGTCATGGCATAGCGTGATGTCCAGTGTTGAAATGGCCACTTGGCTAAACGGAAGCCTTGACCACATATGTTTATATGGAGGAAGGAAGGGATGGTGGAAGGAACTAATCCACAAGTCAGCACTTATGCTCTCTTGCTCAACATTTTCAACAATCTTTGCACATTTCTACTTTTACCTCTACCTCTACCTCCCACTCTTGATTCCTTACTTTTTCACTGCGATTTTACCCGCTAACAGATAGGGTTAGGAGGACTTGTTTGAGTTAATGGCTAAGTTTACTTGTTACAAAATACACGCGTAGATAGTTCAAATGTAATCAGTTAGTAAAGGTCAAATATTTACCAGATACATTGCTTATAAAACTATTCTGTTGAAATTTCCCTTCACAATAGTAATTTGTTGTTCCTAATTATGCTTAGGTTTTACACTTTCCAGTTTTCCTTTATGTCACATAGTAGCTGCTCTACACAAAACCGCATGGATTGAGAAACAACTATGTTTTGAAGATGCAGACAAACTTACTTGTTACACATTTCCCGAGTTGAGACTGGGTTGGTATTTATAGAAAAGCAATATATAAGATATCATTTTTGCATACCCCACAGAACTCGAGCGGCAGATGATATCGGAACTAAATATGAATAGATTTCAGGGCCCGGCATATTGCTTCAAGTGTTTGTCTAAGGGACAAACAGTTCTAGAAAACTCCTCTCCATCTTTCTTATATCCAAAGAGAGAAGTCTGCATACATTCATTTTTTAAACCAGTAATCCAATCTTCACATCCTGTCCATGCTGCGGTTGATCACATGTGCAGGACAAGCTATTTCTGTAACCCCTCAAGTGACATCTGTGGGTTTGACACCACAGATTTCTTCCAGGAAAGATAGTTAGGAAATATAAGGTTTTATCTCCATTTTCAAACATTCTAACAACTCACCCCTCTCAATGACAGACACTTTTGAGCTATTACTGAAAAAGCTCTGCTCCAGTATTATACATGCCAAACCTTAACAAGCTTCACATCTAACCTGACAGATAGACAGCATTAATTTCCCCTCCATTTACTTTCCTTAAAATCTGCAAATCCCATCCATTGTTCACGGTCCCTCTGAGGACAACAGTCTGAGTAAAAAAATATCTCTGATGAATTTTCCATTAAAGCCAGCTAACTTCAAATTAAAACATATACTTTTTAAAGGTTGCATCAGTTCTTTTCAAAATACAAACTTAAACAAGCTTTCTGTATTAATACACATTATCCATTTATGTTTCAATTATTGTACCCCGGATAATGATTTCCATGTATGGGTAGTTGACATGGCTGATCCAAGAGGTTCATAGGCCCAAAAACAACTAGCTTGTAAGAAGGGTCACACTTGATGATAAATATGCTGTGCTACATAGAAAGGTGTATCATTTGTAAAAATGCGGCATCTATCCTGATCTATACTCTTTTGATCAACAATCCGGAATTGTCCAAAAACAACATTTACTTAAAAACACTATTGATTTATTTAAATTGTGACCCAAATGTCTTTTTAACGGTACAATTTGCACATTTTGATATTCCATCTCTCATCCCTCCAAGTCACCCATGCTCTCAAAAATCTCAGGTTGCGATCAGTTCAGGTTAATCATAATGGCATGCTCCTCCATTCATTTACGTCAGGTGTAAGGCACCATGATCACCCAGTCATCTGAAAAATGTTGCATAGTCTGATCCTGACAGGCTAGTTTTTTTTTTCCTCTTTCAATTAACCTGGTGAAGAGAGATTTTTTGGGGGGTGTAGATTTACAATCATATGAAGAAAAAAAAAGCTAAAACAAAATATTAACAGTTTTCCCAACCAGCCTGCTAATGGAACTGACATTTATCCAGCTATTTTCAACATGTTTCATCATTCAGATTTGTTTATCCCCGCTGTCATTTTTGTCATGCTAATTTGCATAAATTCACTACTTTTTGTCACAGCATGCTAATGTTGTTTTGCTATGTTTTGGAAAGAAAACGTTTCTTAGCATCTGTTGTGCAAATAACCTTTATTTAATACGGAGTTTCACAGACCCCTCTTCTCTACCAACCTGCTTCACATTCACACACAGTTTCTACTTTGAGTTTCTCAGCCCATGTTTTCTCTTCTGCTGGAAGCTGAGCAGATCCCCTGCAAAAATCATGGGTAAGTGCCTTGCTCAATGGCAACTCAGCAGCATTTTCGAGCAATTTGGCCCAAAGAACTGATGTAGGAACTGCCTTTGAGGATGGCTACTAAGGTCCTTATGTAAAACTGCGCATGGCAGTATGCTTTATATATCACTTACAGACTTTTCACATTATCAGTATAATGCAAAGCTATGCAAAAAGTGATTTTCATTCAGTAATGGATGCTATGTTTTAGGAAAACGTTTTACTGTTTCATAGGACATATTGACGATCGGTGAGCTAGGATTAGGGTAGATGTTTCACATGATTACATTAGTCACGTATCTACCAACTGAATGGGACACTTAAATTAACCAAATGAGCACATCTAATAGGAAAAGCAGCAACTCTGTTCTAACAAAACTTTGTTTCAGAAAATCTAAGGGAATTTGATGAGTTTTCACAGTTGCCAAATATTCAAAGTCTGGGCATGAATTCTTAAAATAATACGCCAAATTCCTGTTAGTTTCCATTTTATTTTTGATTGATGCCAGTTAATATGTTAACATGTTAAGCGGTTCATACCTGGTTGTAGCTAAGCCTTACATATCTTGTCTAACATGGACTTTCCTTCGGCACCTGCCTTGATTCAAATTCAAGAACAGACGAGGTAAAACAAAAATCAATTGGTAGAATGAATAGATCTTCACCTTCTGCTTTTACCATTTGGCTTATAATATATCGAATAGGTAGATAACACTAAATACACAAAATATATATAAAATATACAATTAGTCATTTAGAAATGTCTCTTTGGTTTAATTTAATCTCATAGATGACTTACAGGTTCAGAGTTACCATAACCATTTACAGTAACGGTTTTGGTGGATGAGCGTCCTGTTGCACTGCTGTTGGATACGGAAATATGCGTTTTAACAGAAAATTGTAGGTACAGGAATGCTTTCCACAGGTCAATTTACGATCTAAAATGTTTTACCAGTGCAGCAATGTTCCATTATGCTTGATAAATACTCCAGAGTTCGACTCTGAAAGTAAAATACATATCCTGCATTTCTAGTTTGTTATCATATGTGGTGGAGGAATGATTAGTCACTGTGGAGTACAAGTTCACGTTTTGACAAAATCATTTTTCTCCAACTTACACATATAACATCAGGTTTGATCACCTTTTTGTCAGGCTACTTACAATTATGGTGTGCGGCAAAATTGGAAAAAATGTCCATGAAGCAGAACTGTAAAAGAAAAAATTAAATACTCCTTTTTCATGTATATTTTTACTTTTATAATACAGGTTCACTATTCTCAAGACCTTAGAGTATTCCCCTTACTTACAGCACGGTCCCTGCAAAATGGACCCAAAATCATCCAAAGTAGAAAAACTGGAAAAATATCTGTTAGTGGCTGCAAGCAACAGCGGTTTCTTTCATGTTGCTGCACTCAGGAAATATTAAAATATCTAGTACTTGAAAAAACAATTACCAAGTCTTGCAAAGAGTGACAAATTTGAGTTCTTTTAACCCTTAAAAACTCACTTACAATACAGCCGGGGCAAAAATGCAGCTGCTGCATCTTAAACAACATTGGCCTATTTTCTCTCAAATTTAAGAAATCATATTTTGTTTGAGAGCACATAATGTCACTGTTCAAAACTCTAAAACAGCCTGAAGATACCATTACCTCAGCAACCAAGAATAGGTCCTGACTTAGTATAAGAGTGAACACTTAACACAATCATGC